>NC_052619.1:26498111-26838051 GCF_016545825.1 Eucalyptus grandis
TTTTGCAAATTTGGCATTCAATTCATCCGTTTTCTTTTCAAATACTCCAATTCCTTTTTCAACTTCTTGACATTTTCTTTGATCTCATTTTCGCCATGCTTCAAAGCCATGTTTTCTTTTTCAAGACAATCACTCTTTCTTTTCAAAGATTTTAATTTACCCTTCAGTCTCTTGTTTCTATCTATCCATAAGAAAATCATTTGATTTCTTCAACAGAGAATTTTCTTACTAACTTCTCAAATTCTACTGCAGGATCATCCAAGGCACCTTGAAGCTCTTCAAAAGTAAAAACAAATGGAGGATCATTTAACTCATTTTCTCAATCGCTTAGAGCCACGAGACATAGATTGGCAACATCTTGATCACTAGAGGTATCATCGACCATGCTTTTGCTTCTTGTAGATGTCAATGCCTTTTTTTTTTTTCTTTTTTTCATTTCACGAATATTTTGTAATTTCTCTGTGCATTCTTCTCCCTTCTATCCGTCTTGTAAAATCGCTCCTTCTTGTCCCTCTTGTCCTTGAAGGTGACACGCCTTGGACATTTGTACCGCAGATGGCCTGACTTTTTGCACTAGTGACATTTGACGTTGTTTCTCCAATTAAGATTTCCTTGTGTGCGCCTTTCATCATTTTTGAAGTTGTTGTTCTCGAGAAAATGCTGGAACTTCCTCGTGACCATAGTCATGTCCTTGTCACTACGTTTTGGCTCCGCATCCAAGTTAGTGGATCCAAGAGCAAATGACTACTTGCTCTTTGAATCTTCCTCCAACCGAGCCTTTAACTTGATTTTATGTGTAATGACCTCTCCGAGAAGCTAAGCAAAAGACGCCATAGAGATCATGAACTTCATTAATGGCTGACACTTTAGTCTCCCAAGCTTCCGGCAAAGCTTTTCAAATCTTTCGGTTTGGCAATTCTTGAGAATATACCTCGCCAAGTTATGTCGGTGAATCGAGTTAATATATGAAACGATCAACTCTCTCTCATTCATAGTAGAGAGCTCATCCTAATGAGTAAGCATACTGATTTTAAACTTTTCAACTCGATTGGTTCCTTCAAAAAGTGACCTCAAGTTTTTCTCACATCTCTTTAGCACTAGAACACGATTGAATGAATTAGCATCCAAAGCACAACACGACATGTTCATTGCCTAGTGTTTAATTGAACTAGTTTCATGTCGTTAGAACTCCATTCATTTTCATTTGGCATAATAGCACAAATGATCCCTGAAATTTGGTCCAATATGCAATGCCGTCCTTAAGCTTTTGATTTCTGTAATATAAGCCTGAACTCTGGCCTAATTTGCAATGTTGTTCCTAAAATTTTAATTTGTTCATTGCGGTCCTTAAATTATTCATAAATGTTCAATATAGTCCATCAACTATATAAAAATATTTAAAAATTTAAGGACCACATTGAGCATAAACACAAAGTTTAGGAACGACATTAAACAAATTAAAAATTCAAATTCCTCGTTGTACATTGTACCAAAGTTCGAGGAACACATTAGACAAAAATTTGGGGACGGCATTGCACATTAGACCAAAGTCCAATAATCATTTGTGTCATTTTCCTTTTACATTTTAATGCATGATATTTTCACCTTTGGTTCTACTAGGCACATAAGGGCCATTAGTAATGCATCGCCACCACAATTCATAGTCTTATTGATTAAACAAAAATTCTCATATGAGCCTTCAAATAATTATAGTTTGTTCCAAAAAATAAAGGTGCTCAACAATAGATTGACCTTCAGCTAGAAAACTACTAACAACATAAGATGCCATGATATTTAGCTCAAAAAATTCAAATAAACACAAGAAATACTGAGGAAGAATTGATTGAGAACCTGCGGTCATACCAATTTTGGCCCATATGTAGAATATGCACTACAATATCAAGTATTTACGCACAAATATAAGTTAAGCAATTTGTTAAACAAGTAATCACTATATAATAAAAGGAGTAAGTTAGATGAATGCTCTGCCGATTTATAGTTTCCCCGAGACCATTGAAGAGTAAGTCCAATCCACTATATCCGTATAAAGGTTGGTTTATGATGGAGCCAGCATTCTCTAATAGACATGGTGCACTCTTCTACAAGGCAATGCTCTTACAAGATTTATCTCTCAAATTATTTATTGCAAAGTGTACACAAGAGGATTGTACGAGTACCCATAGTGTACATAATTACCCAGTACAATGAGTTATCCTTTTTTCAGAAAGAAAAAAACTCAAAATAGACGTTACTAACACTTCAAACAGCTAAAAATTCGACCATTAAGACTTCTGAATGTTCGGCTAAAAATGACTCGGACACCCCCTGGATGGGATAGACAGACCCAAATTCAAAACTACAGGAGCTATCTGGAGGTTAATCGCTGGATATCTAGCTGGCCGGATGTCTAGACATTACTTTGGCCAGGTACTCGGCCTTGTGTTTTTCGGTAGGACCGGCCATTTTTACACTTTCCAAAATCCTGCAAAATATACTAGAATGCAGCAAATATAAGTCCAAATAATAAATAAAATATTTGAGTGATTTTCATAATAATCAAAATTAAATTATGGTCAACATAGATCTAGGTCATAACTATTGAGGATAGTTGTGAAAATGCTTTGAAGTGCAAGGACCATCACCGTCCCAAATGGTTTGGTTTAATGCTCTAGGGCAAGTGTCACTTGACTCTCGTGCGGAATATTTCTTTAATGATATGGCAAATTTTTATTTGAGTCTTGAAATTGAAATAGGAGGAGTTGATTATTTTGTGGCCGAAGAAGAGTGGGGCTTGTTTTTAGAAAGCTTGCTAAAGTTATTTGATCGAAATCACAGCTTGTTGCAGCTTTTTAAGTCGTCTTATTTGAAATTATGGGGTATCTTTAAAAAACAATAAAGAAAATCTCCAAAGGACTGAAAGTGAGGTTCTTTTTTTAAAAGATGGCCTAGAGTGAAAATTATTTTAATAAAAGCCTGAAGCAATTAAATTAACGTTAAATAAATCCTTGAGCTCATTGGTCGGTCGAATGTTGGTCGGTTGACGAGCATGCGATATTTCTAGCAGTCAGAAAAAGGGGCATTTTTGTAATGGAAATGCAATGGAAATCAGCTATTCGACTCAAGCCTTGGATTCCCTACAGATATCAGCATATAGAAGGAGCAAGGTGGCGGGGGCCACCAGCCCATCACAATTAACTTTATCATTTTTCTTTCCAAAAGTTGCGGGAGGCGTGGAGTGAAGTTGCGTGGAGGGAAGCTGGCACGAAAATGATGAGCTATTCCTAGCGCTTTTGATTAGGCAAAAAAAATATGTTAGTGGCAGCTTTATACTTTTAAACTGCCATTGTTCATTAAAATCCAAACGCGGAAATCCTCTTTTGGACTAAATAATTTGAATGTTCTTTCACACCTAGATGAAATCTTTCTTATGAACTCTTATATGAAGTATCCAAAGCTTTTAAAAATGACTTGCACTTTGATTTGATGGGGAAAACTATCACCGAGCCAATGAATTCCCAAAAAGCATCCAATGAAAAAGGCCTTACTCGTACGAAAGATCCTTCACTTCAAAGTAAAACTAAAATAAGCTATTGGCATGCCAATTAATCTTTTAAGGTGTTCTAGAAAAATTTCTCATTTCTTTGAATTTGTACATAAAAAAACAATCGCATTACTTTCAATTGAGCAAAAAGCTTGATATTTTTTCATGCCTGAGCTATGAAAGAAAACTAGTCACACAAGTGACTATATACCCTCTTCCTCTTCCATTGATTCAATTTTTTTGGATACTATCTGTCATTAAAAAAGTGAGCATTATGGATTTAAAATGTTTTATGTGCTAGTAATCTGCATTCAGACTCCTCTCTGGACTCAAAAGTGCCATTGCTATGGTGAGGGAGCTCATCGTTGATATGGTCAATAAGCTCAATCATTATGTTTATGAGGCCTCCGGTGCAAGAACATCATCAAAAACCAACAATTTTTGTTGCTAAGGTGAAGGATTTTATCCTTGGCGTGGTCAATGTGCTATAACTCAAAAATCTCTTCTTTTTTTTTTTTTTTAAAAAAAACAACGCTTAAATTACATGCCATGCTAACGAGTTTTGGTCATCAATGACTAAACATATGCTAGAAAAAAAAAACAAAATGAAAGCATTTACAAATTTGCAGAATAGAGACCACTAGCAACATGTAGGACCATGACGGCAACCAATCCAATTTAAAAATATGCAGTGGATGCAACTGATGTGCATTAATTTGTACGAAAGGAGACATAATGCATCAACAAATCTAACAAAACAAGGAAAAACAATACTTAAAGAACAAAAAATTTCTCCTATCGTTGTCGTCACTCCTATTGATGTGATATTCCACTACATGCCTATACCTTGTCAACATGTTGCTTCAACAAAATGCAATTACTCTCTCTTTGGTGAATGAAAGATTGGCAGCAACAATTTGAATAAAATTGACCTTAATTAAACGTAAGTGGAGATCGAAGTAAATTGCAAACTTGAGAAAAGATGATGGAGAATTTAAGCCCTCGTGTAATATGTGAGTATTTGACTAACGAGAGGTGGGTCTTGCCCGAGCTTTGTTTTCTTTTATCAAATGAAACAAAGACCGGAAGAAGAGGAAGAACATGTGAAGAAATGAAGGAAGAAGTGTTTGTTTTTTCTTTTTTAATGGCTTGTAATTTTTACTCAATTTTTTCTTGGACAAAAGTACCCTTATTTTGGCAAGTGGAAAAAGACATGCATGTTGGCCGACAAACATTTAGCCGGAGTTTAGGCTTTTATGTGAGATTAATTTAGCCACTTTAGATCATTAGTTAATATAATATTTATTTTAGGCCCATTTTTTATATAAAATAACTTTACTCCATGTCCTTATTTAGATTTTTTTTTTTCAAATAGTAACTATCAACCCGTTTCTATTAACAGCAAAAGAAAAAAGATAAAAAGATAAAAAAAAAAATTGTAACGGAGATGAACCACTGGTGTCACGCCCCGATCCTCAGGCACGCGCACATCCCTTAACTTTTGGTCAATTTTAAATTGCGATATCCCAGGACTATGTATCGCCGACCCTTTCATTTATATATGCACATGCGGAAGCGGTTATAAATCCCCAGACAATAAAACAATGGGATATACAAGTAGGACTAGGAAATTGAACCTGAAAACCACACCATTGCAATCATATACAAGCCATACTAAAACGATTGGTTTCTACTCAAATTGATTCTATAACAATCGTCATCAGGATCCTACTCTGGATCATCCTCGAGGTCCTCCTCCACGTACTCCTCTTCGGGTTCCTCAACGGGGATCTCCTCATCGAGATTCATGCTCCTTAGGCTCCTTATCCAGGTCCCGAAATGGTTATTCAATAACCAGCGAGACAACGTCTCGGCAAGTTCTACCCTCTAAGACCCAATTAGTAAACTAATACACCTTAGAGTGCCTATGCACAAAATGAGTCGAGAGGACTTACCTTGGCCTCGAGATTCCACATATTAGCACAAATCAAATAGGCACCCAAGCAATAACATCACAGATCGAAGCATCGATCTAATCGACTTAATCGATTACACGCCAACAAGACCATTCACGGTCATTTCCATTCAATCAATCAATTCGCAACATCAAATCAAGGCAGTGATCAATCACATTGAATCACGCTCAGATCGAATCATCGATCAATCGACCTAGTCGATTATAAGTCAGTCGAATCATTTCTAGGTCATTCACTCCATCCCACATAACCTCCAATAGTACACTTAGTCACAGAGCTCCATCAATGCTCTCGGGCGTCGATTCCGCCAAGGTGACATAAGTATCAGACGGTCTACGTGCGTTCTTTAAGGCGCCGTTTTCGCATGATGATATTCCTCATCACCGAACCACGCCGTCATAGGTCACAAATCAGCGACGGTCTACGTGCGTTCTTTAAGGCGCCGTTTCGCACGTGATGATGTCTTTCATCACCGAACCACGCCTTTGTCATGATTCATAGGTAGTCTACGTGCTTTAAGGTGCCGTTTTCGCAGTGATATCCTTAATCAGAACCACGCCTACCATAAGTCATAGACAGTCTACGTGCGTTCTTTAAGGCGCCGTTTTCGCACGATGATGTACTTTATCACCGAACCACGCTTTGTCTATACTTCGTCTTGATCGGTCTCGGCCAATAGAATTCTTAGTTAGTTTTCATCACACTCTCCACTTACAGCTCAACAAGGCAGTACAAATGTTAACTAGCCATACTCGGTCATCTACCAATCAATAATTCAATTTCACTCAATTTCAATCAATTTAGGGTAAATCCCTAAAATATCACAATTTATTTAATTTCATACAACGTAGAGCTCAATTAAATAAACGGACTACGCCACGACAATCAGCACGAGATTTCGGTCATCAACCATCTCAATCTTAATTTCCGAAAATTAATTAATTAATTAATTAATTAATTTCGAAAATTAATTAATAAATATTAAAAATTCAATTTAACTCAAATTAAAGCCCGATTAAATAAACGGACTTCACCACGGTCGTCAGCATAATATTCCGGTCATTGGCCATCCAAGTTGAATTTTCGGAAAATAATTAATTAATTAATTTAATTCCGAAAAATAAATAAATAAACACATTAATTCCAATTTAGCACAATATGAAGCTCAATTAAATAAACGGTCTGCGCCACCATCATCAGCATAAAATCTCGGTCACTGGCAATCCCAGTTGAATTTCCGGGAAATAAATAATTAAATAATTAATTTCGAAAATTAATATTAAATCCCTAAAAATACCACTTAGGCCCGAATCGCTTAATTAACACCCGATAAGGGACGGGAAAAATCCCAAGAAGCATCCAATAAATACTACAGGCAATTCTCTATCTAATTACACTAATCACACAACTAATATGCAAAGCAATTAACTAATAATCACTAATCAATTCTAATATAACAACTTAATTATACTTAATTAACACTAATCAACCTTTAAGTATAATTAGCGCACTAAGAAGGCATTAGTGAGTAAAACTCACTCAAAACGACGGGCTCGACGCAAGGATCGACTTTCCTCAAAGCGGGCCGAGCATCCGGGCTCGGGAAAACGGCCAAAACGGGCCAAAACCCACTGTCATACCCATTTTTCTGCACCTCTGATCGCTACTGGTTGGGGCAGATTCGGGGCTGGTTGAGACGGCCAAGGGCGGCTGAGGGCGAGGCGGAGCTCCGGCGAGGTCGACGGTGGCCGGAGGTGGCTAAACGGGACTGAACAGAGGCGAAACAGAGGTTGGACAGTAGCTCTGGACGTCGACCAAGCCAGGGACAACGCGGCTGAAGGCGGAGACGCGCGGGCGGCGCTCGGCGGCGACTTCCGCTCTGGTTGCTTGCTGCGGCGGCGATGGGACTTGCTGCTTCGGTTTGCTCTGATCTTCGCACAACAAGGGCACCAAACAACCGAAAGAGGACAGAGGAGAGAAGCAGAGGTGTGCGCAAGTGGGGTGAAGCAGCGACGGCGGCAGCGTTCCGGCACGACGGCGACGGTAGCTCCGGCGTGGCCGCGGCTCCTTCAACGCTGCTGGCCGCTGATTCCACTTCTGAAATTTTTCGAACCAGCCGAGAAGGAGAAGAAGAAGATGGAGGTTCCGTTGACGGGGGAGAGGGGAAACCGGTTTTCTCCTCTCTCTCTCTCTCTCTCTCTCTCTTTGGCCCCACCAATCCAGCTGTCTTCCACTCCATTTTCCTTGCCAAAAATGCCCCTTCTAGAAACTTTAAGGTAATTTAAATTTTTGGTTCTATGGGCATACGAATTTTGAAACAATTGGCTACCATTAATCACTTGATTTACTTTAAATTCATCTCAATCGGCCTCAATGCTTCCATTAAATATTCTCCTCATCCAATAGCTCATCTCGCATCTCAATTTCACAATCCAAACTTCAATCAATTGAAAAAACTAGCGCTATTTATCTAGTAGAAATTAAAACCCAAAAATCTGGGTGTCACAACTGGACTCAAGGCTTGGATTCACTCTAGATGATGCGCATTTAGAAGGAACAAAGTGGTGGGGGCCACCTACCCATCAAAATCAATTTGATCATCTTTTCCATCCAGAGCGAAGTCGCGTCGAGTGAAAGCTAGCATGAAAGTGATGAGCAAATACTGCCTTATTCTTTTGACCAAGCAAAAAAGATAGAAAAAGAGGGAAGATATCGTGAATACACATGGAACATTCAACTTTAAGGGAAAGCTTTACACTTTTGAAGTGCCATTCTCCCTTAAGGTCCAAACGCGAAAAGAGATGTTTTCTTTCACACCTAGATGATCTTTCCTATAAACTTTCGTATGAAGTTTCCAATTCTTTTGAAAGTGACTTGCACTTCGAATTGATTGGAAATAACACCACTAACCAAGTGAATTCCAAAAAAGCATCTAATGAAAAGACACTTCCCGAGCAAAAGATCCTTCGCTCCGAAGTAATAGAAAATAAGCTATTAACAAACGAAATAATTATTTAAAAGTGTTCTTCTACAGAATTTCTCATTTCTTTGAATTTATAAATTAGAACAAATCGCATCATTTTCAACTGAACAAAAAGCTTGATCTATCTCCATGCCCAAGCTATGAAAGGAAAGGGTAATCCTTATCCATTAAAACAGCTTAAAAATTGCCTGGCAACCATTGCTTTACGAAATGTGGGGAAAATGGCAAAAGGATGCATGTGCCTCTCTGCATTTGGAGCATGAATGTACCAGATTCCTCTGACACTTGTTGATCATACCATTGTTTAATTATGTATTGTGATGAAGACGTATCATCAACTCTCTTAATTTATCAACATGTGATGCCATGATATTTAGTTCTAAAAATTCAAATAAACATCATAATTTTTTGCCCAAATATAAAATATACTCCATAGAATGAAGTATTAACGCACAAATATAAGTCAAGAAATTTATTAAATATGTTATATGGATATAAATAAAAAGGAGTAGCAATAGAGAAATGCATAACCATTTTATGGTGGTCCGGTCCAAATGGGTGCCAGCTCAATTTACTGAGACTGTCAGAGTTATACCTAATCAACTTCAGCCATTGAATTTAAGTCGGTTGCAATCAGTTGTGCACAAGGTTTGACGTTCTGCCCGCTTTAAAATGGAAGTGAAATTTACAAGACTGTTTTTTTGGTCGGAAAATTTACAAAACTTTATGTACTAGCAAATGGACGTCTAACCCAGTTGAAGTCATATTTAATGACGTTTTACAGCGTCATGTTCTTAGTTATCATAAAGTATTGCAAATGTTTGTAAACTGTCATAAATAAAATAAAATCAAATCAAATCAAACTTGCGACATTAAGTTTTTGATTTCAATCGAATATTGTAGACCTTTGGCTACCGAAACGTAGGGCTAAAGTTGATGGTGGGGGTCTTGGAGAAAAAGTAAGTGCAACTGGAACGGGCACATTAGAGGTGATCTTGGAACTAGAACTATATATGCCAACATTATGTTTGATTGAGTCGTTTGGCTTTTAGATCCACGAAGGAACATGGGAGATGTCAAGACCAATTTGAAGGAAAGTGGGCTGGAAGGTGGTTACTAGAGTGGCTTGCGAAATAAGTTCTTCAGGACCAAGACTTTTAAGCAAGTGCAAGTGGACAAATTGTGACCATGTAGGTTCTGCTTACTTTGTTTAATTAATAATCTTTGTTTTGATATCTTTCATCATTTTTGTTGATTGAGAATTTATGTTGCCTAAATATGGTGAGACATAACCTGGATGTATTTTAGTCGCAGAATAATTTCCTATCGCCTTTCCCCATGAAAAATTGGTGTAATTTGACAATCATAGGCTGAAGAGTTACACCTCCCACACTCACATTGTCTCTAATTTTTCTGCCTTGTGTAGCGATGGAACGACTTTCATGCTCTAGCAGTTGAAGTTTTTATTTGCAACATGACCTTCTAATTTTATGTTCTCACTAATTTTGGAGCTTGAACCTAATAGCCTCCTCCTCTTTTTTTTTTTTTTTATAATAATATTATAACTTCCAACATGTATCCAGATATGCATTTTTTGTTCAATTTGATATAATCCTTTAGAATAAGTAATATATGGCCTATCTTGTGGATAGACTTCCAAGTCACGGGATATAAGGTTTTTCATTATATAGTTGGAGTGTAAAGGTTATTCCAGATTAAAAATCCAAGTTGCTTTTGCAATCATATCTAGAGTAACACATACTTCAATGACATTCACGGACCACTTTCAATTCACATTCAACAAAGATTAGAACACATGGTGCCACCACAGATCTCATATGACCTTTTTCATTTTATAATGACAAGAAATTAATTGATTAGTATCTGATCGATTAATCTAGAGGTGCATCAATCATCACTCGCAAATTTATCATATAACCACAGCGAACTATCTTTTTAACGAGATCAACACTTTATTATCAATATAAGAAAAAGAAAAATGAAGGACTGAATAAATAGAAGCCATTTCCCTGTAGCTAAATAAATTAATTAGAAAATTGGCCTTTAATTATGATAGTTTGTTATTATGGTTATAGAAATTTATCCTATGTTGAATAGTCAAATTTATTAACAATTCAATTTAGCAATAAATCCAACATTAACCAAAGGCATGTGACGAAGACACCTCTAACTATTGTGAAGAAAAGTTTAATGTGCATATTGTCGACACTTCATGTGCGTGAATAGCACTCCAATGCTAAAGGGTCGGCTCCTTGAGCACTTTTATTAAAATATTCTTTGTTGACCCACATCAAAAGGAAGTCATGCACCTGAGAATCAACATATATAGAGAAGATCAAATGGCGAACAGACCGTGACTCAGAGAAACCAAATCTTAGGCAACTCATTGCTTATTGTTAACCATTTCTGTTTTCTGATTCTAATGGCTTCTTCTTCTTCTTCCAAGCGCAGAAGGAGCTATGATGTCTTTCTGAGTTTTAGAGGCATGGACGCTCGCAACTATTTCCTCGGTCATCTCTACACAGCTCTTGATCAAAGTGGAATAAACACTTATATGGATAGTGAAGATCTAAAGAAGGGAGAGCAAATATCACCCGCACTCATGGAGGCAATCGAGGAATCGCAAATTGCGATTGTTGTTTTCTCAAAGGACTTTGCCTCATCACCTTGGTGTTTGGAGGACGTGGCGAAAATCATGGAGTGCAAGGAGCAAAGAGGCCTCATGGTCTTTCCGGTGTTTTACAAAGTGGAGCCTAGAGAAGTGAGAGGGCAGAGACAGGGTTATGCAGAAGCTATGGCCAAACATGAGGTCAAGTTTGGGGAGGATTCAGAGAAAGTAAAGCGATGGAAGAAAGCTCTTCTTGACGCTGGGAGCTTGTCTGGATGGCATTTTATGGACGGGTACGTGAAAACACATCTACTGCTTCAAATAGTGTAATTCTTTTGATATTTGATCTTCTTTAAGGTTTGGGATCCTCTAAATTTCGGCGTAATCTATCCCGGCTCTCTCTAATTTGCCTCGTCTCTCTCTCTCTCTCGCACTCGCATTAGACACAGCACAGAAAACACTTGCACAGAATACGAAACGGAGTACCATGGGCGAGCCGTTCGTCCTCTCCGACCCACGCCGCCCTCCGATTGCTCACGTCCCAACGCCACCCCAGCCGCATCACCTCAGCCCGTCTCTGTGTCTCTGGGTCTAGGGGCTTTAAGGCTGCGAATCTAGGCTCGCGACCCCGGATCTGGGGCTTCAAGCCCGGATCAGCGGTCGCTAGCCTCGGGCAGTGGTCGCTGAGACTCTCCTGTTTTCCTTGACAGAGGGACGGAAAGAGGGCGCACCAACTGCGCTAGGACAGGCGACGGTGGCGGGGACATGGCAGCGGGGAACAGATGAGGGCGACCACGGGGCAGTGGCAAATGCGGATGGGATCATGGGAGTGGAGAGAGAGGGGTGGGGGAAGTTTGGGTTTGAGCTTTGAGCCTAGGCATTTTCTTATTTTTCAATTAAAATTTAACAAAAAATTCTAGAAACTATAAAAGAAAATTCAAAAAACTTGAAACTTTGAATTCACAAATTGAGATATTGGTTAGAAGAAAAGGTGCACAATATTCAACTATAATAAGTTTCTTCAATATCAAAAACTGTCATAATACATTAAAACCACATTTACTAATCTATATCCTATGTCTACTAGATATAGTTCAAGCCGGGTTTAAGAGAAAATTTCTTTCTATGCTCACCAACGTGGGAGGTAACATTGCTCTATCATTGTCACATGGCATAGTTGTGTCATACGACCCGTATTCGGTCAATTTTCATTTTAGTGATTTGTCTTTTATCTTGAAATACATTTTTAAGAAATATATATTTGTTTACAAAAAATCATGATAGTAAAGTTGTTGACTTAATTTGAATGTTTAAATTCTAATAATTTGAAATTCGAAAAAATAACACAAAAATAAAATATCTTGAAATAAACATATTAACTAGCATATATTATCAAATGTAATTCATGATCAAACAAATATCCATTTGGTTTAAAGTATGAGAATTATAAGTCATAAAATCAATGACACAGATAATGCAAGTTATTGTCGTTATAAACCATGGTATTAGTCCGTATATAATTATGTGATAATACACCTAAACCATAGATAAGCTACTCCTAATTGGAAATATAGATCATTCATAACGTGATCTAATTGCATATGCCATTAGCTTACATTTGGCAATCTGGATTAGGCTATCACTCATGAAAGACTCATGCGATTGGCACCCTCATGCTTCGACCGATTTTAAGGATTCTGTAGTTCTAGATAACAGACTATATCCTCCTAGGAAGAAGATTAACTTAAAAATCTATAAAAGTATATTTTCTTGGACTTTGGCTTTCCAATTCGGGCAGGAAGTTAGTACACGAAGCTTGCGCTCCCGTGTTCCACCCCCGTCACCGTTAGTTGGAGGGTCTTTCGTACTGCGGGCATGCATCTCCTTCTCGTTGAGGTTTTGAGCTATCACTCTCTCACTGACGCAGACCCAGACTAAAATCACTTAAGAGAGTAAGATCTGTAGAGAAAGCTTTCCCTACTGAGTTTGCCTCCCCTTTCAACTGAAGAGGGATCGGCCATATACATACAAAAGCTGGTGCCTGTGGGATGTTGCCAGCTCACTTCAACATTTACAAGCGGACAAGAACAAAAATGAGCTGCCTACGCCTGTACATATAAGACATTTATACCCCGTCTAACTCATGCGGATGATCCTTTCTAATCCTTTCTCTTCTTCTGAGAAAATTAGTCTTTCACGTCTTGTCCTGCTGAGTGCTGACGTAGTATCACTCCATCTGAAAGCTGGCCCTGGGCCTTTTCTTCTGAATTGGGCGTGATTATCTCGTTCCCTTCTCTTCAAGTCGTTGATCTTGGGTTTGGGAGATCTTCCAGACTTCAAAAAAATCAGCCCTGAAATATAAGCTCTGCTCTCTAAGCCAGAAACTTAGTAGGCAGATCCATTACTTTCTCTCATTTTCTCTCTTGGACTTCTTTTTATTTTAAGCTCATATAACCCTAGAGAATGATGATGAAAATTCTTCCATCACCACGCAGATGATACTTTTGTTGGTTGCGTATTGCATGCTCTAGGACAGCATTAAAGAATTCGATTTCAGTAGCTTTAGTGATAAAAATAGTATGTCTGACCGCATTTTTATGATTCTCTTGGTCTTGTTTGGTTCGGTAAGTTGTTGAATTTCCCAGATCTGTTAGAAATGCTCTATTTCCTTTCATCATCCAGTTCCATTCACCGCGCTGGTGACTATCACTGTAGCATATCTGGGACCATATCCTAAGCAGCTTCAAGCATATATCCCCAACGGATGAAGTTCACTAGCAAGGTGTGGATAGCCTCTGTCAGTCTTGTTTGCGTCTGCAAACCCTGCTTCTGCAAGTGGGAGTCCAGTTTCCGCTGTGCTGTGTCAAGTTTCTAGCTTAGTCGTCCTTGTCCTTCCCAATTGAGATAAGGATTTGGAATAGAGTTACTCTAAAGAAGTGTCCCTCGAGTCTATTAAATTTCTTTCTTAACATCAAATCTCCAGGTAGTAGAGCTTTAATCATGGCGAGACTACGTACCTACTTTCCATTATTTAAGGAACTCTTCTTGGTTTGTTTTGCAAAATTTTAACTCAATTTTCTAGAATCTTTATGTGTTTAAGGAGGATCTTTTAGGAACCATTCAGGTTGCTGGAAATCTTTTTATTAACTCTACCTCTCGAATCTGCATGGATTTTATTACCCTTCCCTTCATAACCGTGATCATTGGAATCGATCAGTAGACATTAAAACTTAATATTTCCACCGCTTCATTGGCTTGGTTGGTACCGTTGTGGCCTCTGTCGGTGAGGTGGGAACCTGGTCTCGATCTGGATTTACTGCGGCCTATACTCCAATAAGGGCGGCTCCATGGAGGAACTCCTTGTTTACCATGGGGCTCCAACCGACTTCTATCCCCCCAAATCATCTCCACAAATTTTTCTTCCCCAGAGAGGTGGGAAAACTCAGGAGATTTACGGAGTAAGCTCCAGCTCCCAGTTAAGCTTTTTAAGGACATGCCCAAGTCCAAACGAACATGAAGCAGGATCTTTTAGGAACCATTCAGGTTGCTGGAAATCTTTTTCTGAAGTCTACCTAGCAACCCTGCATGGATTTAGTACCGTTCCCTTGATGACTGATATCATTGGAATCAATCAGTGGACATTAAAACTAAACATGTTCAGATTTTTGATCTTAGAGGTTTTTATCATCAAATTCAATGTCAAAATCTTTAGAATAGGATTATAATTCCTAGGAATATTTCCTTGTGTTTAATTCTATTACCACCTGGTACAAATTTTTCAAGATCTTCATTTTCAATATCTTGTCCCCTTGACTTTATTTGAGGCTTATGCTCTTCGTAATTGTGCTTTGGGTATTTGACCTAGTAGTAACACTTGCCTGATGTTTCACCTAATAGACCAATAATCATTTCTGAATCAAATTATACTTTGTGAGTGCGTTTGTTTGCCAAACATATCATCTTCTATCTGATTTTCATCTTCAGGGATTTCTCCTTTTAACTTCGGACTTGATAAATAGATGCATGCGAACTTCAACTGTCTTTTCAACCGACCAGTTCACTCTTTCGGCGAGTCTTTCACAGTAGTCATACCCACAGTCATTCAACCATTGATACCAAGGCTTTTTTCCTTTTCCTCTATGATTCTAAAATGAGAAATAAGAACTCTAAATCTTTTGCATAGACTCTAGGTCTTTTACTCTCGTTCTCTTACCTATTTGGACTTTTCTTCCTCGGATGCCCCTCTTGCTTGCATACCCGAATTATTTTTTCTTTCTGCTGTAGTATTTATCGGCACAATGAGACAATTTAGTAGAAAGAGAAGCAGTAAGACATTTTCATCTGGAGGAATATGTACTATGTCAAGTTTGTAATAACTATACCGTTCATTTAATATGAGAAGCCTAGTTTGGTTAGCTTCTTCCAGATTCAGATTCAGGAATCTTTCAACATATTCAGAGTCAGTTCTCATTACAAATTTGTTGGGGTTAGGAAGATGTAAAAAAAATTTTAATACAATTTTTCGTAGCAAGCACTTCCTTTTCATGGCTCATCCCATACATTTTGATAAAGTCTTTCTGGTTTTCGTTTTTAGTTTTTTGTACTGCTTCCCAGTATGCTTTTCATGCGTCAATCTCCAAGACCATGTCATCTGAATCAGAAGCTAACAATGAAGGTCGCAAATGCTTTACCCTTTCTTTTACCTTTCTAACTGCTTGAGTGTCTTCGTTGTCCCAAAACCGAGATGTAGTACTTGGAGCTTCCTTAGTAGCCTACTAAGATATTTTAAAATTGTCTAGCATAGTTAGCAGATCTATAGTATCTCTGGACTTTCTATCTTCTAGTTTGTCGGGAAAGTTTATTATATCTCGCAAATGTAGGTTTGTAACGCTAGCTTTCTCTTTTTCCCTACTTTAATATATTTTACCTTCAGCCAGATTCCTTCTTTCCTAAAGACATTTGTGAGCAGTTATAAGTGATTCATTTGGATCCCTTCAGTTTTGCCAAACACTATCACATCGTCTACATAACAATACAAAATTTGTGAAGATGCTTGACGGCATCATTCATTTTGCGCTGAAAAATTCCTAGGGCAGAATGGCATAACTAACCATTTGGGAAGATTACCCAGCTAATGCTGAACCAATTATATGTATGCCAATTTAATCCTAAATTTTTCAATTTTGCTCATTTACTCCTAAACCTTTGGGAGAAATTCTAATATAGTCTCTTTGGTCAATTTTCGTCGGAATCACTAATGTGGCAGCATGCCATGTGGGAATTGCAATGACCACTTTCGTATTGAATTTAGAAACATTTCAGGCTATTTAAGATTTATTCTGTATGAGATCTCCTGCCGCAGCTATCCTACAGTCATCATCTTTTGTTAGTTTGTTGAGCTGACGATAGTCTGTAACAATTCACGCTTTTCCTCACACCTGCACTGCATGGTTGATAACCATAAAGGTTGGGCTAGAGTGCGGACTAAAACCATCTGTAATAAAGCTTCTGGAGAATAGATCAGGAATTTCTTTTACAAATTCCTCTGCCATCTCCATAGAGCATGTTATATATTTTGCTTAAATGATGGTACTTGGATCTTTTAGCTGAAGTCTGGCTTTTACACCATTTGACTCCATATTGTGTGGATCTTCACAGAAGTTATTCTTCAGTTTTAGCAGGAAATTATTCCATTTTATTCCAGACAGTTGGATAGTTCGAATTTTTCCTTGCTCTAGGCAGAACAATTCTTTATACTAGAAGATGGCATTTGGAAATGAAGATTTTTCGAAGCCAAATAACTTATGTTCCCATACATGCTGTGCTTACGCCCTGAATGCTTGCTCACATGGAGAATCTCCACAACTCTGATTGTTTGACAGAATAAACTTCAAATTTGTGTCTTAACCGAGGATTTTGAAGAGTTTTGATTGTCATGCCTGCCATAGTATTTGTAGTGTTGTCTTGCATAAAAGATTAATTTTCCTTTTGTCCCCTTAGAATGCATTACCCAGTATGACATTCTCATCTAATGTCTGGAAAGCAAAGATCCTTCTAACGATAAACCTTCTTTCACCGATAAAGAAAGGAACATCAATTGCTTCCAAAGTTATCATATTCAGTTTCCAATTGCCATTCTTAATGTAATAGGCTCTGTTAATGGTCTCCACCATTCATCTGGTGATGCTTTGGGTCTTGCACAATTAGTACAAGCTCCAATGTCTATTAGTATGTCTAATGAGTTTGGATAACACCACAACCACAGAAGTGCTTAATAATCATTTGTAAATACCATTGGGGGGGGTTCAATCATATTTGTCTATGGCTATAGACCATTGCCTTGCTATATTTTCCAAAAGCTTGGACAACTTCAAATATATCTAGGATGTGGATTTTCTCTCCTTTAGAGTGCATTACCATCTGAACAATATCCTCTCTTGACTTTGTATCCTCTTCTTCATAGATAGGCATATTAGTTTGTTTGTATCCTACGAGCCTTTTTCTAAAGTTCCTGAGTTTGCAGATCTTTGGGCAAAGAACCTTTCAAGTGCCATAATTTGGCAGAAAGGGACACTTAAGCGTCATAACTTATGAAATGTACACTTAAGGGCTACATTTTAAGAAAAGTGGGACACTGAGTGCCATCTCCGGCGAAGTTGGCTGGAAATCATACGTGGCATTAAAATATTAATATTTCTCGCCAATGTGTCTTGCCGGAGAGTTGAGTTAGCTCGAATTCACCCAAAATGACGTCATTTCAGCCCTTAGCCGCCTCCTTTTAAAAAAAAAAATTTTACATTTTTTTGTAAATTTATATATTTTTTTAAAAATTTTAAAATTTTAAAATTTATTTTTAAATGTTTTAAATAAATTTAGTTTTAAATTAAATTTAATTAATTTTTATAAAAAATTTCTTACCGCGTCTGACACCAAAATGACGTCGTTTCGAGGTGTTGGCCAGAATAGAGCCCTAATTAATTAAATTAAATTTTAAATAAAATAATAATATAATTTATATTTATTTATAAAAGAAGGAGGAGGAGGAGGAGGAGGAAGGCAGCCGGCCGCTAAGGGCAAAGCCCGCGCCACCGCCGCTCCCCGCCGTCGCCGAGAAGGTGGGGAGGGTCGGCCGGGGACGCCTCCTTTTTATTTTTTTTTTTTTTTTTTTTAAAGTTTTTAAATTTTTAAATTTTTATTTTTTTATTTTTTTTATTTTTAAATGTTTTAAATAAATTTAGTTTTAAATTAAATTAAATTAAATTAATTTTATATTAAATTTTTTACCATGTCAATACCAAAACGACGCCATTTTGCATTCGCCGCCGGAAAATTGACACATCAACGTTTTGGCAGGATTTTGGCCAAATTGGTACTCAAGTGATCCATTTTGCTTTGATTTTGGCACTTAAGTATACCTTTCGTAAGTTATGACACTTAAGTGTCCATTTCTACTAACTTACGACACTCTAGGGGTCCGTGTGTCCAGATCTTTGAGATGCAACCACTTCTCGATTGACTGCTTATACAGTATCTTGTGGAACGGTAAGAGGTTCAAAAATCCTTAATTTCCTACCAAAGAGTGTAGACAGTCCTCCTAACATAAAGTTATTCTTGCTCCCCTTTATTAGACCTAAGATCCACTAATTGCTCTCGATGCTCCAATAGGTTCCACCATAGTTGAAATCCCAACCCATGTTACATCTAGGGGATTAATATTTCACCTAGAGGAGTTGTCTATAATCGTGTGAAACTCTTCAAACAATTATGCTATCTAACTTCCTTTTTCTAGGATTTGTGGTATTAACGAATATGTAAATTATCTTGGTGTGGTACACCAAACATTTGACCTGCGGGTTCATCTATCCATATTTAAAGAATTAATTCTCAATGTTAATGAATTCCCAAAGAAAGATCATTGAGAGGCACCAAATAATTTGGATGGGCTTGGAAGCAGACTGGTTATTGTGCTAGTTTGGCTACTATTCCTGATATCAATATCAACTGATCTCTAAGATCTATCCATCTTTGATCCAATACAGTTGCAATGACAAGACTATCAACAGGAAGATGAAATAGTGGCACTAGTCCTATTTGGATTAGCCCTATTTGTATATAACTGAATGTAACTCTTGTTCTTTCTTTCGTTTCTCTCATCTTTTGGAGATTTAGCATAGGTATATCTAAGGTTTGAAGTTCGGTATACGACACTTGCGCCATTAACTATGATTGTGAGACATCTATGGCCTATTTAAAGTTATATATGAATAATCAAATAAACTGCCCTAGCATCTACTTTGAGCAACCTCCACTGCAAATTTGATCCTGACTGATAATCTTTATCGAAAAGTTTCTTCTAATACCTTGACTCTTAGGACACTATATGATCACACGCGTTCATCATTGGTAACTGTCCACTCCACTAATTTGAGTCTTCTCCGTCTATCCCATTTTCTGAGTAAACAGCATAGATAGATTTAACGCAGAGTCTAAATTTTTGAGTTCCTGCCCATCTATAGATTTATAAGCAGGTTCAATCTTCATATGCAATAAATACTCTGCAAAGATTTTATTTTTATGGATATTTTATGGATAACTGTCACGGGTCGACAATTCTTTGGCCACTGAACAACTCGTGTGGCACCTAGTGAGCAGATTTCACGAGGCCATCCTTCATTCAATTGTTGTAGAGAACAATATTGCGAACAACTTCCTTATATAAGATCATTCTACACCCAGCTTAGCTCGAGCGTCCAGTCCATTGAGCGGAATAACATATCACTTTAGGGTTGATAACTAGTTTCAACTTGCTATGGCTTCATCGGGAGAATGGCATTAGCTCCTGACCAATTTGTGCGTGGGAGGCCAACCCTGCTTTAGAGCTCTTAAGTATTATAATCTATCTATCCTAAAACTTCTAACATCAACTGTCATAATACCACTTCCACTGACCAATTGTATTCATTCCTTAAGTATCCTCACTCTTCACTCGTTTACAAATATGGGAGAATCACGAACCGTGACATTCTCCCCCACACTCCCCTACTCAATTCCGCAACGCCCTCATTATAGGTTGTTTTGTCACTCTCTTGTGTTTCCTTAACCATCAATGCCACTCCCTCGGACTTACATAAATGGCAATGCTTACTTGACAGAACAAGCCACTCCACTCCGTTGGTTGCTTCCCCCGATCAAAGCCATTTGCGAATCTCCAATCACTTGTGCTCCCCAACAAGTGTGGCACCCCTAACCAATTGCGCTCCTTTGGCATCACCTTCTTTCACCTATTGAGCTCCTCTTGATCTTTGGGTAGTCCCCTCATTGGAAAGGCAATAATAGACCTCCTCTTAAGATTCACCAATTGCTCTAGGAATGTTATCCCCATTCAGTGAACAATTCGGTTCCTTTCTATGCCCTCATTGCCATTCTAGAAGCTAGACGAGAGCTGCACATTGTCCAAGCCCTCCCCAACAATCACTCTCTGCCCTCATAGGACCGGGAAGACCATAAGTTTTATCCAAATCACCCACCTATTGGAGGGATCCCTCTGCTCTAATATCATTTGTCACGAGTCAATAGTTCTTTAGCTGCATAACAACCCGTGTAGTGCCTGGTAAGTGGAATTTACCAGGCTAGCCTTTGTTCAATTATTATTCCACATAATAATACAGCGAATAGCTTCCTTATACTAGATCCTTCCACGCATAGCTTAGCTCGAGCATTTAGTTTACCAAGCAAGATAGCGGATCACTTTAGGCTCAACAACTAATTTCAGTCTGCCATGATCTCATTGAGAGAGCAACATCAGCTCTTGACCAGTTTGTGCATAGGAGGCCAATCTCACCTTTATAGCTCCTAAGTAATATAATCTATCTATCCTAGAGTTTTTAGCACCAACCGTTCTGACACTACTCCTATGAACCCGTTGAATTCTTCTCCTCTATATTCTCACTCTTCACTCAATAACCCCAAGCTCCACTTACAAAGGTTCACGAGTATGGAAGAATCATGGATCGTGACACAAGCATGAGCCTTGTGGGCTTTTTAATCCACAAATCAAACAACAGTTACAAGTAATCACGGGTTTTACCCAAAGGACAACGAGGTTGTCTTCCATGTTTCCTTTAAAAGCCTCATTTGTCTTTTGGTCTATAACATTAGCCTTTTTCTTTGGAAATCTAGATTACATTTCAGATTTATAAAGCCTATAGTTTTCCCTTGGTACACTATTTTCATATCAAAGGAACTTTCTTCTTTTCAAGCCTTTAGGAAAATGTCTTGCGCTTTTGAGTTCTTGGTTAATGTTACTGCCATATTTACCCCCAGGACATATTCAATCTGAGAGCAACAACTCTTATTCGAGTAGGGAAATTTTATAGTTGTTTCCTTTGCCTGAAGTTCAGTACACACTTTCCTCATCACATACTTTTTTGCCTGGATTTGCCCACCCGGACTTTCTACTAGCTTTTCTTCTTGAAAAGGCAAGTCGTAAGCCTTCTTATGACCTCTGGCCATGGTTCAGAAAGTTTGTCGAAGAAAGTCTTTGGTACAAACTATAGAGCAACTATATCCAAATTATAGAAGTATCGTTGAAATTCACAGGTATAGGCGTAAAAATAGCACATATCACAGGTCTAGAATATCATCAGAGCATTTATAAACTACTCTCTCTCAATAATTTCCTTACAAAGCAAGGAACCGCATGAGCTCTTGTCTGTTTTATACCTTGAGATCAGAAGAATTTCCTAAACTTCTGAGCGTTACCTACAAGAGTGGCTTCACATTCTTCCCATGTTACTTGGACTATATCCACCTGCACTTGTTATCATATCAATGATTGTGAGCCATTCATCCTTCCTTTCAAGCACATGTTTTTCAGTGTCCAGCTTAAGAAAAGGACCAAGACCTAACTTTAGGCCTTAATGAATATCCTTTGAACAAATTATAATTTTGTTCTATGTGCATTATCAGGCTTTTATAAAGTCTTTTTTTTCCTGTTAAAAGCTGATAACATATTCTATCATCAATCGAGCCTGTTCAGCCAATTAATCATTGCCAAAGATGTTGGGCTAACTTACTAGTATCATTATCATTAAGGTTAGCTGCTCTTTCTGCAGGATCTAAAATGAATGGTTTTACCTTTCTTGCTACATTTTTTGGACTTCAAGGACTTGATTTGAAGCTTGTCCCTCAGTATTCAATATATTAGTCTCTGTTTCAATTGCATCAAGCCTTTCATTGACCAATAAAGACACCTATCTTGCAAAAGCTTTTCTCCATTCTTTTGTATCTACAGTCATTTTCTTGAGCAAGAAATCTCGTCAAGAGAGTATATACTTCATTATGTAAGCCATCACGCATAGGAGAAGATACGTGTGGTATCCTATCAGCCTGTTTTATTTAGTAGAAATGCTTATATAATTTTTTTTTAGAAGAAATAATGAAAAGCTAGGCTTTTTTTTTTCTTTAAAGAAGATACAGGCCTGATGGAATTCTGTAAATAATTGAAGCTGTAAAGAGCAAAAAGGTAATAACAAGATAGATTTATACAGGAACCAATAGTAGGCCGTGTGCTGGCTGTACGGGATTCCCTTGGTATAAAAAAACAAAAAAAAAAAAAAACAGTAGGCGGTGTTTGTCCAAACGGCCAAAGAACATGTCTTTATTTGTCTGCTTTCAGAAGTGGGCTTAAAAAGGGTAAAGTACTTGATTTTCATTTGAATTTACTCCAATGGTAATGCTAATTTAGACTTCACGTTGGTAATTTTTATAACAGATATTGCTTCGCAAAGGAATATACCAGATAAATGGGGAGGCATTTGGACAATTAAAGTAAAGACAACAATTTCAATGACATTTTTAAAGAGATCGAGATAATTCCGATCATCATGTACTTTCAGTAATCCAATAATTAATTTGAATTATTAATAATTCCAAAAATATTAATATACACCATTCAAAATAACATGAAAAATGTAGTCTTACACACGCAGAAACGGGCATCTTGTTGGTTGAATATATTTGTCCATTCATCTCCAAATATATTGCGGGTTAGTTATTTACTCAGCAATTCTCTTTAAATATTTATTCATTTTTTTGGATTGCTTTAAAAGCATTTCCAACTGATTTTCCCTTGTCAGATACGAAGCCGGACTGATACAGGATATTATACAGGAGATCTCAACTCAACTAGATCGGATGCCATTAGATGTAGCCACATATCAAGTTGGGATGGATTCCCGAGTACTAGAGCTTAAAACAATATTAAATCTACAATCCAAGGATGATGTTCTTATGGTAGGATTATGGGGACAAGGAGGTGTAGGGAAGACAACCCTTGCTAAAGCAATTTACAATGCTATTTTTAGAGAGTTTCAAGGTTCTAGTTTCTTGGAACATGTTAGAGAAAATTCTAGAAGTTCCAATGATTTGGTTCTTTTGCAAGTAAAATTGCTATCAGAGCTAACACCGGGGAAGAAAATAACGGTCTTGAATGTTGGTGGAGGAAGTCAGTTGATTCAAGAGAGACTTTGTAATAAGAAAGTTCTTATTATTCTTGATGATGTGGATGATGAACGCCAGTTAAATGCATTAGCCAGAGATTGTGAGTGGTTTGCTAAAGGAAGTAGGATAATTATCACGACAAGAGATAAACATCTGCTAACTTATCTTGGGGTAGATCATATCTATGAAGTTAAAACTCTTGAGGATGGTGAAGCTCTTGAACTTTTTAGAAAGCATGCTTTTCGAAGAAACCGGAAAATAGAAATAATGCGTAATCTTGTTGATAGTGTTTTACATTATGCCAAAGGCCTTCCTTTGGCTCTTGAGTTGTGGGGTTGTTTCTTGTGTGGTAGAGGAGAACATGAATGGAAAAGTACCCTGCAAAAACTTACTAAAAGCACTAACAAAAAAATCAATGATGTGCTAAAGGTAAGTTATGATGGATTAGAGGACAATGAAAAGGAGATTTTTCTCGACATTGCATGTTTCTTCAAAGGGCAGACGACAAAGTACATAAAGAAAATTCTTGACAGTTGTGATTTTGATACAACCATTGGGGTACAAATTCTCATTGAGCGCTCCTTGATTAGTGAAGAGAAAGGATATTTACATATGCATGACTTAATACAGGTGATGGGCATCGATATTGTTAAAGAAGAAAGCCGTGATGATCCTAGCCAACGCAGTAGGTTATGGCTTCATGATGATGTTTTCTATGTTCTATCAGGAGATGTGGTAAGACTTGTCAATGTATAAGAATTCATATTCTGTTCTTATCTTTGACTTTGTTTACTATAGTTACAAAGAAACCTAAATATATTTGAATAAATATACAGGGAACATCTTCAATAAAAGCCATAGTTTTGAAGCTACCAAAGCCAGAAGAGACATATATTTGTCCTAATGCTTTCACAAACATGAGAAAGTTGAGGTTGCTCATCCTTCATAATGTAGATACTTCTTTCCAAGGTCCCATTCATCTCCCTAATGAGTTAAGGTGGTTGGAATGGCCTAATTGTTCCATGATTCCAGAATTTGGCTATGGTCCAAATAAGTTAGTTGGACTTGATATGCAGAATGGCAAGATCAAGCAAGTGCCGGGACAATTTAAGGTGCGTATTTACTTGGTCCTGATATTTGTTAGTGTCTTGAGGAAAACATCTATAATTACTATATTCTTTTTACATATTAAAGCATCAAATGTAGGCTGTCATTCTAGTACGTAGAACCAATGCAGTTAAAATCTTCCGTCTGTAACTAGTCTGCCTTATTAATGCAAGCTTGTTGATTATAGTTGAAATACATATAGGTAAAGTTTTATTTTTTATACTTGTACTTTTAACTTCTTTCCTAATCATGTCCATGTGTCTTTAATTATCTATCCGAGTCATTCTATTTACACAAATTGTTTAATCAAGTTTCACCAGCATCAAATCTGGTCAAATTCAGCTGACGTGGCTGTCAATAGACGTCGGAATATGACATGGATCGAATGTTACCTACATGTTCACCCCTCGTAAATAGTGAATGTAGGTGGATGCCATAACCCGTTTGACTAACTTCTGCTTTAAGCTAAATCTAGGACGGCTAACCTATGTGCGATATTTAATCCACATTATATTGCAGAATTAGTTTAATCGCCATGTCAACTAGATTTAGCTTGATTTGGTACCAGAGATTTTTTATTAGACAATTTGTGTATGTAGAAGGACTTGATTAGAAAAATTAAAAATATGGGGACTTGACTAAAAAGGTAGTGAAAGTACATGGATAAAAAGTAGAAGTTTTCTATACATACATACATACATATATATAAACAAAAACAGTGAACTCAAACCACCATGACTTTGAGCTGAAAATTGAAACAGAAACTTCTTTGTGTGTAACTTAATGTTTGAACATAGAATGTGCTTAAGCTATATAGTTATACGAGAAGACCTTTTATTTAACGCTTTTATATATGTAATAGTCCCACATAGAATGGAGGATGTGGAGGTTTCGAATCTCCATCTTTTAAAGAGGGTTAGGGCGGGGACTTCTAGGGTCTCGACTCTCACGCTCTGAAAAGAGTTAGGATAAAAGTCTGAGAGTGACTTAAGAGTTAGAGCGGGACAGATAAAAAAGAAGAAGAAGATATATGTAATAGTCCCAACATCATTAAAGACCCTTCCCATGGGAGAATTGAGAAGCCACGTATTCATTACTCTTTGGATGGTAATAAATAAATCTACTTGTTAAGTTTCAAGTAGTGTACTAGATAAATTATTAGAATGTCAAAATGAAATTTAACTAATTCTTCGAGAATCAACAATTTTATCAAGGTGACTGAGCTTGACAAAGGCATTTTTTTCTTACATGCTAAACCTAAGAAGTTGTTATCCATCTCATGTTAGAAAATTACAAAGAAAAATGTTTTATTCATAATTAATTACAAAAAAGAACCTTGGGAGAAAAAGTCATCGTTCAGTTTTGATTACTTAAACCCAATTCTTGAGAAGTAGCAGCATCGCTATATACTGTAGATTTCTAGCGTTTCGTGCGTAAAAAACACAATACTATTTCTTTTCACCAAAAAAAAAAAAAAAACACAATACTATTTCATGCTAGTAATTTCTTAAGAGCATAGGTAAATTTCAAAATTATTGGTAACTAAGTTTTGTTCGGAAACTTATTTGGCTGGAAATTAGTAAGTTGCCAATAGTCTTATGGCATAATCAACGGATATTTAGGGTGCGGATGATAATGTTTCTGTTCTTTTTTTGTTCTAGGGAACAAAAACAAAAAAAAGTGTTTCTGTTCCGGGGAACAATTTTTGAACAAAAGAACGCGTTTGGTAACGTTTGGTCCGGGAATAAAAAATGAACAGAAACACGTTTGGTAAATTTTGTTCTTTTTTTGTTTCTTTTAATTTTTAAACATTTTTATTTTATTTTTTTATTTTTTCCTTTCTTTTTATTTTTTCTTTTTCCGGCCGGTCACGGCCTCCAGCGACTCGGCCGACGGGGCGGCGGCCTCGCCCGGCCACGGCGAGGCTCGCCGGCCCTCTGCGAGGCCGAGCCTCGCGGATCTGGGCGAGCCCGAGCTCACCCGGCCAAGGCGAGGCTCGGCCTCGCCGCGCCGGCGACGCCAAGCCTCGCCGGATCTGGCTAGGCCGAGCCTCGACGGCCGAGTCGCCGGCCATGGCCGATGCCGGCGACCGGTGAAAGAAAAAAAGAAGGAAAAAAAGAAGAAGAAAAGAAAAAGAAGAAGAAGAGAGGGAGAAATGTTTCTTCAAGAAACGTTTGAGCAAGAAACAACAAATTGTTGTTTCTTTTTTTCTGTTCTTATTTCGTTCGAAACAAAAAAACAAAAAAGAACAGAAACGCAACCAAACGCGTTTCTGTTCTTTTTTTGTTCCCAGAACACTTTCCGTATGGAAGTGTTCCGGAAACGTTTCTTAGAAACGTTTCCATGCACGCCCTTAGCCTATAAATGTGCTAGAAGTTACCAGTTTTGTCGAAGTACCGACAGTGATTTGATTATTTTCAATTACCAACTATTTTTGTAAATAATCAATATTACTTGCGTAGCTTCCAACGTATTAAAGTTACTGATATTATAGAAAATTACCATCTCGTATTTGAGTCTATATATCAACTTTTATTTCCTTTTATAAATATTACCAATTGGTTCAAGAACTTACCAATATTTAATTGCTAAAATTAGCATCATGTTAAAGTTACTAACTTTTAAAGAAAATTACCAATATTAATTTTAGTGATATACCAACTCTTCATGGGTTAAGTTACCATTTTGTTTTAATTATTAACTCTTATATGATTAAGTTACCCACGTCTATCTAATTGTTTCTAAATCACTTATTGTTTTAATAGTGTACCAATATTTATTTGTTGATGTTTTCAGCATGTTCAAATTAGGAACTCTTACAAAATAATTGCCGATGTTTATTTGAGTCCATTTACTAATTTTCATTGATTACAAATGTGGGTATACTAACAAAATAGTTGATACTTTGAAACTCTCAAGTACAAGTCGGTAAGCGTAACTTAAATTCCATAAATAAACTAAAGTAAATTAGTGTAATGATGTCAGCCAATTTCAAAAGAATTGGCAATTCTGTAAGAATAACAACGTTAATATGTTAGTGAGCTCTCCAAAATAAGTGAACTATTAAATTGGTGAGTAGTATTGAAACGATCTAAAAGACGTTGGTAACTAACACAAATAAGAGTTGATAATTTTCAAGTGTGAGTACCTTTTCTTGTTGGTAAGTTGCTACAAAAATTGGTCAATTATTGAAACTTCCAAAATAATCAAATATACATTGGTAACTAACTCAAATATCAGTTGGCAGTTTCATGTAAGAGATCATAATTAGCTATGCAAATAAATATTGGTAAATTATTGGTTTAGTTGGTAATTTTGGAAGTCGTTTGAAATTTACTATAAGAGTTACTAACTTTAACGCTTTGGTGATTTCAACAAATAAATGCCTGTGAAATATAGGAACGACTTTGATTTGCAAAAATAATCTAATAAATGTTGGTAAGTGGATTCATATAACATCTGGTAATTTTCTAGAAGATATTTTAACTTAAACTAGTTGGTAAGCTGGCAAATAAACATTGCTACATTATAAAAGATTTGATAATTTCAAAACAATAAAAAATGGTAGTGACTCAAATAAAAGTCAGTAATTTCCTATAAGAGTTAATAAAAACTTTAACCAACAAATGATGGCAAAGTATTGGAATGATCAAGTAAACACCAGGAAAACGACTCAAGCAAGAGTTGGTAATTTCGTATAAGAAATTCTTAAATTTAGCATGTCAATAAGCTCCACAAATGAGTGCTGGTAAATGATTATGACTATTGGTAATTTCAAAACAATCAAATAAATGTTGGTAATTTACCCAAATATGAGTTAGGGCTAGTTTGGTAAAACCAAAAAGACTAAAACTTTTGTACTGAGTAAATACTGAAAATGAAAAATACAATGTTGTTTGATAATAGATTAACTTCTTACCAAATATAAAATAGTGAACATTATTGATAGATTTTGACAATATAACTGGTAAGATTTTAATTTTCATTGAATATCTTTTGCATATAACCAACTAAGTTAGCCCTTTTTTTTGCTAATCACATTAAGTGATTTTTAACTCAAAGCAATGAATAAAGTTGTGTGTAGGTAGAGTTTATCAAACGCACTTGATGAAATTAACTATCGAAAAGTTTAATCTTCGGCAATTAATATGGTTATCAAACGCCCCAAACTAAAAGTAGATGATAATTTAACTTGTGAAAAGTTGGTAAACCACAAAATCAAAGTTGGTAGTTTTCTATATGAGTTAATAACTTTAACAAGTTGGCAACTTTAAAAATAAATGTTGCTAATTGTTAGAGTAATTAAAAATTTAAAACAAAATCAGTTAAAAAGTTAGTAAATGAACTCAAATAAGAGTTATAATAGATAAATTAATCGCTTAAGCTCGTGCAAGGTTGACCTACGTGGCATGCTCACACATGAGCCTTGCTAATTAATTCGGTTTTTATGGTTACTTTAGCAAATCTCTATTCAGCATGTCTAATTGTTACACATATTTCGATAATAATTTATATAACTTTATATTCTATTGCATAATTCTCTAATAGAGTAATGCAAATTTTGGTAATAAATGTTTGAAAATAATTTTTTTAATTGTATATAGATTCTATTTTAAAAACTTATATTATTATATGCTTAAATTTGATTGTTCATGATAAGGTCTGAAAAGAATCTTACCCATCTCATATTTGACTTACATTTAACAAACAATAATAAATGAAAAGATCAAATTCATATTTGGCTCATATTTTACAAATAAATCATTGAATTCATAATTGAGAAATAATCGCAAGGCCCCGGATGTTCAGTGGATCATCCATCCAAACTCGTTGTGGGGTTTATGTTGGGTAAAAACTGATTGCCCAATTTTATTGATCCCGGGGATGAGTCTACCATGACCACTTTCTTGGCCCATTCACTTCGGCCATTCCATGGCCTTCCTGTCAATGATCCCGAGGCCCACTTTCGGTCCATCTAGTATCTGTTAGTTAATCCTAACTACAATCCACGGCCTATTACATGTTGTTGGACCTAAGAGAGAAAAGTGCCCTTTAAAAACGAAAATCCGTCTGAGAATCTTGGCTCGTCGGATTTATTCATAGGCAGGTCATACTAAACCAAAAGAAATGGGCAACCGGTCCGTCCGATTAGAACGCATGAGGAAGACAATACTTACAAATACTAAAGTTTCTAATGGTGAAAATTATTCATTGTAATTCCTTAATTAGTGCTTTTCATTTTAATGGGGGCTTTTGCACATAAAATCTATCTAAGAAGATACATGTTTTTGGGCTTTGGTCAGATTCCATTAAGAGAGACCCAAATCAACATGTTACTCATTTTTCCTGGCCATGTACAGTGGGTAAAGGTTATCGCCTAAGGGCATCCAAGTGATGGACGAGTCCTTCGGTGCACGAAGTTGTTAGGAGTAGTATTCATTGATATAATGTGTCAAAAACCAAAGTCTTACTCAGTTTTTCCAATAATGTTCACTATTTTCTGTTTGGATTTAATATCATCACACGTAGATTTTTCACATCGAATCTATCATTCTCAAAATCAAATAAGTATTGTAGTCGTCTGCCACGTGTATTGACAGATTTGCATTACAAAGGGTCAGTTTGGGCTAGAGGTATCAACTTGAGATTTTTGTGAGATAGAAATTGGTCTAACGTAAGTATATCATAGGGGACTAGTTTAGGATCTTTCAAGATTTTAACCCTCTCTGTCAATCAGAGGATAAACCTGCTATTTTCTTATAAGCTCTAGCAAAGAATTTCATTGATGTGTATAGTTATTTTGTTATAATCTTCTACACATGTTTTATCCCTCCTCGAAAAAGTCTTGTTGATATCAACATTCATAATATTAAATATAGTCTTATCCATGCGATGCACATGCATCTTACTAGTTTTCTGTATAAGTCAATACAATTATCTTATCGGTAAGGTACGTAATGAAATGGTCTGTAATTTAAAACTATGTAGTAACTTAAAAGTATTGGTTACTTACCAAAGCATTACTGTTAAACAAGTTTTCAATCAAATTTTTGTTAGCAACAGAATTTGACAACGAACAATGTCTTTCAACTTTTACCAGCACGGAACGGTGTTCCAATTTTACACAATGGGATAACAGAATCGTCCTCATGTAATTTGTTTAGGAAAACTATAAGAACCATGTATTTACCTCTGGACAAATAGAAATAATTGCTTATTAATAATTTTGAATTAAATACTCATCTCAGATTTTTTTTTCATCCGGAATGTCTACCCAAGTTGATTTCTTTGTTCTTGTAGGACTTCATAAAACTAAAGTTCATTAGCTTCAGGGAATGCCAATCATTGGTTTGTATGCCGGACCTCAATTGTACTCCAAATCTCGAGTTATTGGATCTTTCTAAGTGCAAAAACTTGGAGCGTGCCCACGAATCAGTTTCGTATCACAACAAGTTACAGTTTTTGAATTTAGGTGAGTGCTCAAAACTCCATCATCTCCCTAATGTGCTCCATTCCAAGAATCTTCAACTTCTCAATCTTAATGGTTGCTCAAAGTTGCAAAGACTCCCTGATTTTTCGGATAAAATGAAAGGCTTGCAAGGACTTAATTTACAAGAGACTTCAATTGAGGGACTTCCTGCGTCCATAGAAAATCTTATCTCTTTGGGGGAAATGGATTTATCTGGTTGCAAGAAATTGGCAGTCCTTCCGTCTAGCATTTATAGGTTGCCAAAACTTGAATTCTGACGCTTCACGGCTGCTCAAAGCTAGTCAAGTTTCCAAAGAGGGAGGGGGATTCGAGTGATCCCCATATGAAAATGGGATTTCCTAAGTTGAGGTTGCTAGGTCTTGACCAATGCAATTTATCAGAAGTAGAATTTCTGGAGAATCCTGGGAAACAATTTTAATAACCTTCCTACATGCAAGCAACAATATAAGTTGCCCCATTTACCTGTTTCGTATTGTCAAAAAATACAAGAGATCCTCGATATTCCAGGGCAATTTCAACGTCAGTGGGCACTTGGCTGCGAATCTCTGAGTGAAAAACCCTCATGCCTACGTGACTCTGACCAAGTTGACTTTTATTCAAGTCATGGACGGCTCCGTCACAAGTTTACGTATTCTAGTTCGAGTTATCAGGTTAGACTCTCCCTCTCTCTTTGATTGTTGTGAGACCGCGTACATGTTGGCTGCACTGTGTTTTGCATACTGTGAAAGGCGGAAAATCTGGGCTAATTAATAAAAGCAAACATTTTGAAAGTGATTCTGTGTGTAAATGTAGTGGAGGTGGCTATAAGGCAACGCAAATGATATTCTCTCTATCTATAAAACTCTAGCTCCCTGTGTCATTACAAGGAACACCCAATGAAAAACTTCAACAATACATGTTCATCTAGTTACAAAATCTTAAACAATACATATCCCGTGTCCACCAATTAAGTACAAAAAATCTTTGTAATGCTATTGCTAACTATGGCTAAACTATAAGACTACCCACTTAACTCATTGAAACTCCTCTTTTTAGGTGCCAATTTCGAAAAAGAAACTATCTAACAGTGTGCATTATGACAGATGTTTCATCATTCATATGGTGACCAAGAACTTTTTATGCCTGGAGAAGAGATGCCAGAATGGTTGGTCCCTAATAATGAGGGTCAAATTTCTTTCATGGCTACAAAGGACTTGTTGGAAAAATTCTTAGGATTAGCTTTTTGTGTCGTAGCCCGAGCAAAATGTGGACAAAAGGATGGCGGCGTGCATATTGGGCCAGCCATTAATGGTCGACGTAGTTGGGGTCAGGGAAGGGTTTTCCAACGTGATTTCAATCAAGTGTGGCTTAAGTGTTACAAACCAAGGCTACTATGGGACCAAGTCTCGTTTGGTCCAAATGGCTGGAATTGTTTCATAGCAACCATTAGAGCAGAAGATGATGTAATTGTGAAAAAATGTGGATTCCGATTAATATGCAAGCCATTAGAGAATGATTTGGAGATTTTTCGTCAACATAATCAGTCCCTGGATCCAGCTTTACTGTATGAGGTTCGACATGAAGATAATCAGATGAGCACAGCGGAAAAAAAAAGTTCAAGTGAAATAGAAGATTTACTAGATAATAAAACAAGTAGAGAGGAAAATAGTTCAAGTGATTTAATACTCGAAGGATCCAACGTGACTGACTTCCCAATCCAGGTCTCTCTCTCCCCTCTCTCCTCTCTCCTGCCAACCCTCCCCCTCCCCACTCCCTCCTTCCCCCACCCCCAACCCCCATCCCCGAGGGCTGCCTCTTTGTGCATGGTCACAAAGTCTATGTTTAGTGCTTTGTGTGTTTTTATAATGCAAAAACTGAAAATGCTAGATAACGTAAGCACCCTATATGTAAGATAACGTAAGCAAGGATCAATGCATCTAATTATTATAGAACACTAGCTTAGGTAGGTTGAGTTACAAGGAGTATCCTCAAATCAAGCTCTTCTACCCAAACTTAATTATAAACTTGGGTTCTTCTAACTATTTACTCATTTAACAGAACTATCACTTTTCCTATTATCGTGATTTCCAAAATGTTGTCCCTAGAGGAGAGATGCCAGAGGAGTTTGTGCCTGTTGAAGATGGTACTATATCTTTCATGGTTTCACAAGACTTGTATGACAAGTTCCTAGGATTGGCTCTATGTGTTGTTTTCAGTGTAGAAGATGGAAAAAAGGAAATATCTTTCGACATTGTCCCACATGTTAATGGCGAAAGGCGGAATGTGCTATCGGGAACTCTTGGTTCATTTGATTCGGATCATATGTGGATTCGATATCTCATACCAAGAATGTTGTGGGGACTGTTGGAGGGAGAAGTTGATTTTGATCAATTTGAGGAGAGTTATCTACGATTTAGCCTTAGAATTGGAGTATCGGGTGGAACCGTGAAAAAGTTGGGCTATCTACTAAGGTTCAGACAACTAGAGGATGATTTGAAGGTTGTGCTTGAAGACACTCAATTTGTGGATCCAGCTGCACTCTGTGAGGATCTTGATAGATCAAGAGATTTAATGGAATTCCTTAAGAAATGTCACCTTCCTATAGAGAACCTGGAATGGACAGAAAGTGAATCGGAATCCAATGAAAGTGAAGAAGAATGAATGGGAACAGGCAAGTGTAGTAGTGTTGGCTTGCAGTTCTTAAGAAAGCAATCATTAAGCTAGCAAAACATATTAGGGCGGCATATGTTTCCTTTTACCCTAGGACATGTATGGGGAAATCGTATTATTAGAATTGTGTTGAAGTAACATATGGCTTTCAATTCAGTCTCTCGTGAGATTAAAAGATCTGTGAATGGAGAGAGGATGACTTGACACACAAGACGCTTGATTCATAAGAAAAGCATCATTTCTGGCTCAGGTCGACATGGGGTGGGAGGTAAGTGAGGTTTTGCAAAAAGATTCCAGTTATTTTCACGTTAGCCTCAGACCATCCCATAGAATTGTGAAGAATTGGGGAATCCGTCTGATATGCAAGCAACAAGAGAGTGATTTGAGGGTTGTGATCTCACAGAATTAGCCAATAGAACCAGCTTTAGTCCATGACGGCAGTCTTGGATCAAGAGGTTCAAAGGATATTGCTCTTCACTGGGAACATGGTCTAAGCAAATGGATCTAGAGGGAGGTGGTGAGACTAGTACAAAGGAGAGCATGATGCATGAAGAAAGCAAAATAGAGAGGTAACAGAGGAAGGGCAATCATGAAAGCTTCTTATTAAATGAAGAATCAAGAAAGGAGCTAGATGGAGGCACGCGATATAAATAGTCGGATAATATTCTTTCTCTGAAAATAGAGTGAATAGCAAAAATGAAGAAAGAGAGTAGAAACTCGGATCAGTGTTTTCTTCTTGTCTTCACTGTCTGATTCACATGAACGCCGTAGGGTCCAAGTCGTTGCGCATCCATTGAGGATACATAGGAGTGCATGGTTAATCTAAAATAGACGCAAGGGAAGATCATTTTGTTGGGTAGTTTGATCACGACTTCTGAGGGATGGCAACTACTTCCTTCTAATTGTCATGGGGTGTTCCACGTAAGCACTTTATTTTGCTAGAACTGTAATGGTAAGTATTTGCTTTATGCCTTCTTCATTTGATTTAAAAGTGAAAGTGACGTTCCAAACTTTTTTTTCCCTTTCTTTTTGGGTGATTTTATGAGTATATTTACTAAACTCAAGTTGGGAACCGAATTTCCTTTGTGATATCTCAATCATAAGACAGTCTTACGGCTATGAATTACTATTGCAGTTCTCAAATAGCAAATTCATAGCAAATTGTTTGTTTTTCATGTTTCCTTGTCAATCGAATCGTGATTTCATTGAGAAACATCATATTCTACTCAACATGATTACTTACATATCATTTACTGATTTTATAGTTTGTTTTTTAGATGAGTCTAGTTGTGATGCCTTATAAGTGTTCGTAAATATGAAAAAAAAAACAAACACTCACAGCCGTGTCATACACCAATCTCTTTAGTGATTGATGATTGATAGAGTCCCGTGAACTGCTTTGTTCAATCCAAAATGAGAAATGATTAAGTGACAATTTTTAATCTACTATAAAAATGACAATTTGTTCTTAACCACAAAATACCAAAGCCCGTCTGAACTTTAATGTTTTCATTAGGCGCCACGCCTGGACCTGTCTTATGCTCAGAGGAGCATGTGAGATTTTAGTTAATGTGGCTTTAGTTTTCAATGAAGATTGGACAATCTTTCATTTAATCGCTCGAGCGTTTGCTTCTCTTGCCATTTTAGATTATTAAAGTGCTATAGATTTATTAGCTGAATTGCAATTTTAAGTGGACTCGATTTGATTTTGAACGATTTGATTGGGTCCGGAAGTCAGCTTTTCCATTGGCATAATCGAGTTATTAATGATAACATGCGTCCGTGGCTGTTGCAGGATTAGTTGGGAGATGTTCTGCATTGGATTCGGCAGGTAATGTTGCTAGTGTGTGGATTGTTGTGGGGTGCAATACCTTTGGTTGGAGGCATATGGATTGTTCTGTGAGTTGATTGCTTTTCGCGTTCATGCACCTTTTTAACCTTCCCCTGTTTCTGTTCTATGAAAGCTCGAAACTCTTGTAGAGGACTAGGCATCCCCCAGGGTAAAAAAAATTAAGGAAATCATCCTTGAATTTGGATGATGGCTTAGTCGTGGAGTGAGAATTTAGAGCTACCAGAGCCATTGGCATCCGCGTGAACGAGATTATTCTCTACCTCCAATGCTTGTCCCTTCTCTCTTTCGTTTGAAGGAACCCCACCTCTGTGACGTCCACCAAGTGTTTGTGAATTTGCCCAATTGTATCCATTGCGTAATTCACAGATTTAAATGTTTTGACTACTGGTTTTGTGAAATTATATTCTCTCTTCTTTTAGTTATTTTTCTATTATGTTGATGCCCTGGTCAATCTAGATGGATGAGTTTATTCCATTTTCACTACTTGCAGACTCGTCCTGGATGAGAATTGTTCCTATTGTGTTTGGTACACAAGCCTAGTAAGGACTTAAGTCCTTCACAGGTTTAAAAGTGCCAAGTATGGATGGAAAGTTGAAGTTCACTATTAAAAATACTTAAGTGAAAGAATCTAATTGAGCCTAACAAATCACAAGAGAGGCACACAGCATGGGGGAAGTTTCCATTTGTATTTGGAAATTTGTCAAGTTCCTGTTATGTACCATTTGAGAAGGTAATCTTGTTCATTTTGATATTTTTTTTTCCTCACTGTGCATGGCTAGAAACTTCCACCCCATGCATGAGTGGGTGTGATTATGATTTTATGGATTTGCTATAGCAGGATGTGTTCGAGTGGGTCACTACATGGATACTATACTTCTTGGAAGAGAGATTCTATGTTGATTTATCCAAAGTCCAGAGTGTTCTCTCTCTTTCTAGGTACCCCAATATTTGCATGCGGATATCCTTGAATTGGCTTTTTGTGTTGCTTTTGAATTGGATGAGGGAATTAAGGCTAGCGTTTCATTTGAGTTTCGAGTATTGGTGAACTATATTTGAAGTAACTTCAATACAAGCAGTTTCTCTTCATTACAGTTTGATCACTCGTGGGGTAACAATTTTCCACACCGTTCATTTGATGAACTGGATGAGATGCTAGAGACAGAATGGAGTCTCTTCCAGGTTTCATTTGAAGTATCAAAAGCAACACTGAGAAGGTGTTGGGTTTCACCTTATATGCAAGCAAATAGAGGATGGTCAAAGGGTTCTATGCCAACATGAATGCCCTTAGGAAGTTCCTCAAGCCTCTAAAGATAATCTTAGTAATCAGAGACATTCTTGAATCATGGCACAAAAGTCCACCTCTGGATTGCAACCAAGTTTGAATATTAGACATAATGCTTACTGTAATTTGTTGCATTTGCTAAATGTTTCCTTGCACTTCAATTCCAACAATATCTGCACTTGTGCCGTTTCCCGATGAGAGTGACCCTTTTGTCCATCTTCTGATGGGTTTCTAATGGAATTCTCCTATGTGACGACCACAGTGGCTGTCACATCAAGCAACTTCATCTGGGTTTGTCACGAAAGATGGATGGATGGGACATTTGTTGATTTGGCTGGTGCTAATGCTAAATTTGGAAATTTAATTGTGAGGGAATACTTTGCAAATGTCCAAAAGTATACATATACCATGTATGTTATTTAGCAGTCACGAATTTGAAACTTTTTGCAGCTGAATTTAGCTTTAGGTAGTTGGGAATTATACAAATGCTTAGATATAAAGGGATATTAAAAAAAGTTATGTAGGTCTTTTTCTTGGCCTCATTGGAAGTATTGTTCAAGTCACTATGATCTTGTGCTTTAGAACTTGCTTCATTTTTATTGCTTTTTGCGCTTCACTCTTGGGGATCCTATAATTTCTTCCAGATTGCTTATTGTGTCACAAAACGAAGTATCAATGTCAAAACACAAGCAGACTGAACATTCTAGCTCTTTCCTCTCTTTCTTATTTATGTGTCTACCATCTCTTTCAGTTTCCCATATTATGCTAGTTGGAGTGCTTATAATGCAAGATCATAGGAGTAAATCAATTTGATGTGCAAGTGAGCTTTTCCAAGTTTGTCATATGTATCCTTGAGTCTTTTTTTAACCAAATTAATGCAGCACGTGTTAATTTTACTCTTTTGCAGAGCTTTTGGATGTTCTGTCTTTATGGAAGTTTAAGCAAATATGAGCTTGACGAGTTCCATGTATTTTATCCCAGAATTATTAATTGTGTGAAATCTCTCTTCTTTTCCATAAATTCATGATGTGTATAGTTTCGAACACGCTATATCACATTGAAGTACCTTTCTATTGTTTCAAAATGGTATTCCATGGTGCATCCAAATCACTGCCCTTCTATTTGCCGTTCTCATCTCTGTTTTCGAGACAAGAGTGTGGGATTAGTTGTGTAAGAGGATATTCTATGAAGGATAGGAAGAAAGAGCTTGAAAGTAAAAAGGTGTCTACAACAAAGTCAATTCCTTCAATTGCATTGGCAAGTTCCATTCGTGGGTAGAAGAAACCCATCATGAAGTTTGAGCATCTTGCATACTTATTCTAATTTGTCTGATTATCTTAGTTGGCATGCCATCCTAGTGTTGGTACGTGCAACTTAAATCGAGAAAGGTTAAGGGCTATGACCGGCAAAAAGGGTGAATTCTGATGTTCTCGAAGTAGATGTGTTTTGTAGGAAGTGGTTGGTTGAGCCTGTGCAGGGTCTGTTTCTCTATCTTTGGATGAGTAGTTAATGGGGGGCGTGCTCAAATCTGTATTTGTTGGTTCTACATTTGCAACAAATGTTGCTACTTCATTTCACTCTTAATAATTATGTCTTCTCGTTTCCCAAATAAAGGTAATTGTTTGATTACCTGATTTTCGCCAGAAAAGATAATCTGTGCAGAATACATCCCAGATTCAGTTAAGCGTTAGCCTGCCATCAGCAAAATTAAAGAATTGCCGGATTCAATTAGGAGTCTTGTTTTTCTTATAATTCTGTTTATGAATGACTGCAAGGAACTTTTTAGTTCTTCCTAGCAGCATTCACAGGTTGTGAGCTCTTAGGTATATTTATGCATACTGTTGCTCAAAGCTTCGTAAGTTTCTGCGCCAGATGGAGAATGATTCAGTCAATTCGGATTGTGCTATCGGATTGCCGAATCTAATTCATCTGGATCTAAGCAATCACAGTCTATCAGAAGTGGATTTTCTCATGGATATTACCTATTTTTCCACCTTGTTCTCCTCATCCCTAGCAGGTAATGCTATTACTACTTTGCCTGCAAGCATCAGCAAGTTTGACTAGTTGGATATTCTTGATTGGTTGAATTGTGAGCAGCTGCTGCAAAAGTTCCCCCACTTCTATGGTTACTGTAGAGATAAACTAAATTGTGTTGAAATTATATTGAGGACCTGGTCGGTTCCATAACTGAGAGAACTATTTGGGAGATTTAATTGATTGGCATACACTTGTTTGGGTACATATAAATAAATCAATGATACGTATGCAAACGGAGTAAGCCGGCTTCTCCGTTTGAATGACATGGCCTGTCTTCAATTATATAAGGACGTGGAATACGTGGGCAAGAAAAAACGAAGGGATAGAAGATAAGCAATATCAGGAGAGCTCGAGGAGATGACTTGTTCAAGATTAGCAGCCAGGAGATGACTTGCCAACTGACAAACTGCCCCCTTCTCTCTAATTGCATTCCATGTACTAGCAGAACTACATATTCCATCAGGGCAGCAACAGTAGGATGAGGAAAAAAGGTCTCATATAAAGCAGCCTGCACTAGCAGCAAATCATCAGATCTTGCATCCATGCTTCCCAAAAAACTGCTGACTAAAATCAAGAGATAGACTTGAACCATAGACAATCCTTGTTGGGGAATCATCAAGCAAAGGGCCAGATGAAGCCAAGGTCAAACCATTAAAAAGGGAGAAATAAAAAAGAACTCTCCATCAGACGACTTGTTCAAGATTAGCAGCCAAGCTATAAAATGATGCTTAAGAATACATGGATTATACCAAACATATATATGCTAACTAACAAGCTGCCCGCTTCTCTCTAATTGCATTCCATGTACTAGGAGAACTACACCGTCCATCAGGGCAGCAACAGTAGGATGAGGAAAAAAGTTCTCACATAAAGCAGCCTGCACTAGCAGCAAATCATCAGATCTTGAATACACGTTTCCCAAAAAACTGTTGACTAAAATCAAGAGATAGACCTGAACCACAGACAATCTTTGTTGGGGAATCATCAAGCAAAGGGCCAGATGAAGCCAAGGTCAAACCATTAAAAAAAAAAAACAAAAAAGAAGAACTCTCCATCAGATGACTTATTCAAGATTAGCAGCCAGGCTATAATACAATGCTTAAGAATACATGGTGTCACGCCCCGATCCTCAGGCACGCACACATCCATCTCTTTTTTGGTCGATTTTATAATGCGATATCCCAGGACAATGTATCGCCGACCCTTTCATTTTTAAGCACATGCGGAAGCGATTAAAATCCCCAGAATAATAAAACGATGGGATAGAAAAGGGCCATATTTTTCATATTGAAATTTATAACCAAACTTTTATACAAACCACAAACCAGAACACTTCGCAACATTTTATTCTAAACTCTATTCACATCAAAATGGAGACATCAAAGAAGATAAAATTTCAGTCCATCTAGGCCGTACTCACGGCCCCTCTCGAGATTGTCTTCTTCTCCCAAAAATCCTTCTCCAACTCTTTCTCCTCAGCTCCTTAGTGGGGTCCTGAAATGGTTTTCCCCAAACTGGGATGAGACTACGTCTCAGCGAGTTCTACCCCACTAAGCCCGATTAGTAAACCATTATACTACAGGCTGCCTAAACACGCACGGGTCAGAAGACGTACCTTAGCATCAGATCTTGCCTGCAAGTCAGTACAATTCATAATAGACACTCAAACAGTCATATCACTGATCGAAGCATCGATCAAATCGACCTAGTCGATTATATGCCAACAAGACCACTCACGGTCATTTCCATTCAGTCAATCAATTCACAATATCAAATCAAAGCAATGATCAATCGATCTAGTCGATTTCATGTCAGGCGAACCATTCTAGGTCAGTACTCTCGGGCGCCAAGCTCACCAATGTGATTTATCCACTAGATAATTGTGTGCGTTCTTTAAGGCGCCGTTTTCGCCAGTGACATCCTTAGTCACCGAACCACACATGCCTATAACCATGTACTCAAATAGACAATTGTGTGCGTTCTTTAAAGGCGCCGTTTTCGCAATGATATCCCCAATCACCGAACCACACATGCCTATAACAATGTATTTAATAGACAAGTGTATGCGTTCTTTAAGGCGCCGTTTTCGCCAGTGATGTCCTTGATCACCGAACCATACATGCCTATAACAATGTGTTTAATAGACAAGTGTATGCGTTCTTTAAGGCGCCGTTTTCGCCAGTGATGTCCTTGATCACCGAACCATACATGTCTATAACAATACGAGTACTAGACCGATACGTGCGTTCTTTAAGGCGCCGTTTTTGCCAGTGATATCCCAATCACCGAACCACGTAGGTCCACAATAATGTATGTACTAGACCGATACGTGCGTTCTTAGGTGCCGTTTTTCGCCAGTGATATCCCAATCACCGAACCACGTAGGTCCATACACTGTGTCTGATTGATTCAATCCCGAGTATTTCCAATTCTCTCATAACCCCATCCACTTTACAACTCAATCAAAGCATTATAAATGCTAAACAAACATACTCGGCCTTCTACCAATCAATCATTCAATCTCAATCAATTCCAAATCAATTTAGGGTAAATCCCTAAAATATCACAATTTATTTAATTCCATACAACGTAGAGCTCAAATAAATAAACGAACTGTGCCATGACGACGATCAGCACGAGATTTCGGTCGTCGGCCATCAAAATCTTAATTTCCGAAAAATAATTAATTAATTAATTAATTTCGAAAATTAATTAATAAATATTAAAAATTCAATTTAGCACAAACTAAAACTCAATTAAACAAACGGACTTCACCACGGTCATCAGCATAATTTTCCGGTTCCAGACCATCTCAGTTGAATTTTCGGAAAATAAATAATTATTTAATTTAATTTCGAAAAATAAGATTTAAATGCCAAAAATCCCACTTAGGCCCGAATCGCCAAATTGAAGCCCAATTAGGCGTCGGAAAATTCCCGAGATGCTTCCAATAAATAGTAGACCACGTCTACTTGCTAATTGCGCAATCAATTTATTTAAATCACATCACAATTAACTAATAATTGCTAATTACTTCTAATCTAACAACCTAAACACAATTAATTAAAACTAAATCAACCTAAAGCATAATTAGCCAACTAATCCTGGATTAGTGAGATTACTCGCCAAATCGCGCGCAAATCGGATCAATCCGACGGCGGCGACGCGAGGAGCGATTGTCCCCAAAGCACGGCTCGGGTTCGAGGCCCGGAAACGGCCCAAAACGGCCCAAGAGCCGGCTGAAACCCACTTCGTGGGTTGCTGGATTAGCTGCGAAACAGAGGAAAACAGAGATGGTTAGAGGCGGAGAGGGGTCGGGAAAGCAAGAGGCGGTCCGGTGAGGCCACAAGGCGGCTCCGGCGGCTTGCTCGGCCACTCACGGTGGCTGGACGAGACGGAACAGGGGCTGGGTCGGCTGGATTGCGCGGAGGGAGGAGCGGACGGCGGGACGGCAACGGGCAAGCGGGCGCGGCGCGGGTGGCGGTGCGGCGGCCGGACGAGCGTCGAGCGGGCGGCTGCTGTCTTCGTGCGCTCGCGGCTTCCGCTCGAGCTTTTGCTTTCTGGTTTCGCTTGCTTCAGCGTGCGGAGGAAGGAAGAAGAAGAAAGAGAGAGAGAGAGAGAGAGAGAGAAGGGATAGGGTTGGACCGGTCAAAGAGGAGAGAGGGAAAGTGAGCGGTGGGGGCTATCCGCACGAGGGGAAAGGGAAAGGGGAAAGGAGAGAGAGAGAGAAAAAAAAAGAAAGAAAAGAAAAGAGAGGGAGAGAGAGGAAAAAGAAAAGGGAAATACATAATTCTTTTATGCCAATTTTCCTTTCTCTTTCTATTTTATTTTGTCTCCAATTTTCTTCCGATAATTTCTTTCTTGAAATTTCAGACCGTCAATAAATTGACGACGATGAGACAGGATCCAAAAATAAGAATTATGACGCGCTTAAAATTCGATTCCCGAAATCGAGTTGATTTCGTGGTTAAAAATCGATCGGACGTGATTTTAGCTCAATCCAACCAATTAGGTAGCTTTTAGGGATTTTACAGTGATACATCCCTTAACGCTTCACCTTGATAGGTTAGTTAACTCGTGAAAGTGATCACTCGAGAAAGGCCATAAAAGACGCCGACGAAATGCCCATTTCACTTTATCGAAACGGCCGAATTTCGGGATGTCGCATGGATTATACCAAACACATGTATGCCAACTAACAACCTGCCCCCTTTCTCTAATTGCATTCCATGTGCTAGCAGAACTACACCTTCCGTCAGGGCAGCAACGATAGGATGAGGAAAAAAAGGCCTCACATAAGCAGCCTGCACTAGCAGCAAATCATCATATCTTGAATCCATGCTTCCCAAACAACTGCTGACTAAAGTCGAGATAAACCTGAACCATAAACAATCCTTGTTGGGGAATCATCAAGCAAAGGGCCAGATGAAGCCAAGGTCAAACCATAAGAAAAAAAGAACTCTCCACTACTCAATTTATAGGTCATTAGCTGCCTGGTCTTTTTACGCGTCTTTGGAAAATGAAAATCTCTCTAATGAGTGCCAATGTTTTGTCACGACTAAACTGACCAGCTAGTTTACCATCAGGAACTTCAACGACATGAACATTGCAGAATGCACAATTAATTGACCGCCCTTCAATATACAGAAGACCATCTAGATGGTGAAACCTTCAATATGAACTCTCAAGAGTCAACTCCCATTTTTTTTTCCAAAACTTGGATCCTCTTAATACAGATTTATCACAACGTGAAATCCACCAACATTGATTTACACAGTAGAAGGGAGGAGTGCATATCAGCAGCGTAAAGTGTCCTCGACTGGATTTTAAGTGCCAGATTTATGTTTGAGAAAGGAATGGAAAGGGCTGCAGAAATTCACTCCAAGTTGCAAGTGGGCGATTAAGCTTCTGTTGAGAGTTGTATCTGTTAAGTGGTTAATGATCAGAGTACAAAACAAACTCTTTTGTTAGCAAATGGTGCCTCCACTGCTTGAGTGCACGGACTGGAGCATAAAACTCATCATAGGTCGAATACTTCAGCTCGGCATCATTAAATTTTAATTGACAGGGACAAATGGACGACCTTCTTGATTGAGAACACACCAATGCCAACATTGGACACATTGCAATAAACCTCGAAAACCAAATCAACGTTCGGTGGTGCTAACACAGGAGCTTAAGTTAATTTCCTCTTTAAGGGTTCAAAATTCCCGAAACTTCTCTCCTTTTAAGTATTCTGTAACTGTCATGAAAGCTTCGAATCTCATGATGCAACTTCAATTCACAAGCTCCCCTACGAGAATGCTCATTAATCCAATCAAGTGTCACACGCATCCTCCCTCTTTTTGTCATAGCATCAAAAAGGGCTTCAGGGGCAAATAAGCAGATCAAGTGCTTTCAACAATTTTACGTGCTTCAGCTCAAGTGTAACATAAGCTCACAAAGCAACATGATCAGAAGAATCTTAAAACACTTCTTCAAGTAAGAAACAAGCCACATTTTTCTTGAAAAATAATGACAACGCATAAAAACTCTAATAAGTTGGTGGAGGATGAGGATATTGTGGAAAGAAATGAGGATTTTGGAGGAAAATTGGAGCAAATCAACTGAACAAAGTTCCTCCTGAATTTCCCACAAATCCTTGTCGCATCTCATTGCAGACAATGTGGGATCCCCCTCAAAGCAAAGTAAGCTGGGTAAAGAGGACCTCTACCAATGGATCACCTTCATTTCCCATGGTATCAACTCCAGCAGCTTGTGTTATATAGTTGGGCTATAATCCTCAAGTTTGGTTTGGCCATCCCAAGCATTCTTCCACATCCAAACTTCTCCTTTCTTTCTGATGTCCATATACCTTTTAGTGTGGACTCTCCATTAAATTGGCGGTCGCTTCGGACTCCAAGCATCTCACCCCCGAGGTCAACATCAAAAGTTCCAAAAATGCAAGTTAAGGCCATCCCCCAACGGAAAATTCGGTCCTTTTGGAGGTCACTTCCGAAGAACTAAAAACCGTTTTTGGACCTTGAATGTTAGCTTGATTTTTTCCTCGAACAAATCAGCTTTGAGACCATAAACAAGAAGCAGGCAATATATCACAACCGTATGGAAACTATGTTGTGCATATTGACATTCAAATGCAGCATGTTAGGATCATGAACTAATCGCTTCACTTGTTCTGAAAAAAAAAAAACATCATTTTTTTCTCATAGTCATGTAAGTATCACAGACAACTAAACGCCGCAAATCATCCTTGGGATTAATGTTAAAAAATAATCAACGTTCCATTCACAAAAAGACTCGTAAATTATTTCCTTTTTATCATCCTCACCTTTGATCGAATGAGTATAAAACCTTTTCACAACTTCAAAGTAAATCTCCTCGGACACCGACAGAAATTCAAAAATCTAACCCAACCAACTAAATCATTTGCCTAAACAGAAATATCTCCCATGTGAAAAAAGTTCAAAGTCTATATCCCATCTCTTCCAACACACTTCTAGCAACAAACATGCGGGCAAATGAGACAAATACATTTGATTAGCAATTTTCGCAATTTTACATGCCACTACAGTAAGCTTAACAGACACGGATGTTAACACTTAAATTTTACTTGATAAATCAAATATGCATTTAAGTAATAAAAAAAATATGAAAAATGAGAAAGAGAAAAAGAAAAGAAAAAAGCCCTGTCCATCATTTCATGTGGCCCTATTCGCGCAACTCTAGCCCATCTATAAAACCTGCCCATTTCAGCATTTTAAAGGGATTGGGGGAAAACACGTGAAAAAAAAAAGGGAACAAAAAAATATATATATCTTCCACGAACAGTCTCCTCCCTCCAAACCTGAGGGGAGACCAGATAATATTCATCGTCTTCTTCATCATCATTGGTAATTCTCTCTCAGACCTTTCTCTCTCCATAACCGCTCGCGCAGAGGACGCAATGCAAAGGTGGGATTGTCGGTTTTTTCTGAGTAAGAGGGGACTGGTGATCGTGTTTTGGTGGAATGTCAGGTAAGAAAGTGAGGTAAGAAAGGGAGAAGAAAAACTTTGGGAGATAGAAATTAATTTTGAGAGCACTACGGGAGATTTTCAGACTCCTTCCTTCGCGGTCAGACGTCTTCCGTCATCACTCGCGGCCATTCCCTTACCACGGCCCAAAAACTCTCTGTTATCCTCTGTTTTAACATTCAATCCATCCTATGTTTTTACACCGATCAATGTACCCGGCGTACTTGGAGCCCCTATTCCGGCTTTCGATCATTGCTCATCGCTTTGGATCTCTTGCCTCTGTGAAGTATCGGAGGACCGTTGCCTTGCCCCGTTTCGGAGGCAAAAACTCTAAAGCTGTCAAGTCCCGCTCGATCTCCACGAATCCATCTCAAGTTCGTCGATCGACACTTACCTGAACATCCAGGACGATTTTAATCAGTACTCGTGGCTCAAAATCCTTCCTCGACAAGGTTGGTTTCGCAACATTTTTATGTTCATTTCTTATATGAAGATTTAGTTTGTAGTCGACGTTGGTGTATGTCTGGGAAGAGACCAGGTTTGAAATCATTTTTTTGCCTCGATGAATCAAACCCTTTCTGCAAAGAAGTATTTGGATTGTTTTGTGGTTTTGATACACTAATCATGTCTTTTTCCGGATATGCTCACCAACTGTTTGATAGAATGCATGAGTTAAATCTGTGACCATCGCCCCGTGCTTTTGATTGATTATGAAGCAAAAGTGACGCATTCGGATTGATTTTGTTGAAAGATACTGATTATGGGATGTGGTTGCTAGTCTAAGCATCGTGGATGAAAAAAATTTTCCCCATTTGCTACGGATCTGCTTTCCAGTACACTTTGTGGTCTCTCAATATGTGACCGGCTATCTATTTTTGCTATTTTTGCATCTCCATGGCCACATGGTGTGGTCGTTTTTCTTGTTGAGAAACGTGGCTCGAAATCTTTGACCCATACGTTGATTAGAGGTCCAGTTCTTTACGCTCATATCCTGGGTGTCCTTCCGCTAATCTTGGTTTATACATGACGATTAACGGACAATGGCCGTGCTCCAGGCGACTGAAGCCAGACAACGGCGACGTTTCATTCAATGCTTGAATACGTCGATCATTGATGAGGTTGAGTTGGTTTCTTTAGCAGAGCAGAGCTCCCAGGATGTGCGCGAGTAAGATTATAGGAAGAAAGACGACAGGGCCAAAAAGAAGAATAAGAAGGAGAGAAGAGAATAAATACGAAAATGGGCCTCTTAATGGACAATGAATTCATTGTGGGCTTAGCATGAGAGAGTTGGGTTAGTGCCGTTATGTTCAATTCGGTTTTACTGGTGATTGGGCTATGGATCTCGTTTTTTTTCACGAATTTGGGTTTGATTAGTTTAAGTGGGAATTGGGTTCAATTCTATGATATGAGCCCAGTTTGAATTTTTGATCAAGCCCTCCTAAGGCAATAAGCCCAATGAATCATGCCCATAGATCTGATATGTGTCAGCCCGTGTCCGTGCCGGGTCTGAAGGCCCAGCCTAGACCCCTTTTTTCGAAATATATAAAAAGAATAATAATAAATGAATAAAATCTAAAGATATAAAAATATAAAAAAACCGAAAAAATTGAAAAATGGATTGAAACATAGACCTTGATTAGGTCGTTAAGCCAATGCTTGAAAAATATGGTCAACACGTGAAAACTCCAATAAAGTTGGTGGAGGAGGAGGATACTATGGAAAGAAATGAAAATTTTGGAGGAAAGTGGAGCAAACTGACCGAAAAATTGAAGTTACTCCCGAATTTCCCGCAGATCCTGATTGCATCTCTTCGCAGACCACATGGATCTCCCCCTCAAAGCTAGGAAAGCTTGGCAGAGAGAGCCTCTACCAACGGATCACCTTCATTTCCGTCCTAATATCAACTCCAACAGCTAGCCTCATAAAGTGAGGTGGCGATACCCCGTGTGTTTGGTTTGGCCATCCCAAGCATTCTTCCTCACCCAAACTTCTCCTTCCTTCTTGTGATGTCCATAGCTTTTAGCGTGAACTCTCCAATAAATTGGCGGTTGTTTAGGACTCTAGCGTCTCACCTTCAAGGTCAACGTCAAAAGTTTCAAAAATGCAAGTTAAGGCCATCCCCCACACAAAATATACAGTCCTTTTGGAGGTCTCTTCGGGAGCCCTTTAAACCATTCTTGACCTTGAACGTCAGCTTGATTTGTTCCTTGACCAAATTAGCTCCATGGCCAGATATGGAAAGCAGGCAGTACATCAAAATCATATGGAGACTACGCATGCTGACATATAAATGCAGCGCCTTAGGATCATGGACTAATTGTCTCACTTGTTTAGAAAAACCATCATTTTCTCATGGTCATGTACGTATCACTAAAAGCTAAATGCTTCAAAATCACCTCAGGATTAATATTCAAGAATAATCAACGTTCCAAATAGAAAGGCTCGTGAATTATATTTCCTTCTTATCATTCTCACCTTTGATCGAATGAGTATAAAACCATTTCACAGCTTAAAAATAAATCTCCTCGGACACCAACCAAAACCAAATCCAACCCGACCGGCTAAAACCATTTGCCTAAATGGAAATCCCTCCTGTGTGAAATACTCAAAAGTCTATATGCTGTCTCTTCCAACACACTTCTAGCAGCAAATGTAAGTTATCTATCAAAGCAAGCTTGGTTCCGTTTGGGGAACCCAACTTGCGGAGGAGTTGCGACCTCCCATTCGCTTTATTATGCCCTCCAGTGTAATGGAGAACTGCTTCCCTTCTTTTCCAGCCGCGTGTTTGATCGGCATTCTCACAGGAGAGGGAGGATTTCTAAGGATTTTTTGGGTGTTTGGGATGGAATTGAATAGGTTTAGATGAAATAGGTTAGATTCGAGGAAGGTTGAAGCTAAGAGAAAGCGATTAGAGGCTTTGATTTGAAGAAATATGAAGCAAAATCTAAGTGAATGAGAAAATTTGTGGATTGAGAGAGAGAGAGATGGGAGTATGAGTGAAAAGTAAACAAAATTGAGAAAAAGCAGCAGATGGGGGAAATTGATTATTTTCATATTTCACTCACAATCAATCATGCAAAACACAAATATCTCGTATGGGCGCATTGCCTACATGAAAAGACTAATTGTCCATTAAACAAACAAAAAGTACGTAAAATAAAAAAAAGATCTCAAAGCAATAAAAAATATATATTTCTTGAAAATTAGGCATTTATCGCACAATCATATTATTTATCATTGATGAAAAGCAAACAAATTTGTTTTTATGTCCTTTGTGTGTGAATGACACGTTATGGAACAATGGTACATGATAAATTTCTTATCTTTGTATTTAAACCAGCGTGCCCTTTCGTCTCATGCTAAAATTTGCCCTCATCTACATGGAGCGCTCTATCTCTAAATTTGCAATGCAATTTAAAGGAAAAAAAAAGTGTAAAGTCGGCCAAAGAAGAAGTTAACCACCTACTTTCCACTACTCGGTAGGGTGTACAAAATACCAGGGAACCGCCCGGACCGCCCGAAACCGGACCGGAACCGCCCGGAACCGGCAGTTCTTGAGAGAACCGGTTTGATTCCCGGTTCCAATTTTTCGGAACCGGTGGGTACCGTTCCGGTTCCTGGGTTCCATGGGCGGATCTCGCCCACCTGACCCGGACCGGAACCTTTTTAATATTAAAAAAATTATTAAAAGAAACCCTAGATTAGATCTCATCTCCTCACTCCCTTCGTCTTCTCTCTCTCTTTGTCTCTTCCTCAGTTTCTCCTAATCCTATCGCCATTTCGATTCCTCCCCGAGCGTTGATGCTGCCACCGTTGCTCCTCCGCTACTGTTGTTCGCCCCCTTGCGTCGGCCGCCACCTGCCACAGCCGCAGAAAATTGTTTCACAACCGTTCTATGTTGAAAACCCAACCATAGACCTCCTCCCCTCCTTCCCAACTCATAGACTCGACCGTTCTATGTTGAAAATCAAAATTGTTTTACGTCAAGATCGGTTTCATGGATCCACCTAGGAACCAGATCGGACCGGCGGTTTGGTTCCCGGGTGGATTCATGCAACGAACAGATGGATCCTGATTTCAATTTTTCAGAACCAGTCCTTAACGGGTGGTTCCCGATTCTAGGTCGGGAACCGCCCACCCAGACCATGCACACCCTTACTACTCAGTACACTCGGATGAAATTCCTCAATTGTCTGGACAGTGAACAGCCAACGTCATCTTGTACCATTTTCTATTTTATAGAATTGTTGAATAAATTTTTGACAAGTTATTAAAAACATAGCCAAAACGTTCGTTTAGGGTTTGTTTTCTTAAAAAGAATTTGTATAGGGTAAGATAAGAAAAAAAATATCAAGTATTATAATAGTCATCCAATTATAATTATTAAATTTTATTATTTATTTAATATGACTTAAGTGAGGAGTAAAATAATCGTGCATGTGCGTGTATATTTTAATTCCAGGGTACTGTCTTTGCACTATTTACATTGCTACCCCACAAGAGAGAACGCTATGTAAGCATCAATTTCGATAACAAAGGTGACTCGCATCGTCAGACATTTGACCCGATCAATCCATAATTCGATGCCTACTGAATTCAATTTGTTGAAGTGAAGCAAACAACCACCTTTTTGTTTTTTTTTTTTTGATAAAAAAAATTCATTGACCAAATATACAACGCCCAAAGTGCCTAAATCTAATTGAAACTAGAAGCAAATCAAGGCCTGATTGGCCCAATGGCTGGCTTGAGAGGCATAAGTGATATAATGGCATTGAGGTTCATCAAAAAAGTTACCTCGTTATACATTTGACCCAATGGGTCCAAAGTTTGACCCGAATTGAGTTCAATTTGTTGAAAAGTGAAGCAACAACCCAATTTGAGAGCCTGAGAAATCCGATCGAAATGGCTGGTTTCAACGCAAATCAAGGCGTTATACATTTGACCCAATGGGTGGCCCAATGGCTGAAAAGTTTGAGAGGCAAATAAGTGATATAGTTACAATTGCACTGAGTAAAGTTTTTTTTTTTTTATTATATTAAATTGTTATTCATATGAAATGATAAATGTGAGGTTGTATAACTATGATCGAGAAAGATTGAAGTGCATAATTGTCTGCTATTATTGTCACCTAACTTATCACTTGGTGAGTAAGTTTCATCTAATTTAGTACTTAGTAGGTAACGAAATATCAAAGTAGTTATGGCAACTTTCTCATCCTTATTTGTTACTTCTTATACAGAAAAAGCATATGCGGTTCTCTTGCCAATGAGTTACAAATCCATTTTATTATTAATTTTTCAAGATGTCGAGTAACTTTTAAAAACTTGGTAATTAGAATTGTCTCATCTCTAACTTACTTGTAACATTGAAATAGTAACTATCAATATGCAAGGTAATTGCACTATTCACAATAAGGGTAACTCGTTATATAAGAAAAGAGAGTGCGCATGTTTTTGCTAGTGCCGGATGGAGAAAGATTAGGATGCTCTCTCCGTTAGAGACTAGCGGCGAAGACGGGGTGCTACAATGACAAAAATGGGTTATTTGAAGAGGAAGAGAATGAACAGACAGATATGCAAGTGGAGGAAGATGTTGCTGATGAAAAGAGCAGGGGTTGGCGGTGGTCATCAACAATCGCCTTTCAATTGGGTACTTAGACTGAAAGACAATTAGCTAGATGCGCCAAAAATGGCCTTCTTAGATTCATCCAAAAAGTATTTAGAGAAGTTATCATACCCAGGCCCATAGAGGGTAGTTCCCTTTCAACGTTTAAAGAAAAAAGTGATTTTTCTATAAGTTAGTAACTTTTCACCTGAATAAGTGGCTTTCAAAATATTAGTAAGTGGTACATTTCCACCTAATTGGCAACCTTCAATTGGCAAACATGTAATTAGTCGAAGTGACTTTTCATTTCATTGGAAACTTTTATACATAAAAAAGGAAGTACGTACCTTTCAAATTTCTTGGTTTGATTATCAATTTTTCTTTAGGAAAAGATAATTTTCAATCCATCGAGAGTTCACAAATTTTAAAAGCCTTGATTTAAAAAGTCGGAACTTTAATTTAATTAGTAATTAGTTGGTAAGGCTTACAATTTTAATATAATAAAATGCCTACTACTATATCAAGAGTTGGCAACATTCACAAGTAGTAGCTATTCTGAAATATTAGATAACCAAATATATTTATGTAGTCAGCAACTACACTACTGCAATAATTTTTCAATGATCCAGCAATGGCCAGTAAAAACGGCATGAATTTTCTCCGCTCTTAATCTCACGACAACATGGGGTCACCCATAATTAAAATCTGACACCTCAACAAGATGACTTTGGCTCCGAGGAGGTTCTTTCATGTTTTATTTGCCAGAACATTGCACAAGCAAATATATTTTAAGCATATAAGTAGTTTACGTTTGGATTTTTTGTCTCTTTGTTAGATGGGTAGTTCAAGGCATTGATCACGACGTTGCAAGAAGATGGTTGCTGGGGAAAGGCTCCATCTTTTTTTCCCGGAGGAGAGATGCTGAAGTGGTTGCTTATGGCTTCACATTGGTTGGGTGACAAGTTCCTAGTATAAGCTTGTTGTTTTGTATTTGGACCAAGAGGAGGAAATGTGGTTGCCCCGGTCCAGATCCTTCCACACATTAATGCCAAGAAGGGGAGAGGGAGTATGCACCATACTATCAAGCCATTTCCGATGACATGTGGCTTGCATATTCCCAACCAAGAGCAGAAGAGTATGATTTTAATCAAGATGATTTGAATCATTTCCAATTTAGCCTCAAGAGTAATGGAAGAAATCTTCCAAAATTGGGGATTCCAAATAATGTCTGGGCAATTAGACGACAACTTGAAGGTCGTGATTCCAGACAATCAGTGACTCAGATTGATCCAGCTTTCCTCTGTGGTTGGTCACTTACACTCTCCGAGGTTTGTCATGCTAAGGTATCAAACAAATTCATAAGAAGAGAGCTCAAGAGAAGCAGACTTACGGGAGAACCCACCAGTACCAGCTTTAGTCCATGAAAAAGGGACTTGCATCCAGAGCTATGGAAGAGGTTATTGCACTTTGGGAAAATGGCCCAAGTCAAACGGATCATGAGGAAAGTGGGCCAACAGTGCAGAGGAATGCATGATGGGGCTGCAAAATACTGAAGCTGGAATTCCCGGTTTATATCAACTAAATTTGCGTGACGTTTTAGTGGAAACTCTAGTGACATCTATAATTATTGGGAAAGATAGATAAAATTCTTTGAGACTTCTAATAATGGATTTAAAACCTTGGAATTATTGCTTTTAAATTTCTTACATTTCCTATACCAAGAATGCTATGTTGAAAGAATGATCGAATATACTTGTGTTACTCTTCTACTTACACGGTTTTTTTTTTTTCCAATAGTAGTTTAAGCTTGTCCGTTCAATCATGTTATGACCATGCAATGTGGAATAATGAAGATGACACTAGCACTAGGGCTCGTTTTCAAAAAGCTCACCAAAGGTAATCAAAATCACAGTTTATTGCAGCTTTTTTAGTCATCTTAGTTAAAATCATGGAGCATCTTTAAAAAAAAAAAAAAAACTCCAAATAAGGGCACAAAGTGAGGCCAATTTTTTTTTTTTTTTTTTAATTTTTAAAGAGGGCCTAAAATGAAAATTATTTCAATGAGGGCCTTAAGCGGCTAAATCAATGTCAAACAAAGACCTGAGCTCATTGGCCAAATGTTCACTAGCTAACAAGCATATGATATATCCAACAATTGCAATAGGGGCATCTTTGTAACAGAAATGCAATGGAAACGAGCTAGGGGACTCAAGCCTTGGATTCACTCTACATATGAGCATGTAGAAGGAACAAGGTGGTGGGGCCCACTTGCCCATCAAAATCAACTTTATCTTTTTTCTTTCCACAACGAAGTTGTGGAGGCATGGGCGAAGTTTCGTGGAGGGAACCTGAACATGAAAGTTATGAGCTATTCCTAGAACTTTTGCTCTAGATATGAGCATGTTGAAGGAACAAGGTGGTGGGGCCCACCTACCCAACTTTATCTTTTTTCTTTCCACAATGAAGTTGCATGGAGGGAACCTGGCATGGAAGTGATGAGCTATTCCTAGCACTTTTGCTCTAGATATGATCATGTAGAAGGAACAAGGTGGTGGGGCCCACCTGCCCATCAAAATCAACTTTATCTTTTTTCTTTCCACGGCGAAGTTGCGTGGAGGCGTGAGGCGAAGTTGCGTGGAGGGAACCTGGCACGAAAGTGATGAGCTATTCCTAGAACTTTTGCTCTAGGTATGAACATGTTGAAGGAACAAGGTGGTGGGGCCCACCTAGCCAACTTTATATTTTTTCTTTCCACAGCAAAGTTGCATGGAGGCGTGCGGCGAAGTTGCATGGAGGAACCTAGCACGAAAGTGATGAGCTATTCCTAGAACTTTTGCTCTAGATATGAACATGTTGAAGGAACAAGGTGGTGGGGTCCACCTACCCAACTTTATCTTTTTTCTTTCCACAGCGAAGTTGCATGGAGGCATGAGGCGAAGTTGTGTGGAGGCGAAAGTGATGAGCTATTCATAACACTTTTGACTAAGCAAAAAAGACAAAGAAAAAAGTAGAGATATTGTCAAATCACATGGACTTCACAATGACCGGTGTAGTTAGTACGCTCGATTAATGTTAGTGATGTTCATTTTTAACATCGATTTAAATAGTAACAAAATAAGCTAAACTCTAGACGCAATATTTATCACATCATCCAACTTTAGTGGATAATTTATACTTTCGAAGTGTCATTCTTCATTAAAGTCCAAACACGGAAATTCTCTTTTTGGACTAAATAATCTGAATCTAACGTGCTCTTTCACAACTAGACGAGGTCTTTCTTATGAACTCTCATAAGAAGCAAATGAATTCCAAAAAGCATCCAATGAAAAGGCTCTATTCAAGTGAAGGATCCTTCGCTCCAGAGTAATAGAAAATAAGTTATTGGCATTCTAGTTAATCACAAAAAGGTGTTCTTTTAGAGAAATTTCTGATTTCTTTGAATTTATACATTAGAAACAACCGCATTATGTTACTGAGCAAAAAGCTTGACCTTTTTTCATTCCTGAGCTATGAAAGAAAACTAGTCACACAAGGGACTATATACCCTCTTTCTCTTCCACTTATTCACAATTTATGGGATAATATTTGTCACAAAACTTGTGCATTATAGACTTAATTTCTGTGCTAGTTGTTTGTAATCTGCATTCAAACTCTTGTTATGGCACAAAAGTGCCCTTGCTATGGTGAGGGACCTTATCATTGGTTTGGTGATTAAGCTCAGTGATTATGTTTATGAGGCCTCCAGTGCAAGAGCTAATAAAAAACCATCAGTTTTTGCTGCTGAGGTGAGGAATCTTATCCTTGGCATGGTGAATGTGCTATAGTTCAAATCGAAAACCAACAATTGAATTCCATGCCATGTTCACGAGGTTTGGCCATAAACGACAAAGCATACACTAAGAAAAAATGAAAGCATTAAGAAAATTGCAAAATAGGGACCACTACCAACATGTAGGATCACTATGGCAGTAAATCCAATTTAAAAACACAGTGGATGCAACTTATATGCATTACAAAAGGAGACGTAATGCACTAAAAAATTTAACAAAACAAGCAAAAGCAATACTAAATACAAAAAAGTTCTCCTACCATCACTATTGTCGCTATTATCGGTGTGAAATTCTACTACATGCCCACACCTTATTGACATGTTGCTTCAACAAAATGCAATTGCTGTCTCTTGATTGAATGAAGGATCGGTTGCATCAATTTGAATGAAACTAACCTTAGTTGAACGTAAGTGGAGATGGAGGTGAATCACAATCTTGAGAAAAGATGATGGAGAGTCGAGGCCCTTGTGTTAGATTTGAGTGTCTTACTAAAAGAAGAGGTGGGCCTTGCTCGAGTTATGTTTTCTTCTCTCCAAAGAAATGAATACTGGACGCAAAGAAGAACATGTGAAGAAACAAAGGAGGAAGTGTTTCAGTTTTTTATTTTCTTTTTAAGGTTGGCAATTGTTTAATCAATTTTTTTGGACAAAAGTACCCATATTCTGGCCACTGAAAAATCATATGCTTGTCGGTCGACAAACATTTGGCCAATTGATGAGTTTAAGCTTTTATGGGAGACTGATTTAATTACTTTAGGCCATTATTTAGAATAATGTCCATTTTAGGTCTCTCTTTTTTTATTTATAAAATGGCCTTATTTGAAAATTTTTCAAATAATAACTATTAAGTTGTTTATGTTAGTAGGAAAAAAAAAAGGGATAAAAATGCGATGAAAATGAGCCGCTGCACTCAAGCCTTTGATTTGCTCTAGATATGGGCACGTAGAAGAATGAGGTGGTGGGGGCCATCTACCAACTTGATCATTTTTCTTTCCAGAGCGAAGTTTTCTTTGCCTGGAGGAGTGAAGCTAGCATAAAAGTGATGAGCGAACAATCCTTTTGGGCTTTTAACTAAGCGAAAAAAAGAAAAATAAAGATAAAAAGACACATCATCAAATCACATTGAATTAATAATGATCGGCAATATTAGTGCACTCTATTAACATTAGTGATGTTCATAGGTAACATCAATTTAGATTTAGATAGTAACAAAATAAGCCAAATTCTAGACACGATGTCTACCATATCCAATGTTAGTGGATGATGTATACTTTAGAAGCCATTCTTTATTAAAGTCCAAATGTGGAAATCCTGTTTTGGACTAAATAATCTAAAAGGAATGTGTTCTTTCACACCTAAACAACGTCTTTCGTATGAACTATTGTATACTAACTATCCAATTCTTTTGAAAATGACTTGCACTTTTTCTGGTTTCTTCTTTCTAGGACTTGCACTTTAATTTGATAGGAAATAACATCACAAAGCAAGTGACTCTATCCAAAGAAGAAGGCCCTACCTGAGGGAGAGATCCTTCCCTCCAAAGTAATAGAAAATAAGCTATCGGCACAATAATTAATCATTTAAAGGTGTCTTTCTAGAGAAATTTCTCATTTATTTGAATCAACCACATTACTTTCTACTAAGCAAAAAGCTTGATCTACTTTTGTGCTCGAGCTATGAAAAGAAAAGGTAACCCTTATGCAATTCGTAACAAAGAATGCCTAACAATGTATAGAAAATGTAACGTATCAATTATTGGCGAAGACATACTATCGAAACTCTTCCCTCAAGTCAATACAAGTATCTATGTACTTGCACGACTAATACATCTCATGTAGGATATTACAAAAGTTCTAAAATTTGTTCTAAAACTTATTACGAAAGTCCAATTGAATCCTAAAACTTTCAAATGTGTAATCAATAAAAGACTTGATTGCATTTTTTTTGAAAGTTTTATGACTCGATTATACTTTCATGACATATTTTAAAATTTTGAAGTTTTAGAACTCAATTATACTTTTGTAATAAACTTTAAGATTTCTAATACATTTATTCAAAAAAAAAAAAGGTTAAAAATGCAATGGAAATGAGCCATTGGCCATCAAAATCAACCTTATCATTTTTCTTTCCAAAATGAAGTTGTGTGAAGTGAAGCTAGAAAGAAAGTGATGAGCAAATATTTCCCTAGGCTTTTGACTAAACCAAAAAAGAAAATAAAAAAGAAGGAAAATGGTCAAATCATGCAAAATCCATAACGATGGGCGTAGTTAGTGCACTCTATTAACATTAGTGATGCTTATACGTAACATCCATTTAAATAGCAACAAAATAAGCTGAAACTCTAGACATAATTCCCACAACATCCAACATTAATGGATGTTTTACACTTTCGAAATGCCAATCTTTATTAAAGACCAAACGTGAAAATTCTCTTTTGGACTAAATAATCTGAAAATGAGTCATTTCTCATTTAGATAAAGTCTTTCTTATGAACTCTTGTATGAAATATCCAATGTTAACCACCTTCTTCTTTGAAACATCAAATTTGGCGTCCCCAAAGCTTTAACCGGAAGAGTGAAGCAGTGCAGAAAAACAGATTTCCACACAGGGGAAGGGGATCCTCGAAGGGGAGTCTGTGAAATTTATTCCCAAAAAGCATACAATGAAAAGCGTCCTACTTGAGCGAGATATCCTTCGCTCCAAAGTAATAGAAAATAAGTTATTGACATACCAGTTAATCATTTAAAGATGTTGTTCTAGAAAATTCCTTGTTTTTTGAATTTATACATTAGAACCAATTGCATTCAACAAAACAAAAAGCTTGATATATTTTCATGCCCGAGCAATGAAAGGAAAATGTAATCCATATGCAATTTATAGCTAGAATGCCCAATGCATAGAAAATGTGAAGTACTAAGTATTGGTGAAGACATACTCAAATCATAATCCTTTTCTCAAATCGGCACAAGTATCTCCGTACTTTGCATAACTAATACATCTTGTGTAGGATATTACAATTGATTTCTACGTCAAAGCTATCCTCTCAACTTACCCAATAGGCCCCACTCTAAATTTGGATTTCTTCAATCACGAGAGACTAATTTAGCAAACAATTATATAAAATGGAAGCACCAAGTTTCTGCATGAAGGCATAGTCATGAGAATTTTAGCTATCAAAACAGTACTATGTAACCACCCTTTAAAATCTGTTGTCCCATTGATGCGTACGTTATAGACTTAATGGAATAACTTTTAAACACCGAATTGCAATATATTCAAGTATATTTCCGCCAAGAAATTCACTTGATTTTTTAGATTTAAGGAGGTAAATATTTACGATTATCAAAGTGCAATAATTCTCTAATAAATCCATTGATTTTGTGGAAGAGAATATGAAACGTCACGAAAAATCAACTCTTATTCCCTGAATATTGGAAGCAAATCCTCATAGTTTCGTCGTACCCCGACCGGCAACTAACAACATCTACTTTGTGGTCTTCCTCGGTGTCGTAGCATGGGCGACTGATGAGAATGGGCTGAGAGTGTCGCCTGGGAATTGCTTTAGACATGAGCGCGTTTTGTTCCAAAAGTAGGAACAATGTAGTGGGGGCCACTTGCACATGAAAGTCTCCTGGATCATTTTTATTTCCAGAGCAAGTTGCCTTGTTTCATTAGAAAAAGGGCTTTATTAACATAACGATTTTTGAGTTACTGTAAATAACACTTTATTATGAGTCATAAATTCTTAAATGAGTGAATTTCAAAATAATTTATAATTATTTATTATTTAATTTTTATAGTCCTAAACAGATTGCTATCCTCACAATAGAGTGCTTGATGAGCGAAGAGGTAGGCCTTGCTTGAGCTTTGTCTTCACCTTTAGAAAGAAACGAAGACCGCAAGGAAAGGAAGATGTCAAGAAACGAAGGAAGAAACCTTTTGTTTTTTGTTCTTTTGTTACATGTGAATGTGTGACTAATGAAGAGGTGGGCCTTGCATGAGCTTTGTCTTCATCTATGGAAAGAAATGAAGACTGGAAGCAAAGGAGAAGATGCGAAGAAACGAAGGAAGAAACCATCGGGCGTGATGTGTGGGGGTGGTGGTGGTGTTTTGTTTTTGGGATTTATAATTTTTACCAAATTTTTTTAGATAAAAATATCTAGGCTTCGTCTGTTGGACCAATCATACATCTACCAGTTATCAAAAAATTGGCCGATCAGCAAGCTTTGGCTCCTATGTGAGATTGATTTAGTCATTTTAGGCAATTATTTGATTAAATTCAGTTTAGGCTTTTTTTTTTTTTTTTGTAAAATGAGTCTAATCCATCTCCTTGTTTAACATTTTCCGAATAATAACAACCAAGCTGTTTCTGTTTATAACCAAAAAAAAAAAAAATGCAATGGGAATGAGCCATTGGCCTTGGAATCGCTCAAGATATGAGCATGTAGAAGGAACAAAGTGGTGGGGGCCATCTGCCCATCAAAATCAACTCGATCTTTTTTCTTTTATGAGCAAAGCCGCGTGGAGGGAAGCTAGCACGAAACTGATAGAGCAAACATTTCCTTGTGCTTTTGACTTAAGCAACAAAGACAAAGAAAAAAGGTGAGATATCATCAAATCACATGAAGCTCATAATGATCGGTATAATTATTGCACTTGATTGACATTACTAACGTTTATATGCAATATAAATTTAGATAATAACAAAATAAGCTAAACTCTAAGTGTAATGCATCCCATGTTAGTGGATGCTTTACACTTTTGAAGTACCATTTTTCGTTAGAGTCTAAACGTAAAAATCCTCTTTTGGACTAAATAATTTGAATAGAATGTGTTCTTTTACGCATGGTAAAAGTCTTTCTTACAAATTCTCATACCAAGTATCTAGTACTTTTGAAAATGACTAGCACTTTGATTTGACAATGAATGACATCACAAAGCATATGGATTCCAAAAAAGCATCTAATGAATAATGCCCTAGTCAAGTGAAAGATCCTTCGCTTGAAAGTAATAGAAGATAAGCTATTGGTGTACCAATTAATCATTTTGAGGCGTTCTTTTAGAAAATTTATCATGTCTTTGAATTTATACATTAGAACCTACTGCATTACTTTCAATTGAACAAAAAGCTTGATCTATTCTCATGCCTAAGCTATGAAAGGAAAACAAGGTAATCCTTATCCAATTTGTAATTAGATTGCCTAGTGCATAGAAAATGTAAAATCGATCGTTGGTGAAGACGTGCTCATATCAAAGCCCTTCTCTCAAATCGGCACAAGACGTGCTCACATCTTGTGTAGGATGTTACGATTGATTTACATGTCAAAGCTATCCTCTTGAGTTATCCAGTAAGTCTGCACTCTAAATTCTAATTTCTTCATTCCCATTATATATTGATTTATTGGAAGGCATGGCAAAAAATCATGCGAATTTTAGCTACCAAAATAGTAGTGTGCAACAAATCATACATCAATTCTCAAGAATAGGATCCCAAGCCGAGCTTGCTGAGCCCACCGGGCACCGCCTCCTTCTCTCCAATTTCCTGCCACATCCTCTCATCTGCCTTGCCCACAAAGCTGGAAATTAATATAACATTCTTTGTTGACCCTCAAAAAAGAAAGTCATGCCTCTGCGTGCAAAGAAAATACCGAGAAGATCCGATGGGGAACAAATCTCACTGATTGCGAACGCCATTTCCTGGAAGCCACAGCTAAGTACTTTATTGGTGGCCAATGGAGTAGCTTACCTTTTAAGATCTCGCTTCATCCTTCAGCACCTTCATTTTCCAAGCAAACACACTAGCACCTGCCTCCTTTTACCAAATTCTAATGGCTTCTTCTTCTTCTGTGTTAAGTATTTCGCGACCAAAGAAGTGACATTGGCATTGAGGCTTGTTTTCAAAAAGCTCGCCAAAGGAATTAACAAAAAAATATTCGATTGTGATCACGGCTTGTTACATCGTTCAAAGTCGGTTGTAGTTAAAATAATTGGAAAAGGTAAAGCCTCGATTTCAAACAACACTACTTGTATTTTACCAAGCTGGGATCTTCCATATGTATCATGTGTTAATAACAGACAAAGCGCATAGATTAAGCCCGGTGCATATTTCCTTTTTTTTTTAAGTAATAAAATAGAAAAGAGAATTTTCCGGGGACATGATGAGTTGAATGATGTAAACACGCACATGACTCCTCATTCCATTGTTAAACAAAAGATGGCTACTCAAAAATATGAAAATCAATTAACGGGGAAAAAACAAAATTGTATCCATTACGCGTTAAAAAATCTATTTCATGACTTATTTTTTGGGGACACAATGAGTTGAATAAGCAAAAAATCTAAACAATTTCCTAACTATTAATGTGAAAGATATGTTGCTATTCATAGAAGACAAAATATTGAAATGGAATATATTGGATTTGGGTTGAGAATGATAATTTTTTTATTGCATACATAAATTTATACTTAATTTTTTATATGCTTTGAATAATATTGAACTTTGGCAAATAAAATAAAGTAGGGATGTTCGATTTCCGATCCGATCCAATGAAATCCATCACTTTTTTTTTTTTTAAATCACTAAAGAGTATTTGTGCACAATGAAAAGTGACAAATCTTAAAATATTGATGGAAGTAATGATAAATGAAAAGTTATTGGGTCGTAACTTGTGATGCTACTGGATAAGATGGTACTTAGTTCACATTTGACCATTTTTTTGAAGAAATAAAAGTATATTTGGTTAGTCTAGTCCAATCCAATTTTCACTTTTAAAAATTAGGAATTAGATGGACATTCTTGAAAATCGGACCCAACTTGCTGATTTGGCTCAACCCTGGGCAGTTCCCGATTTGAAAGGTTCATTTTGAACACCCGTAAAATAAAGTCACTTTCCGGTTTTTTGTAAGACAAAAACAAACGATTTTAAAATAAAAATGAACGAAAAAACTTCTCGTCCATTTGCGAAAAATGAAAAGAAAAAACAAAAATGAAAAGGCGCTTTTCCTAACGCGGTGCGACGTTCGATGTTTCTCAGTCCGCGTCGATTTCTTGACCAACTCCACTATAAAAGCATCACTCATCGCTCGACACGAATCCAAACTAAGCTCAGATTCTATCTTTCAATGTCGTCGTCGTCGTCGTTATTGCTCAAAAAAAAAAAAAAAATGTCGTCGTCGTCTCGTCCAAAAAAGAAACAAAAAATTTTTCTTCTTCTTCTTCCGAAGCGAAATGGCCGTTCGACGTCTTCCTCAGCTTCAGAGGGGAGGACGTCCGCCACGGCTTCGTCGATGACCTCCACAAGTGTCTGCTTCATCGAGGCATCAACGCTTACATCGACAGCGAGGACTTGAGGCCCGGGGACCAGATCTCGCCAGCGCTGACGAAGGCCATCGAGGAGTCGCGGATCGCCGTGCTCGTCTTCTCCAAGAACTACGCTTCGTCTCGGTGGTGCTTGGACGAGCTGGTGAAGGTAATGGAGTGTAAGAGGCTCAAGGGGCAGCTGGTGTTGCCCGTGTTCTACGGAGTGGAGCCGAGGGAGGTTCGAGGGCAGAGAGAGAGTTTTGGCAAGGCATTGGCCAGGCACGAGGAGAAACTGGGAAAGGATTCTGAGAGGGTGGGGAAATGGAGGCAAGCCCTAATTGAAGCCGGCAATTTGTCCGGATGGCATTATGTCGATGGGCAATCACAGTAATCCTCTTCGACCCTTTGAAAGAATTTGGAATTCTCTAATTTTGTTGCTACATGATTGCATCGATAAGTGCGTTAAGAGTCATTTTTTGGAATTTCACAGAGTAATTGTTTACTTCGTATTAGTTTTAGCTAGTTTAATCGATTGTATATTTCCATTTATTCGCGTTCTTTTTGCTGCTTTGTTTTGGCAGAGATGGTACCGAGTTCACTGAGAGCATCGTCCAAAAGATCTCGGCTATAGTACGGCATGTACCCTTGAGTGTTGCCAAGTATCCCGTCGGTCTAGGTTGCCGGGTAGAAAAAGTAATGTCGTTGTTGAGTATAGGCTCAGATGATGCTCGGATGATAGGAATATGGGGAACTGGAGGTGTAGGGAAGACCACTATCGCTAAAGCTGTTTATAATAGTATTGCCAGTCAGTTTGATGGGTGCAGCTTCCTTGCAGATGTTAGAGAAACTTCCAGTAGACCTGATGGCCTTGTTGATTTGCAGAAAAAACTATTATCCCAGATATTATGGAAGGGAGATTTAGCGGTCTTTAGTGTGGATGGAGGCGCTAATTTAATACCGGATAGACTTCGCTGCAGGAAGATTCTGCTTGTGCTTGATGATGTGGATCATGGGAAACAGTTAAATGCATTGGCTAGAGAATGTGAATGGTTTGGAAAAGGGAGCAGGATCATCGTTACGACAAGAGATAAACATGTACTAACTTCTCATCAGATAGATCAGGTATATGAAGTTAGACCATTAGATCAAGATGAAGCTTTTGAACTTCTCAGTTCATATGCTTTTCCAGGAAACCAGACGGAAGACATAAGCAAGCATCACATAGATAATATTTTGGGCTATGCTAATGGCCTTCCCTTAGCGATTGTGGTCTTGGGTCCCTTTTTACATGGTAGAAGTAGAGAAGAATGGGAGAGTACATTGGAAACACTTGCTGAAAGTCCTAATAAAGATATAAACAGTGTCCTCAAGATAAGTTTTGATGCGCTGGACAACAATCAAAAGGACATTTTTCTTGACATTGCTTGCTTCTTTAAGGGGAGAAGAAGGGATTATGTAACCAGAGTTCTTGATGGTTGTGGTTTAAAGACATTAATTGGGATTCAGACTCTAATAGAGAGATCCTTGGTAACAATTGACCATATGGAAATGGTACAAATGCATGACTTGATTCAGCTGATGGGTCAGGACACCGTTAAACAAGAAAATCCAAATGACCCTGGGGGACGGAGTAGATTATGGTACTATGATGATGTTAATGAAGTATTGTCAGCGGCTATGGTGAGAGCTTCTCATGAAACCATCGATAATCTCATCTTCTTTAATTTAAATGCTATTACCTAATTGCGGTTGGTTATGAATGAATATTTTCTTTTCCTTGACAGGGAACCAATGCTGTTAAAGGCATAGTGCTGCAGTTGCCAAGTCAAGGAGAGCTACGCATCAGTCGCGGTGCTTTCACATGCATGAGGAGACTGAAATTGCTCATACTTTCGAATGCACGAATCAGCGGAGGACCTGTATGTCTTCCTGATGATTTAAGGTGGCTTGAATGGCATAAATGCCATTCAGCCACTTTGGAGTTTAATGCTGGTCCAAAAAAACTTGTTTGCTTTGATGTGAGTGGCAGCCAGATTAAGAAATTTAGAGGATACTTAAAGGTACGTCATAAATGCTTTAATTGACGGTTTTCATTTTCGGCACATACAAATTGAATTTATCAAAATCTTGTTCAGCTGTTCTTTTCAATTTGCAACGTTTTAGGAATTTGAAGTTTCTGAATTTTTAGCCACTATAAGTTGCTGCTTTGTGTCCCTGACCTTTCAGAGGTGCCAAATTTAGAGGTATTAAACTTAAGTAGGTGGTCGACCCTCAAGGAGCTTCCAAGTTACCTATATTAATTTGAGTGATTTACCAACTCCTCACGAGTTAGGTTACCATCTAGTGTTAGTTTTTCTAACTCTTATTTGATTTGGTTAATGATGTTTTCGAAATCACGTTTTGATTTAACAATTTACTAACATTTAATTTGCAGATGTTATCAACAAGTTGAAGTTGCCAACTCTTACAAAATTTACCAATTTTTATTTGAGTCCATTTACCAATGTTTATTTGATTTTAACTTAAACAAGTTGGAACGTTCCTCAAGCAAACGTGGTAAATTATGTGAATAGTTGATACTTATGAAACAACCAAATAAAAGTTAGTAAGTGACTCAAATAGGAGAGTGTAACTTAATCACCACAAATGATGGCAATTGTAATGATGTTAGTAATATTCAGCAGAATTGTTAATTTCATAGAAGAGTGGTGATGTTAACATGCTAGTAGGCTTTCCAAATTAACCTTGGTATACTATTGAAACAGTGGGTACTTCTTAAACAATGGTAATTAACTCAAATAAGAGTTGATAATTTTGGATATGAGTTATTAACCTTTTCCAGTTGGTAAGTTGCCACAAATGTTGGTAAATTATCGGAATGGTTAGTACCTTGAAGCAATCAAATACATATTGATAACTAACTCAAGTATCTATTGGTATTTTCATGTAAGAAAATTAGCTCTGCATATAATTGTTGGTAAATTATTGGATTAGTTGGTAATTTAGTATAGGACTTAGTTCAACTCATCGATAACTTCAACAAATAAATATCGGTAAATTAGAGAAACAACTTTAATTTTTATAAACAATCTAATAATCGTTAGTAAGTGGACTCAATTAGCAGTTGATAATTTTCTAGAACAAATAGTATCTTAAACGAGTTGTTAAGCTGATAAAATAAATATTCATAGATTATTAAAACAGTTTACAATTTCAAAACACTAGAAAAAACATTAGTAGTGATTCAAATAAAAATGGTTATTTTTTTTTAAATTGTAAATTTAACACATTGGTAACTCAAACAAATAAATGTGTAGTATAGAAAAAATGGTTGGTGATTCCAAAAATGAAATAAACATCGGTACAAGGACTCAAACAAGAGTTGGTAGTTTTATATAGTCAGTTGTAGTCCAAATGTTTTTAAAGACCCTTTCCATGAGAGAATTGAGAAGGCACGGTTTCATAACTCCTTGGATGAGGTAAATCACATTTAAGAAATAATAATACTAATTGATCAATTATATTCAACTCGTATTTGACAAATAAATAACGGTAATAAATCAACAAAAAAATTCATCCTCACACCTTGCAGCTCGTACTAGAGTTGACCGTGATTCTTGAACCCATTTACCATAGAGAACATATCGTAAAGATCTATAAATAATTTTATGTTTGTTTCTTTCCCTTGTTTGATATTCGAGAGAAATCATAAATCTAGAATATCCAAATCCTTTTTCTTTCATATACAATGAAAGGAGTTTGAAAGAAGTGGTTAATGATAGATTAATTACATCGTCATTTACAAATAAATGAATATAATAAAACTACCCATCATGGGAAAAAAAGGAAAATCTATAATTGGTGAGTTTTATTACATGACTATGTATATTTCATTGACAAATTTACTCTACATTTGAGGCCCAGACGTTTTTTGCAACATCGATCCAAACTCCTTTGCGGGTTCATGTTGGGTGGAAACAGATCGCCCAACTTGGTTGATTGAGGGGATGAATCTAACATGATTACTTTCTTGGCCCAATCATTTCGGCCATTCCATGGCCTTCCATTCAACATAGGAAACTGGCCTCAGAAATGAAAATCAGTCGATTAGAATATTGGGCGGTCGGACTTATTCATAGGCGGGTCATGTGAAACCAAAAGAAACAGGCAACTGGCCCGTTCGATTAAACGCGTGGAGAAGACACTACTTATCGACAGTAAACTTACGAATGATGGTGAAAAATTATTCAGTATAGTTTCTCACTTAGTGATTTCCGTTGTGGTGGGGCTTTCCCATTTAAAATCTATTCGAGTAAGATACATGTTTGTGGGCTTTGGTCGGAGCTCGTTAGGGAGACCAAAAAACCAAAGTCCTACTCATTTTTCCAAGCCTCGCACGGTGGGCACAGGTTATTGCCGAAGTGCTTCCAAATGATGGACGAGTCATTCGAGGCCCGAAGTTTTAAGAATTGTACTCATCGATATAACATGTCAAAAACCAAAGTCTTACTCATTTTTTTTTTTCAAATAATCGGTCACTATTTTATGTTTAATAGTCATATCAAACAATTAGGAGTCACATTTAACGTAAGCCCTTGCCATGAGTAGCTTTTCATTTTCATAGCTATTTACATTTGCAGAACTTAATGACTGCACTGATATGTTTTTGCAGGATTTTAGAATGTTGAAGGACATCAATTTCAGTCGATGCAATTTCCTGACTCGTGTTCCTGACATTTCATGGGCTCCAAATTTGGAGAGATTGGATTTCAATAGCTGTGAATGCTTGGTGGAGGTTGATCAATCCGTCGGATATCTTGACAAGTTAGAATTTTTATCATTAGAACAGTGCTCTAAGCTTAGTATCTTTCCTAGCATACTCAAGACAAAATCTCTTCGCAAACTTTATCTCTCCGGTTGCTCTAAACTCAAGAAGTTCTCTGATATTCTGGTAAAGATAGAACATCTAGAGGAACTTTATCTAAAAGGAACAGCTATTAAAGAACTCCCTGCATCCATTGATAATCTTGTCTCTGTAAGGCGAATACATTTATGGAACTGCAAAAGTCTCATAAGGCTTCCATCGAGCATTTATAAATTGCAAAATCTGAGCGACCTGTATCTTTCGGATTGCTCAAATTTTATCATGTTTCCGAAGAACTTGGAGGATCCAACTGATCTTGATGGTGGCTTGGGATTCCCAAATCTAGACAGGCTAGATCTTGACGGTTGCAATTTATCAGGGTTAGATTTCCTCGAGGGTTCTTCCAATTTTCCCAGATTGAGGTACCTAAATCTTAGAGGGAACAAGTTCACTCATATGCCGAGGTGCTGCCGCAAATATGATAATTTGAAAGACTTGTATCTGGATAATTGCGAGCAACTGCAAGAGATTCCTCAGCTTCCATCAAATATTGGGATCATAAGAGCAAATAATTGCAGATCTCTACAAAAACTCCCAGATTTTTCGAGTCTCTCCAACTTCTCCGAAGTTAACTTCTCTTCATGCTGTGGATTATCACGGAAAGGGTTCGATCTGCCTGGTGTGTCAATACTCGAGGTCAGTCTCTCTCACTCACTCACTCTCTCTCTCTCTCTCTCTCTCTCTCTCTCTCTCTCTCTCTCACTTTGAATGCTGTATGACAGTATCTCCGGAAGACGGCGAAACACTACAACGAACGCGACATTCTCGTAATTGGAGGAGAGATGCCAGGATGGATTCACCATTGTGAAGAGGGATCTATATCTTTCAAGGTTCCCAAGGATCTGTATGACAAGTTCTTAGGACTTGCACTCTGTGTGGTTGTTGGGCTGGAGGAAGGAAAAGTGCTCGATGTTGTTTCATGCGACGTCCAAATTTTTGTCAATGGCAACGGGACGAATGCACATTTTACATCCTTCTTTTCACTGGAATCCGATCATGTGTGGCTTGAATATCATCTGCGCAGAAATCTGTGGGAAGTAGAGAAGCATCTGCAAAATGATTGGAGTGATTTTCAAGTTTACCTTAGAGTTTCAAACGGAAGCATAAAGAAGTGTGGGTTCCGTCTAATATGCCAGCAACAGGAGGATGATTTGAGGGTTGAGCCCCAATGCCCTCATCCGATAGAAACAAATTGGCTTCTCAAGGAAAGAGACTCAGAGGAAGACAATTCAATAGACACCAGATAGTCCAATCGAAACAGATGGAGAGGAAAGCTGATCAACTTAACAAAGATAAGATGGTCTTAACTATGGTTCCACTGGCACCAAATATCATACGAGTGTTAGCTTGCAAAACATTCCTGTCAAATTGGTCACGACTTGTTGAGGAGTTGATTCTAGGGGAAGTGATTCCAATGCATTTTTCTTTTCCGTTTTCTTTTTTTTTCATCTCTACTAGAAATTTTAAAATGTCTGCTCCTTAAATTAAAATTGAAAATCACAATGAAGTACGGGTTCTGCATCATGCTATTAATACTGACATGGTTGAGGAACTATTCCTTACTCTCTTTCTATATGAATTGTGATGCAGAATGCATTAATCCAAACTTAAGTGGATGCTTGTTGAATGGCCATGGTCTTCCTAGTTGCTCTGTGAATGTCACTTAGACCTCTGTCACCTCTCTTAATCCAATTAATGATGCCAGTGCTTCATTCTCTAAAATTCTGAAATAGCAAGTTTTGCTCAATCTGATATGATCTATATCTTTAAGAAAGTGTTGATCTAATTGCATCAAAGATCAAAAGGTCGACACCTTGGGAAGATTAGTTGATTCCTCTGTTACAAGGTAGACAGAATTGGATAGGTAAACAAAGTATTGTGTCATAACTAGAGGCTTCTTTGAACTGTAATGTCTTGAACTTGTAGCGGGTTGCTCACCTGCTGTGCCATTAATAAAATCTTTCTTGAGGGGAGAAAAGAGAAGTAGACAGAATGGCGATTTATGGTTGAGTCACGTTATCACGAAACTCCATTCACTCCCACTTCCTTTTAACCAACAACTTACCTTACATAGATTTCACCTCGAAGTGTACTCCCTTGTCTGTACTATTCTCAAGTTTCAACAACAGTTTTAAGCAGCTAAAATCTTCTACAATGAAAAACAACTTCTGTTATTTTGACCTTCAGCTGAAGCAGCATTGTTGCACACCAATCTCTCTAGTGAAATAGCTATTTTGTCTGACCAAACTGTAATTACGAGGATCTTTATTCTAGTTTACATCCGATCTCTCCCATCATTTTTCTCTATCTCTTCAACAATGCCAGGATCCAATCATCTTCATTCCTGTTGAAACAAAAGAGGGAGAAAGGTATGGATGATTATGAAGTATTAGTCATTATCTAGCATGAAGTGAACAGCATAATCTGGTAAGAGTTGTATTAAACGGCCCAAAATTTTATGATTAAGTTTAGTCTTTTCTAGTTGATAATGGCTTCGGTAGCAATGAAATTTATGGTAGAAACACACAAACAAAGCATATGCTCCTATTGAGTAGAGCGAAGAATGCCAAGTTTCAATATATACTCTTCAATTCATGTAACAGACTTTATCATGTAACTTTACTATTGCTGGATAATGTACATATTAGTGCCACTAAATATAGATCATTTTATTCAATCAATATATCTTATGGATGAAATGCAGAAAGTTCTGAAAGGATGCGTTGGACTCGACTTTAGAGCGCAGGTTTCTCAATTCAAGTTATCTTTCCCACTTGAAGCATATGTCGGAAATGATAATAGAACTACCATACTTCAATATAGATGCCCTTTACTTATAACCAACAAAAACAGGGTAGAAATCGATGTCATAGGTTAGGTTGACTTGATTGGTCAATTGGTGTTGGCATTAAGCTAGTCAAGTCTCGACACTTCCTTTCCTAGACAGTTAAAATTATTTTTGATAGGAGAAGGTAAATGAGTTTGAAATCGGGGATTAATCATCATACAGATGCGTTCCCATCAAATTGGCGGATTCAAAGAGAGCCTCCCTCCATTTCTTGACCACCTCCAAGCCCGTCCCATATTTGAGTTTGAAATTAGTTCTCTCTTTTTTGTCTAGTTTTTTTTTTTTTAATATATGGCAGTTTGTCCGAAAGCTGAGTGACCTTCAATTTGTTCTATGTTGCCCGAGTAGATGTATAAGGATATTCCATGTTTACGTAATTCCGTGTATAAATTTTTGTGAGGATTGGTGCCGGCGCTAGGTAAAATGCTGAATGTCCTGGAACTGACATCCAACTCCTTCCATAGAAAATACTATCATTTCTACTTTGCATCCGAACAAAATAGTTATGAATGGCTTCGCCATCTCCAGTTCCAAGTCTTAACTTTCTCGCATTTTCAATGAAATTTTGACGCTCTTTCTCGCCAAAATTAAGATCTTCATAACCTCCCGCCTCAACAATAGGCGATTAAAAAAATTCTTGTCGATCCTTACACCAGCTTTATCATTTCAATTCAAGCCTTCTTTTCACATGAGCATCCAACTTCTTGGGGCATCTTTGATCGCGAACTTTCCCAGGACTCAAGTTACGATTGTGGTCAAGATGGAAAGATGATATTCTGTACTTTCCACCTGGACATAAACAAGCACTAATCTTTGCTTACACATTGTTCCCGACATAGCCTTGGCTTGACAACGTGATGCAATCCACACTCTTTCCATAACGAGAACATGCAAAAATCAAGTATTAGATCTTACTGTCATCTCCATTTTGCGAACTCCTCCACCGAATCCGACTTGTTTAGCCTATCTTTTCTAATACTCTTAGAGTTCCTCTACAGAATCGAGTACCATCCCTTGCCTCGGTTTTATTACAATTTCTTTGTCAATTTGATTTCCTTTTGGCTCATCTGTAGCAGCTTCTCTTTCACATTCGTCACCATTAGATAGTGTGACATCACTCTCCACTTACTAGTGTTGAAATGAGTTCTTGTGTTTGCTAAAATTACAAAAAACAAAACTTTTAGTATGACAATTAATTAGTGATACCGGTACATGAAGATACACATGAAAGCAATTACTAACACAATTGTAATGGTGAGCTTTCTAAATTTCTCTCTACTGTTGGACGTAAGATTGGTGGTGTGTTTGAACTAGAAGTCTAACATTTGTAGGGTTGGATCTAAAGAACGTCATAATTTACCCGCAAGGACATCAAACATTTGTGGCCTGGACTTGAAGAACGTCATAATCAATTTTTTTTTAGTACGATATACAGGTAATATGATTAGCCTCCTTTTCATTTCTCTATGTTTCTTAATAAAATGCATGAACAATGTTTTTGGAGATATGTGTATAGGTGTTTTTACTTCCGATGCGAATCATTTTGATTCAATATACATGTGTTCATGTTTTGAGAGACAAATCCCAACACATCACCCATTGCCACGTTAACACTCACCGTGGCTGGCCCTGCTCAACTCAATCGACGTAGTCTCGCCTCGCCTCCGTCCGAGCTGCATGACGCTGCCGTCCCGGCCCCAAACTTAATCACTCTCTCTCTCTCTCTCTCTCTCTCTCTCTCTCTCTCTCTCTCTCTCCACACATCGAATTTGAGGTCGGAAGCCTAGATCTGACGGTGCTCATTGCTGTGGTCGCGGCCTTGCGACCGCCCAAAGCCCCGTCTTCATTGACAGAGGACACAATGGTGATGACGTGTTACCCGACCGCTCTTACGTTTCCATTGGTTACAAATCCAAACAAATAATAAAAGAGAAACAGAAAAGAAGCTTTGGAAGGCACAGAGCCAACTGTTCTTTCGCCTTTTACTAAAGAATACCGTGTGCACGCCGCTGCTCAGCAGCACACGCCACTTTTGGAAGGCTCTTGCCTCTTCTGGCCTGAGCCTCTACCAACTGTCGAGTGTCGAGGGTTCTACAGGAATGCAATAAGGGAATCAGATAAATGTTTAATATAGAGTTCATCTTACTTCATCAGGAGCAGACACCTGAGCTGAATAGACAACAAACTCCTTTACCAGATCTTCTGCCACTAGAGGACGGGAAATGGTAGCATACGATTGGAGCCTATAAAGTCTGGTAGGCACGATGCAGATTCTAGACCAGTCATTCCATCTGCGACATTAACTGTTGCGTCTTTATATTACAAATGGCATCGGCCAAAGAGGTGCATAGATGTAACTATAGACTCGAGGATGATGAATTAGGGCTACATCGTGCCCACAAATTATCAAAGAAAGGACATAGTGCTTTGTTTTATGCATCACTCTCATAGCTTCCTACAATTTGCAAGAAAATTCTAGGGATTGGTGGCTTTTCTACGACCATAATCCCCTCCAAAATCTGAACTACCTGAGACATAGTTGGTCTTTCTCGCTCGCTGTCTTGAATGCATCAGCAAGCGACTTTGCATGCTCTGCACACTTCTTCCATCGCCACGAGTCCATTCAATCTGCAGTCCACGAGTGGCAAGACTTCTCCTCCTTTGGCGATTGGATTAGCTACCTGAAGTGGTAGATAATTGCGCATATTGCTATTCAGCTCCTCAATATTTCTCTTTCCCGATATGATCTCAAAGAGAAGCTTTCCACAGCTGAAAACGTCGACTTTTGACGTGATGGCTCCCCTGAAATCCATTCTGGTGGGAGGTACCCTCTGGTTCCCATCATGGTGGTAAATACACGGCTGACATCCCATCCTAGGAGTTTTGCAAGGCCGAAATCAACAATCTGTGGTGCGAGTTCTGCGTCCAACAGTATATTCTCTGGCTTGATGTCGCAGTGTATAATGCAATCTTGACACCTCTCATGGAGGTACTCCAATCCTTCAGCAATCCCAATGGCAATGCTGTAAGTATCTGGTTTTCCAATCGAGGTGTTGGAACCTTTCTGAAACAAATGAGCTGCGAGCGAACCATTCGCAAGGTACCCATATACTAGGAACCTTTTTGACTGTTCTGCACAAAAGCCGCGCAGCCGAACCACATTGCACTGCTGTATTGTTCCGATAGTTCTAACTTCAGCAACGTACTGTTTGTTACTATGGTTTTGGTTCAAAAGTTTCTTCACTGCTATAGGAGTTGAGTCTGGCAGTACTCCTTTGTAAACAGAACTAAACCCGCCTTCCCCAATTTTCTCAGAGAAGTTCTTTGTCGCTTTCTTCAGCACTCCGATATTCAAAATGCATCAAATGGTCGTCTGCTGCATGAGCAGACGGTCTCGTCCTAACAATCACCAGCGACACACTAAAGACCACAAGAAAAGCTAAGGACACAACCACAACTGCTGTTATGAAATTCGAAGTGGGTTTCCTCTTTTTTGTTACGCTCCTCCTTCAAGTCCGATGGCGCGATCCGGCCATAGAAATCTCTCAAAAGTACATCATCGGCCAAAAGTTGAACCAAAAACTTCTCAGCCGTCCATATCTGACAGTCAGCAATGTTAGCATATGCACTGCACGAACAGTCGCTCAAGCAAAATGACCTGCGTGCTTAAATGTTTTCAACCATGAACGAATCAGAATTTTTCGGCAAGCGTGTGTTGCGCATGAGGGAAAAAATTATCTTTCTTGTCATCACTACATTCCGGCGCAGATCTCCTTTCGCATTGGCCCTGACGATCTTCCAGCTTCAGATCATCCAAGTATCCGAGAGCGCAATCACAAAGCAGTGCATCTCTCTGATTGCAGTTGGAGCACCACAACAGGGGTGAATCTCACACTTTGTTGTTGGGTGTACCCAAAGCACTTTCCATTCCTGGATATGCTTTGCCCATACTAATTGCTTGAGCAGCCCCGTCGGTTCAAGCACGATCCAAGAAAGATTATGAGGGGCAACCGAGGATTATTTGGCGTACGTCTCATTCTCATTTGATGACATGGTACTCTTTTTTAATGATTTGATTTATGTGGAAAACACAAATAAATAAGTATTATACAGTTTTAGAATTTATTCTTTTCTTGACGGTACCCTCAAATGAAATGCATTAAAAAAAAAAGTTTGTCCACAAAATCGAGGCTGGACGCTTCACAAGCGGCAAAAGATGGCAGACCAAACTTGACCAATAGGGAGACTTGACGGTGGGTGAGACCCACCTCGGTTTAAAAGCACCGACACTTTTCGAAAACCTTCGTGTTGTCGTGGAACATTCCGACAATTAATCAATCCGGTGTCATGGAAAATTTAATACTTGGTCAAATCTTTCAACACTTTAGTCAGAATTCTGATGTGTGAGTTCAGATTTTAACATGTGATTCCAACATGTACAAGGTTAATTTTAAGAATTTTCAATAAATGAGAAATCAAAATGTAAATATGTAAAAATAAATAAATAATAATAAAAATGATAAATGATGAAAGAAGAAAACATAGCCTTCTCTTTTCTTCTAAGTCTTATTTTTTATGATACATAATTCACCCTCCAATTTGTTTTTTCTCTTCTCTTCCAACATGCTCTTACAGCAAGTCTAAAATATGGATTGCTTTTTTTTCCCTCAAAATTTTATAAATTATTAAAATGGAGTTAAATTTGTCAAATTAAAATAATGAATGGTATTAATAAATGGTAGATTAATGTTTTTAGTGTAAATTTTTTTATGCTATTTTTCTATTATTTATTCATTTATAAAATTGAATCAAATTAATTTGATTTAAAATAAAAAATAAAATATAAATATACATTTAATATACAACGTATCTCAACATGTCGGAATTCTCTATTTTTTAATAAATGACATGTTCACGTGTCGTGTCGCATATCGTGTGTCGTATGTCAGTGTCGGTACTACCTTAGGCCTCGATAGTGGGCTTGGTGAGAGGAGAGGGGAAGAGTATGTGGAGTTGTGCAACTTCTTACATCGCATCTGTAAGCAAAACACGTGTCTTCACAGGAGAGAGCGCATAGCCTATCCAAACCAATCAATATCCTTAGCTCGAACTACTAATTCACGAACTACTTAATCATACTTGGAAGGGATTCTACTGCCTAGAAAGCCCATTTCTTTGGGGAACGCAATAACTCTTAGCTCTTACAACTAGAACGAAGGAACTCCTTTTGAAGCCTACCCCGGTTATGGATTCCTCTTTGACTTATCTTTTGCTTAATCCAAACCAATCAATCAATCAACACTACACAATAATATGATTGGGCCACGTATAATCTCATATAGAAGTTGTCACATTGATTTTTAAGGATTTCTAATCAAAGTTCAAATTATTAGGGGTGATTGTGTATAGGATATAAAATGTGACGTGCATATGCTTCTCCTACCAAGATAAAGCCTGCTATCGTTGACTTGTCTCCCTCAAAATCCAAATAGATAAGATAACTAGATTCATTAACAACTAATTGTTTGAGGGCAACTGGGGAGGTTCTTTAAGAAGCGAAGCCCACGCAAAGAAGCAACAGAGACTCTTGGCTTGTAATCTGTTGTTGGGTCGCTACATCACCAATCCCTCGCCGCTAGCCTATCTTCCCGAGTCCTAAGATGGGTCCACTTCACATGGCGTTGAATGAAGTTCATGCTTAATTAATTTCCATTGATAAGAAAGAGTGACAATAACACTGTACAATAGCATTGATCAAAGCATATTATCAATTTTCAAAGATTGATGAAGGGATATTTAAATATCGTTGCATGAATATATTAGTAGGAGATCTCACTTATTCGTAATTCAGAAAAGTAATGTCATAACTGCAGCGTGACACGGGCGCACAAAATAAAAATTTGAAATGAAAAAAAGAACGCTATGATTAATAGGATATGTTTCAATGATAATAATATAAGCCTAGCTAATATTTTCTATCATTATAATGATTCGTTTCTTTAAAACTCCATTTACCTCCAGTCCCCTTTTACTCCTTTAAAGCAGCTAAGAGCTCTCAGGCTCTCAGCCTCATTTAAGCTCAGGATCTTCAAGGTTACCGGAGAAGGGTAACTCTCTCTCTCTCTCTCTCTCTCTCTCTCTCGCTGAGACAGAGCAAAATGAAGAATGTCAACAACAGCAACACAAGACTCATCCTCCTCCACCCTTACATCCAGAAGCAAGGAAGCTCCAACCGCCTATGGCTCCTCGCTTTCTTCTCCTTCTTGACCACAGCCTTCGTCGTCACCCTCATTTACACTTGCACCAGAGAGTACTCCACAACCGCCGCCGCCTCCGCTGCCACCACCACCTTTCCCTCCACCACGACCGCCTATAGCAACGCGCCTCTGCCATCGACCGTCATCAACACCCTCCTTCACTACGCATCCAAGTCCAACGACTCTTTCCGCATGTCCTACCCCGAGCTCAAGCCCATCTCGGACGTCCTGAGGAAATGCTCCTCCCCTCGCAACTTCCTAGTGTTTGGCCTCACTCACGAGACCTTCCTCTGGAAAGCCCTCAACCATCACTTAGAAGCGAAGTACCGCATGGATGAATTTCACTATACCATCGCGTGATTGCCCCCCAAAAGAGTTTCTATTTGAGCATAATGCCGATGAGAGACAATGTCAAGACAAAGCAGTTTCCCTGAAATTGCCAGTTCTGTGCTGCATACCTGACAAGAGCTCCCACAGGCCCAGTCCTTGAAATTGGATGGTGATGGCTTAGTCATAGAGTGAGAGTTTAGAGCTGCCAAAGCCATTGATATCTGCGTAAGGAAGATTATCTCCTCCCGCTAGTGCTTGTCCCTTCGTACGAAGGAACCCCACTCTGTGACGTCCACCAGGTATTTGTGATTTTACCCAACTGAATCCTTTGTGTAATTCACGGATTTAAATGTTTTGACTACTAGTTTCGTGATATTCTTTCTCTCGTTTTTTGTTTTTTTTTTTTTTTACTGTTATATTGATGCCCTGGTCAATCTAGATGGATGAGTTTATTCTATTTCCACACAATTTCGTGTAAATTTTTTTGGGAGGGTTGCTGCTGTCCCTCGGTTTAATGCTGTTATGAAATCGGCTTATGTTATGTGTCTCGTAGAATTGTCCTCGATGAGATTTTTTCTTATTGTGTATGGGAGGCTCAGTCTAGTGAGGACTTCAGTTCTTCACAGGTTTACAGGTACCAACTCTTGACAATACTTTAGTGGAAGAATCTAATCGAGCCTAACAAATGGCAAGAGCGGCACAGAGCATGGGAGGAAGTTTCTGTCTGTATTTGGAAATCTGTGAAGTTCGTGTTAGTACCATTTGAGAAGGTAATCTTGTTCATTTTGATTTTTCATTTTTTCTGTTCTCTGCATTGCTAGAAAGGATGATGACAGGGATGACTTTGTTTTTCTTATGAATTGGAAATTAGAAATGCAAAACTGAGGTTGAGTTGCGTGGCCTTAACTTAATGCTAGCTGACTCCACGTTTATGGTGCATCAATTGTGGTGCATTGATGGGAAAATTCTTGCATGCTAGAATTGCTTGGATAGATGGCATATGCATCAGATACGGGCAATAAACTTCAAGAAATATATACATACACTAGGCTTAGGACTTTTTTTAAAGTAAATTTCCCTGATATTCATAAGTACCTGCACTTGGTTTGCATCTAAGCAAGAAAGCATTATTATCATTGCATCCATTTCCACCATCAATCAAGTTTCTTCGAAGGTCCTATGAGCACATGTAATATTAAACTGATGATCAGTCCATCTGTCCTCCATGAGAGTCAGATACAAAGCTTGTATGCTTAAATAAGCATACGCTTTGTTGATTTATAGATGGATCAAAAGCATTGTCATGCCCAACCCCACCTTCAAAACGACATGCTGGGATTCACCTTTCTAAGGAGAATAATACTACATAAATCATACTAGCACTCAATGTCATTAGGGCGTGCATGACAAAATTTACGTTTTACCGATTTTCTGTTTCTCTATTCCCGAAAAAGCTTGGAACAAAAATCCATTTAGTAACGCAAATTGATTTCTCTATTTCTGAAACAGATTTCTATTCGAAATAGAGAAATTGAAGAAATCGAAGTTGAAATTTTTAGGCGCGCATGACAACCATTCTGTTCCAAAATAGTTTGCAGGAACAGAAATAGATTTTTCTATTTCTATTTCTAGAAGAGTTTCTAAGCAAAAATAACCGTTTGATAACGACACAAAATTTCTACTCTAAAAATAGAAATTCGTTTGATAACGACACAAAATTTCTTCCTTCAGGCGGCGGCAAATGGCCAATCGACGACCTTTAATATAAAAAATAAAAATAAAAATGATTTAGTAACAAAAAAATAATGAATAAAATAAAATAAAATAAAATAAAATAAAATAAATCATAAAAAATATAATAAAAATATCATTTTATTTTAAAATTAAAATATAAAAATAAATTTATTCTATTTATTCTATTTTATTTTAAAAATAAATTTATTTTAAAATGAATAAAAATAAAAAATAAAAATAATTTTATTTGGCAAAACACTCAAGGCAAATAACAATAATTTATTTTTATTTATTATAAATAAATTATTTTAAATAAATATAATAAATTTATTTTATTTATTCTATTTTATTTTATTTTACGAATAAATTTATTTTAAAATGAATAAAAAAATTATTTGGCAAAACACTCGAGGCAAATAAAAATTTATTATTTTTATCATAAACAAATTATTTTAAATAAATTAAATAAATTTATTTTATTTATTCTATTTTATTTTATTTTACAAATAAATTTATTTTAAAATGAATAAAAATAAAAAATAAAAATAATTTTATTTGGCAAAACACTCAAGGCAAATAAAAAATAATTTTACTTTTAATAAAAATATTTATTTATTTATCATAAATAAATTTAATAAATTTATTTTTAGTAAAATAAAAATAAAATGATAAATAAAAATAATTTATTTATTTTAATAAATTTATTTTTATTTTTAAATGAATATATTTATTTTTATTTTAGGCAGAGAAGAGGCGTACAAGGGAAAAAGAGTGAAATTAGGGTTGGAAGAAATCGAAATTGATTTACGGAGAAATCGAAATAGAAAATTTCTACTTCGATTTTCTCCTCCATTTCTATTTCGGAATAGATTTTCAGAAATAGAAAATTTGATAAGCGTTATCAAACAAGTTTTACATTTCAGAAATTGGTGCAGGAACAGAGAAAAATCATTTCGGGAAGAAATAATTTTTATCATGCACCCTTAAACTTCTCGGTTTCGAAATAGAAATTAGAGCGAAATCAAAACCATATAAAAGAATCTTGCGCTTGCTTGCTAACTTAATTCACTCATAACCACAACTTCACAAATTATTGCTAATTTTCTTTTTCTTATTTTGCTCGTGTTTTTTTTTTTTTTTTTTTTTGCATTTTTTTCATTTTTTTTTTTTTTTTGATAACTTCCTATTTAGGATGAAAGGCAATTGAATGGGTCCCCAATTTTCAAAAACGACCAAAGTTCTTAAATGCTTACTTAAAAACAATGGGGCTTTTTCCTCCTAGAAAAAGCACGCGCATAATGTGATTGAAGAAAAAGTTCTTACGTAATAAATGAATAAAAAGTGTGCCTAGAAATTTAACCTTATTTTTTTACGAATTCAAAATTCTTGCAAAATCAAAATAATTAGATTGTTACACAATTTTGAATTTTAATTCGAATGCAAGAGATTCAAGAGAATCTCTCTCTTTGCTATGCAAGGGCCATTAAAGGTTCATTGAGCAACAATAAAGAAATTAAGGATGAGCAACTAGATTGATTCAATTCGAGAATCAAAATAAACCGACCTTCCCCCAATTGGTTCCTAACCATAAACGTTGCTTTAAGGTAGAATTCTCATATATTCATTTACACCATTAATTTTATTTTGTTGATAATCTTGTATAATACTAGTTTTTGATAAAATGACAAGGCTGTATAGGCGCCATTGATGGCACCTATATTCATACTTCCGTAATACTTGTCTGAACTTACACATGATGAGCTTGCAAACAATACATTGATCGAGGAGGGAAACCAAATAAATACACTTAGGAAAACACTTGCTAATAAAATGGCAAGGGATAATAATATGCCGAAAATTCCATGAAATTTTATTTTCAACTTTTGTAATGTATTAGCATTATTTCGACTATTATTTTGTATTTGAGGATTTCCTATGTTGTTTTAGTATTATTTCGACTTTTATTTTGTATTTGAGGATTTCTTATATTGTTATCTAATCAATTTCTATTCCTAGAAATAGAAATTTTGTTCTGTTATCAAACGGATTTTTGTTTTAGAAATAGAAATTTTGAGTCGTTATCAAACGGGTTTTTTTGCTTAGAAACTTGTCCAGGGAATAGAAATTAAGAAATTGATTTCTGGTCAAAAATCAATTTCTGTTTCAAAAATTTTGTCATGCGCAGCCTAATTTATCTAGGAAAGTACTTTCATGGCAACATAAGAGTTCCACCATATAAGAAATTTTCCATTGTGTACTCGTACGTCAAAAGATGCTGATAAAATGGTTAATGAGACTACATTAATTCCCAAAAACATAAGATTACTACCAAATAAGAAGTATTTCTTATAATATGGAATAGAGAAAAAGCATATCGATAAATGTACATTTGACATTTTGAAAACTGCATCTTTGCTTCTTCTTCTTTTTTGGCTTAGTCTGTTGAGCCTTAGCCTTTTGCTTCTTCTCGTATTGTCGCTTTCTAGTTGCATCAATAGGGTAGAGGCAAATTTAGAAGCTACGAAGGATTCCATGAAAAAATAGGAGTTCGTCCCTCTCTATCGAATCAATCATGATGGCAATTTGTTCGGTTCAATATTGTTGTCTTCACTTTAGAAAACTATCTAAATCCTGCATCATGTTAATGATTGTGCATTTTGTTTGAAGAAATGCACGCTGGTCAATTATGAAGAAAATAAAGGCCGTGTATACTTTTTTACAATCATCAAGCCTACATAGGTGTAATAATTGTACTAAACAGTTGATATTGGTTTTTTCACCTCTCAGTGTAAATAAGCAGTTGTCTTTAACTAAATCGAGTTGAGTGGATTTTCATATACATAAATTCTTTTTTATGCATACAAAAAACAGAAAAGTTATGCGATAATCATTAAAAATAGGAAATTCACATGGAAAATATCCATGGAACTCAGCTCACACGCACTTGTGTGCCGTTTTAACTATTGCATTCCTCTAAATTTAAAAAAGAAGAAATACGAAAGTAATCTCTACAGTGCACGAGGACTAGTCTTTATAATAAGGGAAAACCCATTTCTGTCTGACTTCTGCTTTACTTCCAAAATTACCCTCACATAAAAAATAAAAAATAAAAGCTACTTAAAGGTGAATGAGGAAATGGCACGCCTTGGTCCTCGAGTGCTGAGATTTACCCGAGTTGCTAGGAGTTACTTTTATTGCTCAACCTCTGTCGTCGGCATTTCTTGATAAACCTTTAATCGTGATTGTGCAGGCATACATATAGTGTAGCTGATTGTGCGTGATGATACATGATGTTTATACCAAAATCTTGCCAGGTTGGTTGTCAGCCTTTTCAATGCAACGGGAAATACTTCCTCGGATTCATGTCTAGTAAATTAAATGCATGACCATTGTTGATTTTTTGAGATTGACATACGTCACTCATGTGGATTCACAATATTAATAGTTATGATCCACACAATTCAATGGACCAAGTCTAAGGAAGATATTCTCAATGTAGTGAATTTTATGGGAAGTGTACTGATATTCTATTATTCTTGTAAAGCTTCGAATAATTCATTAGTTTGCTTTGATATATGTGCATGCTATCTAAAATGTCATTGGCATATTTCAAGAGTAACTCTTCATCTAGCAATTTATTTTTTGTTTGGTTGGCAATAATTAGGATCGTCATTATGTTAGATAGCATAAGATTGATACTTGAAGGAAAAGTTTTTTTATTTAATTTTCACAATGGGTAGTATCGAAAGATAGATGCTATGCAAAAGAGTTGAATTGTAAGACTTTAGGAAAAATTGTGGTAAAATTCATAAACCTATTGTTCAGCAGTCAATTTAGTAATAAAAATTTTAATTATGCTAATTTAATCTTAAATCTTTTAATAATTTATCAATGTAGTCCTTTTAACCAAATTAATCAGAAACTGCTGATGCGACAGTATAGTCAATACCGACTATCTCATGTGACGTGACCAGTATTAACATAGATGATTTTTAATTTTAATTTTTCTTTTTGATATCTTTTCTTTTCAAAAGTGGCTAATCTCAAGCCATGATCAAAGACCAACCACAAGCAATGGACAATGAGGGTTGGCCTCTCTTGGGCAAGGGTCGCCCTTGCCTAGCAAGGGCCATCGGACCATTGTCAGCCTCGCCAACTGCAACAAAAAAGGGAAAGAAAAGAGAAAAATAAAGTCTAAAAATTGAGAAAAGTTACAAAAATTGTCCATATTATTATTGACAGTGTTATGTAGAATAGTTGGCATCCACATTATGATTTGTTCGAAACCTCTAAGGCAAGTTCATTTGTGTGGTTCAAAGTGTAATGTAGATGATAAAATGCAGGATTTCTTCTGCACTAATTTGGATAGAGGCAAAATTTAGTGGTTACATTTCGAATCAATCTTGATTGCAATATGTTGGATTCGATATTGTTATGTTCACTATAATTTTTTTTTTTTTATCAATCCGGGTTGTCACCTGATTTTTGCCTGCAAATTACATTTTTGTATAAAAAAGAAAAGGAGGGTTATAAAAATATATATAACAAATGACAAATAAAAAAATAGAAATAAAAAAGTGCTCAATTGGGTCTAGTCCATCATACCTCGACCCACCAGACCAGATCACTCAAGTCCAAATTTTGATTCAATTTGGCATGGGCCCCTTTGAAAAGATTGGAATAACTTTCAATAATTTGCAGCCCAAGGCCTGGATCTCCTTCTAATTCGGTTCTCGATTTCAACTTCGTCGCTCGTCTTCTAGCTTCGAGGAATCGGTACTCAGGTTTCTCGCCGCATTCGTGCTCTTCAATCGCGATGCTCTCGCGCTTGAGCTTCGAATCGTGTACTCGGTCGATGAGCTTGAGCTTGTTACCCGGACCTCAACAACCTGAAGCCTTCGAGCTTCCAGTTTTCACTTAGCATGGAAGTTTATAAATTCATTCGATCGCTCCAACAGGATCAAATCTCTCTCATTCTCTGATTTCTATTTTTTTTTTTTATTCAATTGGCGACATTGATTTCTCGATATCTCGCGTGTGTCACCAGCATTTTGCCTTGGTCAGCTCTGATTCCACCGATGCAATAAGTTTGGGATCTCATCTTCAGCGACGCTATCGATTCAGGATCTATATTTCCTCTTCGCCAAGCTTTACTTTTGATTCTTTCAGATGTTCGTCGCTGAAGTCTGCTCTCTTTAGGTTGTTGAAGATCGCGTTGGATCGGATTTCCTCTGTTATGCTCTGTTTTCCGGTCAGATTGATCGAAGTATTCAAAGCTGATTCGTTTTTCCTTCATTGGCCCAATTTTCAACACCAACGCTTCCACGACGTCTGCTCTCCGGTCCGATCACCATTCGTAGCCAACCACTGCGCTTTCAAAGTATGAGCAAGCTGGAATGCGTATTGAGATTCTGAGATTCGTTTGAGTCGTGAAGGAGAAGAATCTGAGCTTTATGGCTTGATGATGCTGAAAGGCATGAACAGAAATGGTGATGAAAATGCAGAAGCAGGATTTGTGTTCTAGGAAAGAAATTCCTGAATCGCCTTTATATAGGTGAGGGGATTTTTTCGTTAATCAGTGGATTTTAGCTGCATTAATATTGTCTACGCAAAAATAACTACGAATAAGAATTGTTCTTCACGATCTCCACTCACTTGCTAATTCTTAAATCGGTTTAGGCGCAAAAGAAAAAAAAATTGTGTCGATTCCATGATTTGGTTTCGTGTTCTCTGTGCCCGCAATCGATACTATGTCTCAAAGATAAGGACAGGAGTTAATCCATAGTAGTGGCTAAATCTGAATGCGCCTCGACACAATACGCATAACATAATGCGGTTTACACTAAGTTATTAAGCATGATTTCTTGATATTCGTCTCGGTTGCTTGAAATCTGAATGCGTGAGTATGCCTGTTCTCTGTACATGTTATATGCTCAGCTGAGATGGGGGGTTTTTACTATGGTTGCCGGTATGGTTCGGAGATGATGTCCGTAAGCGTGATGGTTTCTAGTACTCCATTCATTAATTGACAAACATGAAAGCAATAGCTCACGGATGTAGTTCATGCACTATTGAGTCTTTTTTAGTAATTTGCACCATGTTTACTCTTGACCTTGATCACTAGTATGGTAGTGACATTTAATCTAGAAAGTTTCTTAAACCTTATAACCGATATATTCATCTTTTAATTATGGTAGTTAATTGGCCATTATCCAAAAACGAAACATTTTCCAATGGTTCTTCCATATTTTGTTATGGCATCAAAATTTATATTCTTAAAGCATTATTTCCTATTCAAAAGCTTTTTAATCCTTAATATGAAATTTTTTCATGCATGGCCGACGTATGTCCCTTATATGTTTGGTCGTCCAGATTTCTAAATGATAGGATATAAAATTGAGAGGATTTTATTATATCATATCCACTATTTGATGATTATAATAATAAAGCTAGACATACTCACATCATATTATAAATTGTTTTCGTATGAACGCCTATATGAATCACAAAGTTTACAAACGTAGTGATAAAAATCTCTTGCAAAACTTTGATTTATTTTATTTTTTATTTTATTTTCTCCCTTTTTAATTAATTTTTTTTATTTCTTTCTTCCCATTCCATCATTCTCTAATAAAATTGTATTAAATAGAAAATTGTACTAATATACCTAAAATACTAAAACATCTAAAATATGCAATAGATATATTTATATATTGAATTTATATTATAAGATAGAATTAAATTCGAATATATAAATAAAAATAAGATTAAATAAAAAAACAAATTTTATTTTTGTTATTTTGAATTTCTCATATTAGAATTCAAATATTATTTATATTCAAATATAACTTTAATTTGTTAATTTAAGAAATTTGTTATTTGAAAAAAATTTCCTATCATCGATATCAAAAATCATATCTCCCTTTATTCCACCTCTCTCATGAAATAATTTTATTCAATCTATATCCCTTTTATATCTTATTTTATCATATATCGAGCAAGCATCAAACGAAGGATGGGATAAATTTTATCCTATCCCAAATTTTATCCCGGCGCAAACGCAACCTACATATCTCTTGAGTATCCAACTGTCGTTCGCATATAATTATCTCACATAAAATCTTGTTCAGATTGTCATCTATTTAATTAGCAACAATAGAAAATGGATTGTTGGTGCAAGAAGCCTTTGTCCGTTCATGTTCTTAAGATCCACTTATAGAAAGAAAAGAAACGAATATGACCTTCCCATTTAAAAGCGTGCTCAATATGATTAAAAAAATAGCAGTTTAAAGTGGTTTATGAGTACATTTTTTAGGAAATTTTTTAAAAAGTCTAGTAGAATATTAATAAAATGACTGAATAAAATATGGTTAAGCGTATTGGTACTTGTTGTGAAGAATAATATATGATGATGCACAAGGTCAAAAATTTTTATGATCTCTATTTCGTAGAAAGAAGAAATTCAAGAACCTTCTATTAGGTCTTCATCTTCATCTACCAATGAACTGGCGATGTACTTGAGAATGGATTACTCCAAATACATTAGTAAAGCTAATAAAGTCAAGATTGACATTCTAAAAATGGTGGAAAAGGAAAGCCAATAATTTTTTTATTCTTTCCACCGCGGCTCATGACTTGCTAACTTCACCGGCATTTATGATACCACTGAGCTCACGCTTAATACTAACCAACATACTTTGGGAGACAAAAGGTGCAGCTTATTTGCAGAATGCTTAGAAATGGTTGTAGCAAGACATGATTGGTTTCGCAAGAATTGGCTTTAGAGAAACGTGCCCAATATGAAAAGGAGGACAATGACGACACCGTATCATCTGAATCATAGTGGGGAACACGACATTGAAAATATAGAATTTATTAGAAATATTGTTTGGTGTAATTTGCATGTATTCATTATTAGAACACCATTATGTGTAATTTTCTTTTGCAAGATATTTGAAGATATATTTGTATTTCAATTTGGTTTAATTGAATGAGTGTTCTTCGCTAATTCTCCTCAATTGATTTCGATTATTTTTAAATTTTGCTAAAAAAAGTTAGTTAATCTCTTCTTGAATTTTTCATTAAAAATTAAAATTAATTTTTTTTTAAAATGGGCCCGAGCCAATGGTGGCCCGACCCAACATTTCCATAGTATCAACTCCAGCAGCTCGTGTTATATAGTTGTGGGCTATACCCCTCAAGTTTGGTTTGGCCATCCCAAGCATTCTTCCACATTCAAACTTCTCCTTTCTTTCTGATGTCCATATCTATTAGTTTGGACTCTCCAATAAATTGGTGGTCGTTTAGGACTCTAGGCGTCTCCTCCGAGGTCGACATCAAAAGTTTCAAATATGCCAGTTAAGGCCATCCCCCGCACAGAAAATTTGGCCTTTTTGGAGGTCGCTTCGAGAGACCTAGAAACTGTTCTTGGACCTTGAACGTTAGCTTGAACAAATCAGCTCTGAGACCAAAAAAGGGAAGTAGGCAGTATATCACAATCGTATGGAGACTATGCATATTGACATTCTAATGCAGCGTGTTAGGATCATGAACTAACCGCTTCACTTGTTATGAAAAAAGTGTCATTTTTTCTCATGGTCATGTAAGTATCACCGACAACTAAAGGCTGCAACTCATCCTCATAATTAATGTTAAAAAATAATCAACGTTCCATTGACAAAAAGACTCCTAGATTATTTCCTTCTTATCATCCTCACCTTTGATCGAATGAGTATAAAACCCTTTCACAACTTCAAAATAAATCTCCTCGGACATCGACAAAAAACCAAAAATCTAACCCAACCAGCTAAACCATTTGCCTAAATGGAAATCTCTCCCGTGTGAAAAAAAAATTCAAAGTCGATATCCCATCTCTTCCAACACACCTCTAGCAGCAAATGTAGACAAATACATTTGATTAGCAATTTTCACAATTTTACATGTCACTACAGTAAGCTTAACCAGACACGGGTTTTAACACTTGAATTTTACTTGATAAATCAAATATGCATTTAAGTAATAAAAAATGAGAAAGAGAAAAAGAATAGAAGAAGCCCTATCCATCATTTCATATGGCCCTATTCGCGCACCTGCGGCCCATCTTTAAAGCCTGCCCATTTCAGCACTTTTAAGGGGGATGGGGGGAAAACACGTGAAAAAAAAAAGTAAAAAAAAAACATCTTCTTCCATAAACAGTCTCCTCCCTCCAAATCTGAGGTGGAGACCACATAATATTCATAGTCATGTTCATCATCATTGGTAATTCTCTCGCCATAACCGCTCGCGCAGAGGACGCAATGCCAAGGTGGGATTGTCGGTTTTTTTCTGAGTAGGAGGGGACTGAGGATCGTGTTTTGGGGGAATGTCACGGAGAGAGTGAGGTAAGAAAGGGAGATAGAAATTACTCTGGAGGAAAAAACACAGAGTGGGAATGAAAATAAATTTTGAGAGCACTTCGGGAGATTTTCAGACTCCTTCCTTCGCGGTCAGACGTCTTCCGTCATCACTCGCGGCCATTCCCTTACCACGGCCCAAAAACGCTCTGTTATCCTCTGTTTTAACACTCAATCCATCCTATGTCTTTACACCAATCAGTGTAGCCGGTGCACTTGGAGTCCCCATTCTGGCTTTCGATCATTTCTCGTCGCTTTGGATCTCTTGCTTCTGTGAAGTATCGGGAGGACCGTTGCCTTGGACCGTTTCGGAGTCGAAAACTCTGAAGCTGTCAAGTCCCGCTCGATCTCCACGTATCCATCTCAAGTTCGTTGATCGACACTTACCTGAACCTCCATGGACGAGTTTAATCAGCATTCGTGGTTGAAAATCCCCCTCGGCAAGGTTGGTTTTGCAGCACTTTTTGGTCATTTCATAAATGAAGATTGAGTTTGAAGTTGACACTGGTGTATGCGGGAAGAGACCAGGTTTGAAATCATTTTTTTTGCCTCGATGAATCAAACCCTTTCTGCAAAGAAAGAAGTATTTGGATTGTGTTGTGGTGTTGATACACTCACTGTCTTTTTTCCTGAGATACTCACCACCTGTTTGATGGCATGCATGAGTTAAATCAGTGACCCTTGCCTCGTGTTGTTGATTGATTAGGAAGCAAAACTGACACATTCGGATTGATTTTATTGAAAGATACTGATTATAGGATGTGGTTGCCAGTCTAAGCATCGTGGATTAATTTTTTTTTCCGCATTTGCTACGGATCTGCTTTCCAGTACACTTTGTGGTCTCTCAATATGTCACCGGCTATCTATTTTTGCTCTTTTTTGCATCTCCATGGCCACATGGAGTGGTCGTTTTCTTGGTATGAAACGTGGCTCGAAATCTTTGACCCATACGTTGATTAGCTGGGTAAATCTCGCTGGATGAGGTCCAGTTCTTTACGCTCATATCCCGGGTGTCCTTCCGCTAATCTAGGTTTATGCATGACGATTAACGGACAATGGCCGTGCTCCGGGCGTACGAAGCCAGACAATGGCAACGTTACATTCAATGCTTGAATACGTCGATCATTGATGAGGTTGAGTTGGTTTCTTTAGCGGAGCGAGCTCCCGGGATCTGCGCGAGGAAGATTATAGGAAGAAGACGACGGGGCAAAAAAGAAGAATAAGGAGGAGAAAAGAGAATAAATAGGGAAATGGGCCTCTTAATGGACGATGAATTCTTTGTGGGCTTACAATGAGAGAGTTGGGTTAGTGCCGTTATGTTCAATTCGGTTTTACTGGTGATTGGGCTATGGATCTCGTTTTTTTTTCCCGAATTTGGGTTTGATTAGTTTCAGGTGGGAATTGGGCTCAATTCTATGATATGAGCTCAGTTTGAATTTTTGATCGAGCCCTCTTAAGGCGATAAGCCCAACGAATCGTGCCCATAGATCTGATATTTGTCAGCGCGTGTCTTTGCCAGGTCTGAAGGCTTAGCCGAGGCCCCTATTTTCGAAATATATAATAAGAATAATAATAAATGAATAAAAATTGAAGATATAAAAAATATAAAAAAAATAAAAAAATTGAAAAATGGTTTGAAACATGGACCTTGATTAGGTTGTTAAGCCGGTGTTCTTGAAAAATACGAGCAACACGTAAAAACTCCAATAAAGTTGGTGAAGGAGGAGGATACTATAGAAAGAAATGAGGATTTCGGAGGAAAGTAGAGCAAATTGACCAAACAATTGAAATTACTCCTGAATTTCCTGCAAATCCTGGTTGCATCTCATTGCAGACCATGTGGATCTCCCTCAAAGCCAAGTAAGCTTGGCGTAGAGAGCCTCTACCAACGAATTACTTTCATTTCCGTCCTAATATCAACTCCAACAGCTAGCCTCGTAAAGTGCGGTGGCGATACCCCTTGTGTTTGGTTTGGCTATCCCAAGCATTCTTCCTCACCCAAACTTCTCCTTCCTTCTTGTGATGTCCATACCTTTTAGCGTGAACTCTCCAATAAATTGGCGGTTGTTTAGGACTCTAGCGTCTCACCATCGAGGTCAACGTCAAAAGTTTAAAAAATGCAAGTTAAGGCCATCCCCCACACGGAATATTCAGTCCTTTTGGAGGTCGCATCGGGAGACCTTAAAACCATTCTTGACCTTGAACGTCAACTTGATTTGTTCCTCGAACAAATAAGCTCCATGGCCAAAAATGGGAAGCAGGCAGTACATCAAAATCATATGGAGAATATGCATATTGACATATAAAATGCAGCGCCCTAGGATCATGACTAATCATTTCACTTGTTCATAAAAACCATCATTTTCTCATAGTTGTGTAAGTATCACCGAAAGCTAAACACCTCAAAATTGCCCTCAGGATTAATGTTCAAGAGAAAGACTCGTGAATTATATTTCCTTCTTATCATTCTCACCTTTGATCGAATGAGTATAAAACTGTTTCACAGCTTCAAAATAAATCTCCTCAGACACCGATAGAAAACCAAATCGAACCCAACTAGCTAAAACCATTTGCCTAAACGGAAATCCCTCCTGTGTGAAAAACTCAAAAGTCTTTATGCTCTCTCTTCCATCACACTTCTAGCAGCAAATGTGAGATATCTATCGAAGCAGGCTTGGTTCTGTTTGCGGAACCCAACTTGCAGAGGAGTTGCTGTTGGGATATAATACGCGGAAACGATAGAATCTTGATAATTACGTCAACGCGAAATCACCAGAGAATTAAACGAGAAAATCAGGATACCAGAAATTTACGTGGTTCGGTCCGAGTATCGGTACCTACGTCCACGGGAAGAGCCAGCAGCAAATAATCCACTAAAATCGGAGAATCAGAGTTTATAATCGCTCAATCGCTCAAGTGTTTCCCGCACCTAGATTTAACCCCAAAGCCCAAATGTATAAATAACAACTTAATTGGGAATAAACTCACGGCACAAATTACCGTGTGACGAAACTCTCTACATACGGCGAGGCTTCAAGATCTTGGCATCTTCTTCAAGCGGCATGGACGTGCGCGGCTTCTCACGTACGTAGGGCTTCAGCGGCAATATCACTTCGGCGGCTATCTTAGGTTTTCTTTTTTGGCAGGCCAATGCACGAACGTAAAACCTTTCCCTTTTATATGCGTGGGTGTGGGTGTGTGCCCTAAAAGTCAAAGCTTGACTTTTGGGCCCCACCTTCTCTTATGCGTGCAGAAGGAATCGCGTGCAGAGTTCAAATCCAAATAGAATTCGGCAGAGGAATTAACAAGAGACCTGGGCCCACTTTAATCATCCACGTCCAGAGGCTTCATTCTTCTTCTTCAATTCGGATTCCGCAAGTTTCCGCAAGAAGAAATTTTCCTTAAATATATTTTATTTTATATTTCCTCTTTTCCAGCTAAAACTCGAGACATGATTTTAACAGTTGCGACCTCCCTTTCGCTTTGTTATGCCCTCCAGTGTGATGAAGAACTGCTTCCCTTCTTTTCCAGCTATGTGTTTTAGCGGCATTCTCACAGGAGGAGGATTTCTAAGGATTTTTTGGGTGTTTGGGATGAAATTGAATGGGTTTGGAAGAAACAGGCTAGATTCGAGGAAGATAAGCTAAGAGAAAGCATTTTTTTTTTTGTAGGAACTAAGAGAAAGCGATTAGTGGCTTTGATTTGAAGAAATTTGAAGCAAAATCTAAGTGAGTGAGAAAATTTGTGGATTGAGAGAGAGAAATGAGAATATGAGTGGAGAGTAAACAAAATTGAGAAAAAGCAGCAAATGGGGGAAATTGATTATTTTCATATACAATCATGCAAAATACAAATATCTCGTACGTGCGTATCGCCTACATGAAAAGACTAGTTGTCCAGTAAACAAACAAAAAGTACATAAAGTATAAAAGAACTCAAAGCAATATATATATCTTAAAAATTAGGCATTGATCGCACAATCATATTATTGATCATTGATGAAAAGTAAACAGATTTGTTTTTATGTCCTTTGTGTGTGAATGACATATTAAGGAACAATGGTACACGATAAATTTCTTATCTATGTATTTAAACCAACGTGCCCTTTCGTCTCACGCTAAAATTTGCCCTCATCCACATGGAGCGCTCTATCTCTAATTTTGCAATGCAATTTAAAGGGAAAAAAAAGATTAAAGTTGGCCAAAGAAGAAGTTAACCACCTACTTTCCACTGCTTAGTGCACTCGGATGAAATTCCTCAATTGTCTGGACAGTGAACAACCAACGTCATCTTGTACCATTTTCTATTTTATAGAATTGTTGAATAAATTTTTGGTAAGTTATTAAAAAAATAGCCAAAACGTTCGTTTAGGGTTTGTTTTCTTAAAAAGAATTTGTATAGGGTAAGATAAGAAAAAAAATATAAAGTATTATATATCGTCATCCAATTATAATTATTAAATTTTATTATTTATTTAATATGACTTGCATGAGGAATAAAATAATCGTGCATGTGCGTATATATTTTAATTCCGGGCTACTGTCTTTGCACTATTTACATTGCTACCCAACAAGAGAGAACGCTATGTAAGAATCAATTTCGATAACAAAGGTGACTCGCATCGTCAGACATTTGACCCGATCAGTCAATAACTCGACGCCTATTGAATTCAAATTGTTGAAGTGAAGCAAACAACCACCTTTTTGTTTTTTTTTTTTTTTTATAGAAAAATTCGTTGACAAACTATGCAACACCCAAAGTGCCTAAATCTAATTGGAACTAGAAGCAAATCAAGGCCCGATTGACCCAAAGTGGTTGGCTTGAGAGGCATAAATGATAAAATGGCATTGAGGTTCATCAAAAAAGTTACATAGTTATACATTTGACCCAATGGGTCCAAAGTTTGACCCAAATTGGATTCAATTTGTTGAAAAGTGAAGCAACTACCCAATTTGAGAGCCCAGATTTGATCGAAACTCGACACAAATCAAGGCCCAGTTGGTCCAATGGCCGGTTTGAGAGGAGTAAGTGATACAATTGCGCTGAGTAAAGTTTTTATATTAAATTGTTATTCATATGAAATGATAAATGTGAGGTTGTATAACTGTGATCGTGAAAGATTGAAGTGCATAATTGTCTGCTATTATTATCACCTAACTTATCACTTGTGAGTAAGTTTCATCTAATTTAGTACTTCGTAGGTAACGAAATATCAAAGTAGTTATAGCAACTTTCTCATCCTTACTAGTTACTTCTTATAAAGAAAAAGCTTATGCGGTTCTCTTGCCAATGAGTTACATTTCCATTTTATTATTAATTTTTTTAGATGTCAAGTAACTTTTAAAAACTCGGTAATTAGAATCGTCTCATCTCCTAACTTACTTGTAACATTGAAATAGTAACTATCAATATGCAAAGTAATTGCACTCAATACCATATTCACAATAAGGGTAACCTGATATATAAGAAAAGAGAGTGCGCATGTTTTTGCTAGTGCCGGATGGAGAAAGATCAGGATGCTCTCTCCGTTAGAGTCTAGTGGCGAAGACGGGGTGCTACAATAACAAAAATGGATTATTTGAAGAGACAGAATGAACAGACAGATATGCAAGTGGAGGAAGATGTTGCTGATGAAAAGGGTAGGGGTTGGCGATGGTCAGCAACAATCGCCTTTCAATTGGGTACTTGGAATGAAAGACAATTAGCTAGATGCGCCAAAAATGACCTTCTTAGATTCAACCAATGCCCAAAGTAAATAGAGAAGTTATCATACCTAGGCCCATAGAGGGTAGCTCCCATCTATATCTTCAAAGAAAAAGTGATTTTTATATAAGTTAGTAACTTTTCACGTGAATAAGTGGCTTTCAAAATATTAGTAAGTGGTACATTTCCACCTAATTCAATTGGCAAATATGTAATTAGTCGAAGTGACTTTTCATTTCATAAGAAAATTTTATACAGAAAAAAGGAAGTATGTACCTTTCAAATTTCTTGATTTGATTATCAATTTTTCTTTAGGAAAAGATAATTTTCAATCCATCGAGAGTTCGCAGATTTTAAATCTCTTGATTTAAAAAGTCGGAACTTTAATTTAATTAGTAATTAGTTGGTATGGCTTATAATTTTAATATAATAAAATACCTACTAGTATATCAAGAGTTGGCAACATTCACAAGTAGTAGAATTTCTGAAATATTAGATAACCAAATATATTTATGTAGTCAGCAACTACACTATTGCAATAATTTCTTCAATAATCCAGCAATGGCCAGTAAAAATGGCATGAATTTTCTCCGCTTTTAATCTCACGACACCATGGGATCACCCGTAATTGGAATCTGACACCTCAACAAGACGACTTTGGCTCCGAGGAGGTTCTTTTATGTTTTGTTTGCCAGAACATTGCACAAGCAAATATATTTTAAGCATATAAGTAGTTTACGTTCGGATTTTGTCTCTTTAGATGGGTAGTTCAAGGCGTTGATCACGACGTTGCGAGAAGATCGTTTCTGGGGAAAGGCTCCATCTTTTTTTCCTGGAGGAGAGATGCTGAAGCGGTTGCTTGTGGCTTCACATTGCTTGGTGCATATAGAGTACTCCCTCTCCCCTTCTAGGCATTAATGCTGAAGCGGTTCTTAGGATAAACTTTTGGTTTGTATTTGGACCAAGAGGAGGAAAAGTGGTTGCCCCAGTCAGATCCTTCCACACATTAATGCCTAGAAGGGGAGAGGGAGTACTCTATATGCACCATATTATCGAGTCATTTCCGATGACATGTGGCTTGCATATTCCCAACCAAGAGTAGAAAAGTCGATTTTAAGCAAGATGATTTGAATCATTTCCAATTTAGCCTCAAGAGTAATGGGAGAAATCTTCCGAAAGTGGGGATTCCAAATAATGTCTGGGCAATTAGAGGACAACTTAAAGGCCGTTATTCTAGAAAATCAGTGACTTAGCTTGATCCAGCTTTCCTTTATGTGGTTGGTCATTTACACTCTTCGAGGTTTGTCATGCTAGGTATCAAACAAATTCATAAGAAGAGAGCTCAAGAAAAGCGGATTTACGGGAGAACCCACAAGCACCAGCTTTAGTCCATGAAAAAGGGACTTGCATCCAACACTATGGAGGAGGATATTGCACTTTGGGAAAATGGCCCAAGTTAAACAAATCACGAGGAAGGTGGCCCAACAGTGCAGAGGAATGCACGATGGGGCTGCAAAATATTGGAGCTGGAATTCCTGATTTATATCTACTGAATTTGCGTGATGATTTAGTGGAAACTCTAGTGACATCTATAATTATTGGGAAAGATAGATAAAATTCTTTGAGACTTCTAATAATGGATTTAAAACCTTGGAATTATTTCTTTTAAATTTCTTACATTTCCTATATCATAATGCTATGTTGAAAGAATGATCGAATATACTTGTGTTATTATTCTACTTACACGTGTTTTTTTTTTTTTTTTCCAATAGTAGTTTAAGCTTGTCCGTTCAATCATGTTATAACCATGCAATGTGGAATAGTGAAGATGACACTGGCATTGGGGCTGGTTTTCAAAAAGCTCGCCAAAGGTATTCAATCAAAATCACAGCTTATGGCAGCTTTTAAGTCGTCTTAGTTAAAATCATGGAGCATCTTTAAAAAAAGAAAGAAAATGTCCAAATAAAGGCTTAAAATGAGGCCATTTTTTTAAAAGAGGGCCTAGAGTGAAAATTATTTCAATGAGGGCCTTAAGCGGCTAAATCAATGTCAAATAAAGACCTGAGCTCATTATCCAAATGTTCATTGGCTAACAAGCATATGATATTTCCAACAATTGGAATAGGGGCTTTTTTTGTAATGGAAATGCAATGGAAATGAGCTAGGGGACTCAAGCCCTAGATTCACTCCAGATATGAACATGTAGATGTTGGAAAAATATGGCTTCGAATTTGGTAGAACAATGAAGATGGATATTTAGAGTATTCAAGTTGGACTTTGAGGCGTGATATCACTTTCTTCAAGAATTTATTTGCCCCACAACGTTGCTAATGGTCACCGGCAAAAATCCTCCAGGATACAACAAAGTCTCAGATGAAAATACTAGATAGCAATTCTAGTATTTCTTAAGGGTTTCTCTAGGAAACAATTGAAAGAATGGCTGCAGTTTTTCAAACAGAAAACTCGAAAAAGATGAAAATGATCACTTTCGTTTTTCTTAAAAATAACGAGTATATATATAATAATCTTGCAACTCTTCATGAAAATTGTCAAAGAATGAACAAACATGTCCTTTAGAAAAAAAATTGTTCGGATGAACAAATGCGACTCTTGAAGAAGTTGAAAACCGAACAATTGCAACCCTTCGGGAAAAGTTGCAAATCGAATAAGTATTTTTCCAAAGGTTGTCTAAAAAAAACACTAATAAAACAAATTCGGAATAATAGTTTTTTTAAATAGAATTTCGAATTTTCATTTTATATTTCATTTTCGAAAATTCTCAAATTAAAAAGCAACCTTTGAATGGATTAAAAATTAATAACATAGAAAAAAATAAATAACAAAGGGATTAGTGCTAAGTGTGCCGATTATTCGCGCACCTGCACGCGGGTATGGTGGAGTCTAGCGCCACCCAATCATTCTTTTAAGTATATAAAGAAAATCCTGCACTTTTAAATTGGCCCACTCCCTCCCATTTTTCCTATGTGAGATAAGGAAAAACACTAAGTTTATTTTGACAAACAAACCTCCAACAGTAGAAGGAACAAGGTGGTGGGCCCACTTGCCCATCAAAATCAACTTTATCTTTTTCTTTCCACAGCGAAGTTGCGTGGAGGAGTGAGGCGAAGTTGTGTGGAGGGAACCTAGCACGAAAGTGATGAGCTATTTCTAGCACTTTTGCTCTAGATATGAGCATGTAGAAGAAACAAGATGGTGGGGCCCACCTACCCATCAAAATCAACTTTATATTTTTTCTTTCCATAGCGAAGTTGCGTTGAGGCATGAGGCGAAGTTGCATGGAGGGAACTTGGCACGAAAGTGATGAGCTATTCCTAGCACTTTTGACTAAGCAAGAAAGACAGAAAAAAGGAGAGATATTGTCAAATCACATGGAGTTCACAATGATAGGTGTAGTTAGTGCGCTTGATTAATATTAGTGATGTTCATTTTTAACATCAATTTAAATAGTAACAAAATAAGCTAAACTCTAGACGCAATGTTTATCACATCATCCAATTTTAGTGGATGATTATACTTTCGTAGTGTCATTCTTCATTAAAGTCCAACCACGGAAATTCTCTTTTTGGACTAAATAATTTGAATGTAACGTGCTCTTTCACAACTAGACGAGGTCTTTCTTATGATCTCTCATATGAAGTATCCAATTCTTTTAACATCACTAAGCAAATGAATTCCAAAAAGCATCCAATGAAAAAGGCCCTATTCAAGCGAAGGATCCTTTGCTCTAAAGTAATAGAAAATAAGTTATTGGCATTCTAATTAATCACAAAAAGGTGTTCTAGAGAAATTTCTCATTTCTTTAAATTTGTACATTAGAAACAACCGCATTATGTTCAACTGAGCAAAAAGCTTGACCTATTTTCATTCCTGAGCTATGAAAGAAAACTAGTCACACAAGGGACTATATACCCTCTTTCTCTTCCACTTATTCACAATTTATGGTGAGCTATGAAAGAAAAATTGTGCATTATAGACTCATTTATTTGAATTTAGACATTTGAAACAACCACATTACTTTCAACTAGGCAAAAAGCTTGATTTGTTTTTGTGCTCAAGCTATGAAAGGAAAAGGTAATCCTTATCCAATTCGTAACTAAGGATGCCTAGCAATGTATAGAAAATGTGACGTATCAATTATTGGTGAAGACATACTAACGAAACCCTTCTCTCAAGTCAGTACAAGTATTTATGTACTTGCATAACTAATACATCTTGCATAAGATATTACAAAAGTTCTAAAATTTGTTCCAAAACTTATTATGAAAGTGCAATCAAGTTCTAAAATTTTCAAATGTGTAATCAATAAAAGACTTGATTAGACAAATGACAAATTTGAAAACTTGATTACACTTTGAAAGTTTTATGATTCGATTATACTTTCATAATATGTTTTGGAATTTGATTGTATTTTTGAAGATTTTTTAACTCAATTACATTTTTGTAATAACTTTTAAGATTTCTAATGCCCTTATCAAAAAAAGAAAAAAGAAAATAAAGGATAAAAAATACAATGAAAATGAGCCACTAGCCATCAAAATCAAATTGATCATTTTTCTTTCCGAAGTGAAGTCATGTGGAGCGAAGTTAGCAAGAAAGTGATGAGCAAATATTTCCCTGAGCTTTTGACTAAGCAAAAAAGAAAAATAAAAAAGAAGGAAAATTGTTAAATCACACAAAGTCCATAATGATAGGCGTAATTAGTGCACTCTATTAACATTAGTGATGCTCATATGCAACATTTATTTAAATGGCAACAAAATAAGCTGAAACTCTAGACACAATCCCCACAACATCCAACGTTAGTGGATGTTTTACACTTTCAAAATGCCAATCTTTATTAAAGTCCAAATGCAAAAATCCTCTTTTGGACTAAATAATCTGAAAATGAGTCATTTCTCACTCAGACAAAGTCTTTCTTATGAACTTTCGTATGAAATATCCAACGTTAACCACCTTCTTCTTTGAAATATCAAATTTGGCGTCCCCAAAGCTTTAAACAGAAGAGTGGAGCAGTGCAGAAAAACAGATTTCCACACACGGGAAGGGGATCCTCGAGGGGGAGAGTGTGAAATTTATTCCCAAAAAGCATGTAATGAAAAAGTCCGAACGGAATATCCTTCGCTCTAAAGTATTAGAAAATCCTTCGCTGCAAAGTAATAGAAAATAAGTTATTGGCATTCCAGTTAATCAATTAAAGATGTTCTAGAAAATTCCTTTTTTTGAATTTATACATTTGAATCAATTGCATTACATCCAACAAAACAAAAAGCTTGATATATTTTCATGCATGAGTAATGAAAGGAAAAGGTAATCCATATGCAATTTATAGCTAGAATGCCTAATACATAGAAAATGTGAAGTACTGAGTATTGGTGAAGACATACTCAAATCATAACCTTTTCTCAAATCAGCACAAGTATCTCCTTACTTTGCATAACTAATACATCTTGTGTAGGATATGACAATTGATTTACTTGTCAAAGATATCCTCTCGAGTAACCCAATAGGCCACACTCTAAATTTGGATATCTTCACTCATGAGAGACTAATTTAGCAAACAATTATATAAAGTGAAAGCACCAATTTTCTGCGTGAAGGCATAGTCATGCGAATTTTATCTATCAAAATAGTACTATGTAACCACCCTTTAAAATCTGTTGTCCCATTGATGCGTACGCTATAGACTTAATGGAATAACTTTTTAACACCGAATTGCAATATATTCAAGAATATTTCCACCAAGAAATTCCCTTGATTTTTTGGATTTAAGGAGGTAAATATTTACGATTATCAAAGTGCAATAATTCTCTAATAAATCCATTGATTTTGTGGAAGAGAATATGAAACGTGGCGAAAAATCAACTCTTATTTACTGAAGATTCGAGGCGCAATCCTCATAGTTTCGTCGCACCCCGCCCGGCCGCTAACAACATCTACTTTGTGGTCTTCTGCAGTGCCGTAGCATGGACGACTGATGAGAATGGGCTGAGTGTCGCCCGGGATTTGCTCTAGATATGAGCGCGTTTTGTTTTAAAAGTAGGAACAATGTAGTGGGGCCACTTGCCCATCAAAGTCTCCCGAATCATTTTTCTTTCCGAAGGCTTGCCTTGTTATATTAGAAGAAATGCAGGGCGAAGTTGCGCGGATGACCTATCGAGGGAAGTCTTGTTTGGCGTTCCGTCTCACCAGGCATCGCATCCGGCTATCTCGCGGTCCGTGACATTGCCACGAAAGTGATGAGCAAATATTCAATTGGACTTTTGACTAAGCAAAAAAGGCAAAAAAAAAAAAGAGAAAAAAGAAAATAAAGAGATATCATGAGGACTGAGTTAACACAAGTGAAGTACAATATCGTCAAGTCTAAGCATATATTACGTGGTCTAAGTTCATCAAATACGAATCAAGATCCAAGTGGATGTTAAGATGAATAAAAACGGATTAATATATTAACACTACTTTTAAGTAAACCATTTAAAATAATGTTAGGGGCAAATGTTGGATCCCTTTTTTACCAACTTTCATTTTAAGAGGTGTTTAAATGCCAAGGTGAGTAACATTTTAATAAATCTATCACTTGAACTCACGATTTTACATTAATTTAATAAAGAAATTAATGATTTGTACTTTGGAAAATCTGTTTCTTGGTGCTTGAAACCCAATTCGAGTATCAAATTTCCTACTTGAGCTCGACTCATTTAACTCGAGTAGAAAATTGGGATACTTGAGCTCAACTTGACTTCACTTAATCACAGTCAACATATAGATAAGACTCGAGCTCGACAAAGTAATGGCTTGAAGAGAATAGACAAGTGGCTCTTCATTAAAAAAAGATCGGTGCGCTCGACACCGAAAATCTTTGACCGTCAGACCTACGAGACTGGGTGCACATGATCCCGCCACAGAAAAAAGAAAGGACTAGAGATGATATACTTTATTTTTGAAAGCCATTTCCCAGAAACCTCAAGTCGGGATAGTATGAAATTGGGTTAACATTACGAAAAACTCAAAATTTATATATTTATCATTTATTAATTTCTATTAAATTTTACTATCGAATTAATGAGTTGGATGATACGTGACAGTTGATAGATATTTTAATTTGAATTTTACCCTTGATTTGTTATAGATGTAACAATTTGTGATTTTTCGTGATATTAATTTAATTTAACGGAATTTAAAAAAATAAATTTATCATAAACGTATTAATTTTTAGTTTATTGTAGGATTTTTCATAATATTATCCTCCGAAATTATGATAATGAAAAATATATCTCATGTTGACCGATGGCATCTCGCTTGTTTTTCACGGCGCGAGCCCGAGCCTAGCTTGTTCGGGCCGGCGGGCCCCACAGCCTCCTTATCTCCGGTTCCCTCATCCCTCTCATTTGCTTTGCCGACAAAGCTGAAAGTTAATAGAATAATCTTTGTCGACCCACGAAAATGAAAATCATGCCTCTGGGCATGAGGAAGATACCGAGAATGTGCAATGGGGAACAAAATCTCATTGGTTGTGAATACCATTCCCTCTAAGCCACGGCCAAGTATTTTATTAAGGGGCCAATGGAGTAACTTACCTTTTAAGATCTCGCCTCATCCTTCAGCACCTTCATTTTCCAAGATTCCAAGCGAACACCGGCGCCGCCTCGTTTTACCAAATTCTAATGGCTTCTTCTTCTTCTTCGAAACGTAAGAGGAAATATGATGTAGTCTTGAGTTTTAGAGGCATTGATGTACGTAAAACCTTCCTCAGTCATCTAAACTTGGCTCTCAACCAAAATGGTTTATTTACGTATATTGACAACAAGGAAATGAGGAAAGGACAACAAATATGGCTGGAGCTTATGAAGGTGATTGAGGAATCGCACGTTGCAATCATCATTTTCTCCAAGAACTATGCTTCCTCATGGTGGTGTTTGGAAGAGGTGGCAAAAATCATGGAATGCATGAAACAAAAGAACCTGATTGTGTTGCGGTGTTTTACAAGGTGGAACCAAGAGAAGTGAGAAAGTGGAGAGGGAGTTATGGAAGAGCTTTGGCTAAACATGAGTTTGAATTCGGGAAGGATTTGTACAAAGTGAAGAGATGGAAGGAGGCTCTTGTTAATGCCGGTAACTTATCTGGGTGGCACGTTAATGATGAGTAAGTGTTAATTGATGTGATGCTCTACTTTGTCCTTTTTGTATTTGCTAAATCACATCTTCACTTCATTATTATAGAACTTAATCATTCCTTGAATTGCTGAATCAATATGTAAAGTACTTTTCTCCTTTTTATTTCAGAGTTGAAGCAAAGCTTATAAAGGAAATTGTGAATGAGATCTCTATGCAGCTTGATCGAAGACCCTTACATGTTGCTAAGCATCTGGTTGGGATACATCCTCAAGTGATAAAGCTGAATTCAATGTTAAAACTTGAGTCTCGTGATGATATTCGCATGATAGGATTATGGGGACCAGGAGGCATAGGGAAGACAACTTTAAGTTTAGAACTTTACAATAATAATTATAGGCAATTTGAGGGTTCATGTTTTTGGCGGATGTTCGCAAAGCTTCAAAAGAACCCAAAGGTTTAGTTGCTTTGCAAGAAATATTGTTGTCTGAGATATTACCGGGACGAAAATTAGTAGTGTCTAGCTCTCATAGAGGTATTAATTTAATGCAAGATAGACTTTGCCGCAAGGAAGTTCTCTAGTTCTTGATGATGTCAATGACAAAGAACAGTTAGATGCTTTAGTCGGAGAACCGGGGTGGTTTGGTGAAGGAAGTAGGATCATCATTACCACAAGAAATAAGTATTTGCTAACTTCTCATGGGATAGATGAAGATCACATCTATGAAGTTAAACCTCTAGAGTATTATGATGCTCTTGAACTTCTCAATAAACATGCTTTTCAAAGAAACAACAAAAAATAATAAGGAAGGATCTTGTAAATATGGCTTTGCATTATGCTAATGGACTTCCTTTAGCACTTAAGGTATTGGGTTGTTCCCTTTGTTGTAGAAGAGAACGTGAGTGGGAAAGTACACTGCATAATCTTGCCAAGTTTCCTAACAAGATCATCAATGATGCTCTTAAGTGGAGTTATGATGGACTAGAAGACCATGAAAAGGAAATCTTCCTTGATATTGCTTGTTTCTTTGAGGGGCAATCTAAAGAGTACATTATGAGAGTTCTTGACTCTTTGGACTTTGACCCTACAATTGTTGTACAAGTTCTTGTTGAGAAGTCCTTGATAATTGAAGAGAGAGAGATCATACGAATGCGTAACTTGATTCAATTGATGGCCATGAATATCATTAGACAAGAATGTCCTAATGATCCTGGAAGACGTACTAGGTTATGGCTTTTTGATGATTTTCGTAATGTTCTGTCAAGGCATTTGGTAAGATTTGCTGGTGTTGATATTGATTTTTCTCTCATTATTTAATTTTGTATATTGATTGCACTACAAATTCTATGAATACAGGTAACAGATGCATTACAGTCGATAGTTTTAATTTTACCTGAGCCGAGAAAATAAACATAGGTCCTAATGCTCTTACAAATTTGAGAAGGTTGAAGAAGCTCATCATGAAGAATGTGCATAACTCTTTCCAAGATCCCATCTATCTTCCTAGTGAACTAAAATGGTTTGAATGGCCTGAATGTTGTCCTTCCATCCCAAAATCTTCCTCTGGTCCTAAGGAGTCAGCTAAACTTGATTTGCATGAAAGCAACATCCAAGCACTGACTAAGCAACTTAAGGAGAACTTCCAAGCATTGGATAAGCAACTTAAGGTGCGCATTTAAATGAATAGTCTTTATTTCCTTATCTTCTACATATCCATTCTATTTTGCATATGAATATGAATATGCATGTGTATTACTAAGAACTTTGAATGCGACACTTACTAACTCGGATGATGCTTGTTAATGTTCTTAATAAACATCCGCATCTATTAAATTGTTTATATTTGACTAAAGCATTAATTACAGGATGTCGATCTACTACATGAACCAACATAAATTGAATCCTCCCGTTTTAGGGGAGTCTTAAGCACTTTCTCATGAGAATCATGATGTTGATTTGAACAAAATGTATTCAAGAAGAAAGTCCAATCTCATTTTCAATATATTACAGGTACTAAAACTTAAAAGAACGATGAACAGAAAGCATCGATAACTCTTGAGTACCAAAATTTGGAAGAAAAACTTATCGGTGATATAATTTGACCATTGAAAGATGAATGTGCTTATATTTTTAATAAACACAAATGGCGATTTAAATTTTATTTTAATTTTTTTTGAAATGATAAGACTCTGAAAATGTTATTCAAGATTCTATATTGTATAGTAAAGACGGGCTAACTAAATTCTTTTCAAAGTTGTGTGTGGAAAGAGAGAAAGATTTTCTTGTTATCTGCCTAATCATGAAGTGAGTTTGCATTAAATGCTTTTGATTGAACCTCCCATTGTTCTCTCCAATAGTATCCGGCTGAAAATGAAATGACATGTAGAAAGTGTGTAGTGAAGAATTTCTATAGGAAGCTAGTCTTATTTAAATTGGTCCAAGCTTGACAACTCTCAAACAACGACAAAAAGGTCCCATGTCTCTTTTGGTTGGGCTAACCTAATCGACGATTTCCGACATCTATTTCTTTATATTTAGAGGGAAGAAAGAATCAAAACTGCAAGAATTTTAGGGGGTGAATGATAACCATTATGGCCAGAAATTGATTTCTAGAAAAGAAATAGATATTTCTATTTCTATTTCTAGAAGAGTTTTAAGCAAAAATAACCGTTTGATAACGACCTAAAATTCCTACTCTAAAAATAAAAATTCATTTGATAACAACACAAAATTTCTTTATTTTGAATGGCGGCAACTAGCGACGACCGCCGGCGGCGCCGACGACCGACGGCGACCGGCGGCCGATGACCGGCATCTAGCGACCAGCGGCGGGCGACGACTAGCGCTTGGTGGCAGCCGATGACCAGCGACCGGCGATCGACGGCGACGACAGCTGGTGATGATTGGCGACGGGCGGCGGCGGACGGCCAACCGGCGGTGACCGGCAATCGGCGACCGGCAGCGTTCGACGAGATGATGGTCAATGGCAACGAACGATAAGAAGAATTTTTATTTCTCATTTCTATTCCAAAATTAGAGAAGTAGAAAATTCTTACTTCTGATTTCTATTCCAAACCTATTTCTAAAACCAAAATCTATTTTAGAATTAGAAAATGAAATAATTTTATCAAACGGATTTCTATTCTAGAAACAAATCTAGAATAGAAAAATTGTTTCTGAAATAGAAATTACTGGTTGTCATGCACCCCCTTAATGGATGACAAGTTCTATTTCAAATATAGTTGGACTTTTCATCCAAGGAATCTCTCCTTCTCCTTCCAAATATGTAACTCATTCCCCTCCTTTCCTTTCAATTGAGACATCGGTTAGTGCCTTTAATCTATTTCATCCTAATGTAAGAAATCACGGGATAGAAAGCGACTCTTCTCATTACCTTATTGAGGCATCCTCTCGCCTTAGTGGTAGAACAACTAGGGAAATAGATTGATCATCCAATTCTATCTCTCGCTTTTGAAAACAAGGCTTGTGGAGTGCGACTCCATTGAAGAGCCTTACTCTATAGATATGATAGGGCATTGGGTCTAGCACTTAAGCCACCTTCTCATGAAAATTCCACACAAATAGCTTGCTCGCCTTTTTGCAGCAAATTGATAGCACGAACATGGAGAATTAAACACAATCAAGGAAAGTTATTAAGAGATAGGAGTTTACATTATTACCTATAGCTTTCATTTTTGTCAAGCTCTGTTGGTTTTATGAAAAACAACTTTTCAGAAAATATTTTCTAGATTTTCTAACGTTTGTTTCATGGAAAATGAACTAGTTAAGGAAAATGTTTTCTACTATTGGAAAAAACACATTCAAAAGTGGGCAAAATGTTTTCCACGTTTTAGAAAGTTGAAAACATTTTCATAACTTCTTTCACCTCACAATCTTTTACCAAATGCAATTTTCTTTTATTTTTATGTTTTCTTTTTCTTTTTTTTTTTTTTTTAAATCACGTTTTTAATTTCCTTTTTTCTTTGATTTTTTCTTCTTCTTCTTCCTTGGTCGGTGATTGGCCATTAGCGAGCTTTGGCTAAGCCTGTGACATCCTAAATTTTCAGTTTTGTTTTCAATTGAATAAATCGAACTTTTTATCCAGATAACTAGAGTACGCATGGTAACACTTCTTGGCTGGGAAACAGTTTTTTTTTTTTTTTTCAGAGATAGTTCTTTTCTATTTTTACTCCGAGAAACAATTCCTAAGTAAAATAAGGTGTTTTGTAACTACACAAAATTTCTTCTCTTGAAATAGAAAAAGAATAGAAATGCGTTTAGTATAAAACAATTTCTTTTTTTTTTTGTATTTATTCATTTTTATCCTTGCTCACGAATCGCCCGACCACCAGCCACCTTCGCTTGTCGCCGCTTGCCGGTGGTCATGCAGCGGCAAAGTGGTGGGTGGCGATTGGCGGAGGCGGCCCGCGGTTGCCAACAGCCGGCGGGCAATGGCGATGACGACGATCAGCGACGGCGACGACGATTTACGGTGTTGACGATCGGCGGCGGTCGATGGCCGACAACGGCGTCAACGGTCGACGACAACAGTAGGCAACAACGAGCAGTGGTCGATGATGGCTCCGAGCAATTAGAGGTAGCCACAGTAAGAGAGAGGAACAAAAGAAAAATAAAAAAGAAAATTGGCTTATTTCTAGAAATTGTTTTCGGGAACAAGAAGCTACTTTTTTTTGTTTCTTGTTTATGCTCCAAATCTATTCCCGGGCTACTTTTCTATTCCGAGGAATAGAAAAACAAGTTGGCGTTACGAAACGGATTTCTGTTCTTTTTTTATTCCGAGGAATAAAAGAACAAAAATCGGGACGAACGGAAATGTTACCATGCAGGCCCCGGTCTATCTGGTAAAGCCGTTAAGAGATTTTAATGCAATAGATTTGATAATTCGACTACAAATCGACTGCTCAACTGTGTTAGTCTGCAATGGTCATTATGGCACAATTAAAAATCGATTAGAAATTAAAGATAGGTCGATTCGATTGAGATATATGATTAAAGTGTGGGTGATTCCATATAATTATAAAATTCTCATCGATCGGCACTAAACTGATTTGTTTGTCATTTTGCTACCCTATGTCCGTATTTAAAACTTGAGATTTTCATGATAACCGAGAGTCGTCAACGTGTTAAAGATGTACATTGTGGTTTGAAAATAATCGACCATGAGTTAATTGCACTAAAAATTCATAAAAGCTACCCGGTAGGCTAGGTCACGCTAAAATCGCGCTAGATTAAAATTAACCGCGAATTTGAACTTGATTTCAGAAATTAAAAGTTCTGTCGTGTCACGATTCATTTTAAGAACGTTGACTCATCCTTCAAAGATTTTCTACAAAGCAGGATTTTCGGCAAATTTTCAAGATAAGGGTATTTTCGATCGGAAAAATCCGAGGACCGTTTATTATCGCATTTTTGGGATTCAAGTTGGTTCAATTGATGAGGAAAAATGTTAAATAGGATGATGGCACCTTGGTGGGATTTATGGACATCAAATTCGATCCAATTTGAGGGAATTTTGGTTCAATTTGGGGGAAAATGTTCCAAAATTCGTAGGCCAAGGGTCCCTCAACACTTTGGACCACTCGGGAATGGTTCTAGGGGAAATTTTGCACCAATTTGGCTGAGGAAGACAGCCTAGCTGGTGAGGCCTTGCCAAGAGTGAAAATGGATAGAGAGGAAGACTTTGTGGCCAAATGGTGGCCCCGCTTCAGCCAGCAACTTCTTCTTCCTCCTTGGGGCTCACTTTATCCATTTTTAAAGTGTTTGAGGAGTTTGAAGTTGTAGAGATCAGCCATCCAAGCTAGCTAGCTCGTTCAAGCCCCCTACCGCTATTGGACCCGTCGCACGCCGTCGTGCTGCTCGCAAGCCCAGCTCAACGTCTCACTTGCCCATGCGCCCATTCACCATCGTCCCTGTCCTAGCCGTCCCCCAAGTTGTCCCTGGTCACCATAGCAGCTCAGTCGGAACCCCGCCATCACTGTCCAGCCCTGGTCACCGTAGCAGCTTAGCCGGAACCCCACCATCACTGTCCAGTCGCCATCCATCTTTGACTAGCCTACTATAGCCACCCGTTCGCCCACCTTTCCGTTTTAGCCGCTGGTTCCAGCTTGCTTGACCTTAGATAGATGCCGAAGCCAACAAGGGCTTTGTGACTTTGAGGCCTATTTTAGGCCTCTTCCAGGCCTTGTTTGGTGTCACCGCTAGGAGGTTTATTGCCCGTCTCCACGTTGCCATCGTCATGGACTCACTGGATCGCAAAACCAATGAGTTTACTCACTAAACTATGCTTAGGGAGTTAATGATGCTTAAGGGATGTTTAGATTATGCTAATTAAGGTTGATGTAGTTAGTTAGAATGGATTAGCAATTTAATTATTCGTTTATGCATGTTAGGTGGATAGAATGGCTTAATTAGGGACTAGATAGAACGTGCTATTTATCTAGATTGGTTTGAAAATTTTATGGGCCCGTTTCGGTGGTTAATTAAGCATTTTCGGCCTAAGTTTCTATTTTTGGTAATTAATTGCATTTATTTAATTATTTTTGGTAATTATTTAATCATTTATTATTTTCCGAAAATTATACCGATATAGTCGTGACGGTTGTATGCGATTGCAATGGTGTGCTTGGTTTATTTAATTGAATGCTATTTTGTTCAAATTGAGTGGTGATTGAAATTTTTGGTAATTATCCCAAAATTGTTTAATTTCAGTATTTAATCAGAAAATACCAGACGTCGGTTTATAATGCCAAAAATGTCTTTATGGACTATATTAAATAGTGGGATTTTTTTAAAGAAAGATATTGCATTTTTTGCTAAGGCCAACCGTGTACCCACATTACATAAGATTATTTTTATCGAGTATTTTTAACACGATGATATTAGGCCACGTTCATTATTTTAATTGGAAAATTGATGTACAAAGCACAATGTCCTTGGCCGAGATTAATTGATCGTGTGTCAGCTTGTGTGTGCATTATAAATCGTCAGCTTGTGAGAGAAGTGTACTATATCAGCTTATGTGCGCATTGATATGTTAGCTTGTGAGAGTAATATACTATATCGACTTAGGTGAGCTATAATATGTATCAGCTTGTGCGAGCTACCATCTATATATCAGCTTGTGAGAGCTATAACTATTTATATTTCAGCTTGTGTGAGCAATAATCGAATTGATTGATGGATAGATGATATTGATTGATAGATGGTATCGATGGTTTTGAATTGATTGGACTGATTTGATTGGTTGAGATTATGAATTGTACTGACGTGCAAGAGGAACTGAGACAAGGTAAGTCCTCTATCTTGTGTGTGCATAGACTGCCTTTAAGCATATTTCCTTCCTAGTCAGTGTTTAAGGAATAAACTTACTGAGATATTGTCTCACCTTGTCATGGGTTCAATCTTTTCAGGTTCTTAGATGGTTATTCCTCCGGAACGTTTTGGGTAGCCCAAGAGGGTTACCGAGCAGTTTATTGACATTCTTGTTCCCGGGGTCGGGGTCTATGAGCTCGTGACGACCATTGTCTAGGTCGATGTAGGCCTGCCTCAAAGGGTACCCCATTGATTCAGAGTATGGTATCATCGTAGGCTCAATGGACCTAGAGAGGTCCCCTGCAGGATTGTGAGGTCCCGGCTTGGTGATAGACATCGCTTTTGGTGAGGGTACCGTTGACCCTCCTGGTGGTGCAATGCTGGACCTGAGTCCCCAAGAGACCTCAGAGTTTTCAATCGGGGATTCAAGTGCCTAGAGGACCTGTAGGCTTTTCTGTTTGTATAGACTTTTGGCTAGCCTAGTCTCTGTATATAAATCGGGGTGTTTATAAAAGTGTTTTGGTTGTGAATTTATTTCCTACTTTTCTATCCCATGTTTGTTGTTGTCAGGGGTTTAATAGTTCGCTTCCACATGCTCATTAAAATAAATGGGTCGGTGATGCGTCTTGGGATGTCGCAATTTAATCGGCTACCGAGGGATGGGCACGCGCTCGAGGATCAAGGTGTGACATAGCCATAGGCTAGCGAGGCTTTGCCTTGCTTGATCTGGCAACCTTGAGTGAGGCTTGAGCCCTGCCCAACTTGTCGGAGCTCGCCAATGGCCAATTGCCAGCCGTTCGATGACCGGCCAAGGCCAAGGAAAAGAAGGGAAAAAAAAGGAAGAAAAGAAAAAGGAAAGAAAAGACAAAAGGAAAGTAAAAAATAAATATTTAAAAAATCGATTTAAAAATAATAATAATAATATTATTATTATTATTATTATTATTATTGTTGTTGTTGTTGTTGTTGTTGTTGTTGTTGAAAATGAGTGCATGAAGGAAAATTGTTTTCTCACCAAATGGAAAAAAATATTTTAATTCATTTTTAAATTTTAGTCAAGTACCGGAAAATATGATTATTTTCCAAGAAAATGGCCTCTTGAAAAACAATTTCCAGAAACGCTAAATTTTTCATGAAACGAATGGAGCAATTCATATTATTTTACATGCTTGAAATATTGCATATACTTATATTATTATTCAATAAACATTGCAATTTTTTGTCTTATGGTTACTTTTAGTTAGAGAGCAAATATCCATGATGAGGTTTGGATTAGCATTAAATAAAGTTTCACGTAATCTCTAGTGTAGAATTTGATTAATGTGGATATTTATTTTGTTATTATTTTCTGCATATATCTTATTTCTTTTGTGAGAAATTCACTTCGGTATCAACAATTAAAACAATACAAAACACAAGCATCTTACTAGTTTTCTATAAAACATTGGTAACTTTAACTTATTGGTAAGTTACTTAAACATATGGGTAATTTATAACTATCAAGCAACTGATCTTAAGTGTGTTGTTAACTTACCAATGCATTGCTTCTGGTCAAAGTTTTGTTAGCCATACAGTTTGATAGTTACTAATGTCTTTCACCTTTTATCAACACGTAACAGTGATCCGATTTTTGCACTATGGAACAGCAGAATCGTCCTTTTGTCATGTGTTTAAAAAAACTATGAGGAAAATCTATTCGATCGTGGACAAATAGAAGTAGTTACTTGTTCATCAAAGTTTTCCGACGATGCTTATGAGTTTTGATGTGTGAAAAAAGTTATATAAATTCCCAGTATATGGACACACCACTAGCTTTTTATAAAAAATCAGAGACGGTTTTGAATTGAAAATTTGTCATAGATTTTCCCTTTTGTCCAGAATGTCTATCCTTATTGGTTTCATTGTTCTAGCAGGACTCTTTCAGTGAACGCCCATCTCTTATTCATTGGCCGACAATTCCATATCTCCAGATATTGGATTCCTTATGGAACGTAAAGTTGGAAAGATTACTTGCTTTGCCGAGCGAACTCCAAGCATTGGAAGAAAGTTGATCTTGGACAGTGTTCAATTGGGGAACTCCCTCAATCCTTAGAAAGTCGTCTCTGATTTATTTCCCAACAAATGATCAATTGATTCATAACTGCCAGATTTGCAAATATGTTTTCTAATTTGGTGCGGACTTTAATGGATTCTAAATTGCCATAGGTGGACGGAGAACAAAACCAAGGTTGATTCCGGTAAAAAATAGTGCATTTCTATCACTTCTGCAAAATTAATAGTTCAATTCTTAGATGTCCTTCGTTTTAGTTTATTCATCTTCTAAGTAGTGACCGCGAGGTTTTTATTTTGCCCCTATCTAATGTCCTGAAGAGACACATTAATGAGGTACGTCTAAGAAGTGTAAAATGTTGGAGATATTGATCGGTTTTTGTTCTTTTGGCCAATACAGACCATACAAGATTAAAAACATGCAAAATTCTAACTTCATCAGTGAACTAAGGTCGTTCATTTGTATCATACAATTACTAACTTGAGTTTTTTTTTGTTTTTTTGGTAACCAAGGACTCCACTTGCAAGTCTCATGCAACGCCTTCGTAAACCTTATAGCATCAAGGGTACAATTCTGGGCACAACGCTTTCTCTCTTTTGCGGGCCAACTTCAACTAATTAGGTTAGTCATTCATTCTATGCAAGTGTATTGGGCCAACATCTTTATGTTACCTAGAGCGGTGTTAGATCGTATTGAGCAAATTCTTCGACAATTTCTCTGGAAGGGCCATGGCCTTGGGTCAGGGGGTGCAAAAGTGGCATGGGAAGAAGTTTGTCTCCCAAAACAAGAGGGAGGACTTGGCATTCGTAATCTCCGTGATTATGATATAGCAGCAATGTTGAAACATATATGGATCCTATTTACAGATAAGGAATCTTTTGGTGTAAATGAATCCACTTTACCTTTTTTTAAAAAGAACTTCTGAGTAGTAAAAAAGCCTACTTTTTGTTCTTGGGCGTGGAGGAAATTCCTGGATCTTAGAAGGGACTTCCAACAATATTTTAAATGGCGGGTGGGTGATGACCACTCCATTTCTCTTTGGTTCGATCCATGGCATTCCCGTGGATGTCAAAACTTGTTTGTTACGAACTCCTTTATCTATCGGTCGAGGCTTCCTAGGCATGCTAAGTTAGCAAACTTATTCTCTACCTTAGGCCAAGCGACCAAAGATTTCCTCCAATCTTGGACACGTCCCCTATCTATTCTCAACTAGACTCCTAACAGGCTATTATGGATGCAGCACTGTTGTGCGGAAGAACACCCTAACTAGATGAGAAAAGTAAACAAGAATAATTAAGAATGTAGAGATTTACGTGGCTCGGCGAAAGATCTGCCTACGTCCACAGGAGAGAGAGAGAGACGATTTCTTATTTGAGCATATCACAAGAGTACAAGGTATAATGCTGAAATAAATAGATCTCCCCACTTTCCTAAACCTAGTAGGAAAGGAATTCCACCATAAAGATATTATCAAATTTAAAACCAAAATCTAGGAAATATATTAGGAAACAAATAACCTGCAATCTTCAAGTCTTCCTAGATTTCCAGATTGAATTTTGTGGAATTCAAGACAATATCAGCAAATCTCCACCTTTGGCTTGAATATACCACAAGCTTCCACTTGAACCAAGAAAGAGAATATATCTCTCCTTCCACCGTACCTTCGCAAAGGTACGCCCGCACCTGGATCGGTGCGGCCTCCATCAACTTCAATGATGAGTGAGAGAAATCAAGTCCCTGCAGGACTTGAACTTCTCTATAGTAACTGTCTTCGTGAGCATATTTGCGGGATTATCTTTAGTATGGATTTTCTTCAAAGAAATGCTACCATTCTCCACAAATTCTTGAATTTTATGGTATCGAACTTCAATGTGTTTCGTTCTAGAATGGAACACTTGATTATTCGCGAGACATATTGCGCTTTGGCTATTGCAATATAATGTAGCACTTTCTTGCTTTATACCCAACTCCGTGACCAAACTAGTTAGCCATATTTCGCAGCCTCAGTTACTGCCATATACTCAGCTTCGGTTGTAGACAATGCTACAGTAGGTTGAAGCATTGCCTTCCACGAAATAGCTCCACCACCAAGAGTAAAGACATATCCCGTGATGGACCTTCAGTTGTCCAAATCACAGCGAAGTCTGAATCAACATAACCTGCTAAATCAATTGATCCTCCCTTGGAATTGAACATTAAACCCATTCCAACAATTCTAGCCAAATAGCGAAAGATCCACTTAATAGCTTCCCAATGCTCCTTACCTGGATTGCTCATGTATCGGCTGACGAGACTCACCGCATGAGCCAAATCTGGTTTGCTACAAACTATAGCATACATGAGGCTCCCTACTGCGTTGGCATAGGGTACTCGAGACATCTTTATAACTTCCTCATGTAAAATAGGGCATTGTTTCTCAGATAATTTGAAGTGATTTGCTAAGGGTATACTAACCGATTTAGCTTTACCCATGTTGAACCGCTCCAAGACCTTCTCAACATACTTCTTTTGATTTACCCAAAGCTTACTTGCATGTCTATCTCGAAAGATTTCCATGCCAAGGATCCTCTTTGCAGCACCAAGATCCTTCATATCAAACTCACTACTTGGCGAGACTTTAGGGAAATAATGTCTCTCATTTTTCTTGCAGCAATCAACATGTCATCAACATAGAGCATCAACAAAATAAGCGACTTATCATCCAAAACTTTGTAGTAGACACAAGAATCATGCACACTTCTCATGTAGCCAATACAAAGTATAAAAGAATCAAACCTTTTATTACATTGCCTCGGAGATTGCTTCAAACCATAAAGTGATCTCTTGAGCAAACAAACATGATCCTCTTTCCCTTCCACCTTGAAGCCTTCGGGCTGCTCCATATAGGTTTTCTCCTCCAAGTCACCATGAAGGAATGTTGTCTTCACATCTAGCTGCTCAAGCTCCAAGTCATACATGGCTACCATAGCTAGTAAAACATGAATTGATGTGTGTTTTACAACCGGGGAAAATATCTCGTTGTAATTAACCCCCTCCTTCTGTGCATAGCCCTTAGCAACAAGTCAGGCCTTGTATCTCTCTTGCTCTTTCTCCGTTGCTGCTTCCTTTCTTTGAAGAACCCATTTGCAACCAATGACATTCCGATCATTGGGCTTCTTCACAAGTTCCCATGTCTCATTATTTTGTAACGACTCCATTTCCTCCATCATTGCGGTCATCCACTTTTCTTTGTGATAACTTTTCAAAGCTTCATGGTAGGAGCCTGGATCGCCAAAACCTACGGTAAGAGCATAAGCAACCATATCCTCAAAACCGTACCTCTCCAGTGCTTTGGGAGTGCGCCTTCCTCGACCTGTCACAATGGTACGAGGAACTTCTACCGGTTCTTTGACTTCCGGAGCTTCATCGGATGACTCACCATTCTCTGCAGATTCTCTGGTTTCAAGCTCCACCTTAACGATAGATTTATCACTCTCCTCTTTAGCAGCCACGCGCGGCATGTAGCTTGACTTCAACATTGCAGATTCATCGAATATAACATCCTTGCTCGTCAGAACTTTCTTCTCACTTGGATCCCATAATTTGTAGCCTTTCACTCCTTTCTCGTAACCAAGAAATATGCATTGTTTTGATTTTGGATCCAATTTCGAGCGCTTCGAGCTCTACACATGTACAAAAACAAGACAATCGAATATTCTTAAATTAGAATAATCGACAATTTTACCAGTCCATACCTCTTTAGGAATTTTGCATTTAATTGCAGTTGATGGAGACCGATTCACAAGATAACATGCCATGCATACAGCTTCTGCCCAAAATTCCTTGCTTAGTCCCTCATGTAGCCTCATGCTTCGAGCTTTCTCTGATAAGGTCCGGTTCATCCTTTCCGCTATGCCATTCTGTTGGGGCGTATCCGGAACTATGAAGTGACATTTAATTCTTTCATTCTTATAAAGCTTCATGAATGGTCTCGATTTGTACTCTCCTCCATTGTCCGATCTCAAGCACTTAACCTTCTTTCCTGTTGAAGTCTCTACTTCAGCTTTCCATTCTTTGAATTTTTCAAAGACTTCACTTTTGTGTCGCATGAAGTAGACCCAAACTTTGCGAGAGAAATCGTCAATGAATGTCACAAAGTATCCTTCCCTTCTTTTGACTTTACCGGTGAAGGACCCCATAAATCCGTGTGTACATACTCGAGCATGCCCTTGCTTGTATGAGTTGCGGCATTGAACCATACTCTGCATTGTTTTCCAAACACACAAAATTTGCAGAAATCTAATTTGCATGTTTTTATACCTTTGAGTGCATTCCTCTTGTGAAGCTCCATCAATCCTCTTTCTCCTATATGCCTGAGACGCATATGCCATAGATAGGTGTTATCTATCTCCATGCTAGCATCCGTGGACACAGATGCTCCACCTTGCACTGTGGTTCCTATAAGTTGATATAGGTTCCCATGCCTCTGTCCCTTAAGAACAACCGGAGCTCCCTTAATCACCTTCAAAACTCCACCTTGAGCCGTGTACTTGCATTTATTGGATTCAAGTGCTCCCAATGAGATCAAATTCTTCCCTAGACCCGGAACATGACGTACGTCTGCCAAGGTTCTAATCATGCCATCAAACATCTTGATTTTCACTGTTCCAACACCCACAGTCTTGCACGAAGTATCATTACCCATGAGAACTAAACCATCATCATATGCCTTGTACTCATCGAAGGCTTCTCGATGTAGACACATGTGAAAAGTGCATCCGGAGTCCATGATCCACGAATCTTCAAAGGTGTCCTTCCTTGACGATATGGACAAGACGTCCCCATCATTGGTCTCAATGTTGTCGGCTATACTTGCCTCATCCGAGCTCTTCTTCTTTTTCTCGTTCTTATTTGGACAGAATCTCTTGGTATGCCCTTCCTGATTACACACGTAGCATCTTCCTTTGAACCTTCCCTTGGATTTTGATCGACCCCTACCGCTCGATCCTCGATCTGTTGATCTTCATCTTCCTTGATTGTTTTTCTCCTTTGCAAAGAGTCCCTCTCCTGAAGATTTTGAACTACTTGCCCTTTTCCGAGTCTTGTTTGAAATTAGGGCAGCAGTCACCTCTCCGATCTCCAGGGTTTCCTTGCCATAAAGGAGCATAGTCATCAAGTGGTCAAACGAATCTGGCAACGATGCCAGTAGTAGAAGCGCTATGTCTTCATCCTCAAACTTTACCTCCAAGCTTGTAAGTTCACTAATCATCTTATTGAACACGTTAAGGTGTTCCAACAGATCTCCTCCTTCACTCATCTAAAGTGAATACAATCTCTTCTTCAAGAACAACTTGTTCGTAAGAGATTTCGTCATATAAATGCTTTCGAGTTTGAGCCATACCTCCGAAGCAGATTTGATTTTTGCTACATATTGAATGGCCTCATCTGATAGGTTCAATCAGATTGCACTGCACGCCCTCTCCTCCATGTCAGCCCAATCATCATCAGTGATGGTGTTCGGCTTGTTTGATCTTCCCAGAAGAACCTTTGATAAACCTTGTTGAATCAACAGATCCTTCATCCTTCTCCGCCATAGTGTAAAACTATTCTTCCTAGTAAATCGTTCAATATCAAATCGAACGGTTGAACCTTTTCTAGCCATCTAATTAGAAGTTGTAATACAGGAACAGAGAACCTGGATTGCTCTGATACCAATTGTTGTGCAGAAGAACACCCTAATTAGATGAGAAAGTAAACAAGAATAATTAAGAACGCGGAGATTTACGTGGTTCGATGAAAGATCTGCCTATGTCCACGGGAGAGAGAGAGAGAGACGATTTCTTATTTGAGCGTATCACAAGAGTACAAGGTATAATGCTAAAATAAATAGATCTCCCCACTTTCCTAAACCTAGTAGGAAAGGAATCCCACCATAAAGATATTATCAAATTTAAAACCCAAATCTAAGAAATACATTAGGAAATAAATAGCCTGCAATCTTCAAGTCTTCCTAAATTTCCCGATTGAATTTTGTGGAATTCAAGACAATATCAGCAAGCACTCTTCAGGTATCTTTTCTATCTCTTCAGCTTGGGAAACCATTAGCTGGAAGAGCAATTTGGTGCCTTGGTCCTCATTTGTTTGGAATAGAATGGTTATCCCCTGGTACCGATTTCACCTATGGCTCATTCGAGGAATCGATTACCCACCCAGGTTATGCTACTTTCTTATGGTCGAATTGCTAATGTGTCTTGTGTCTTTTGTAATTCGGCACCGGACTCTAAAGACCACTTATTTTTTGGGTGACATATTTCTACTGGCCTTGCTACTTTTTAGGCTTCAAGATGCAACCTCTCGTGGCAAAATAGGTCGTGGGTGGAGAATTTACAATGGGCCATTAATTTCCTATCAGGCAATGAATTCTATCAAGCTATTGCTCGTTTTTCCTTTACCGCTCTTTGTCATATAATATGGAAGGCTAGGAACAATATATTGTTCCGTGGGCAAGCTTTGTTCGTTCCGGCTTTGAAACAACACCTCTCCAAAGTCGTCAAGGACAAGGTTCTCACTTTCAAACAAGTTGCAAACACTCCAAGAAATAGAAGGATACAAAGAAGTTGGGGACTTGATCCCTCTCTTTTCTCTTTATAGGTGTCAAATCTTCTTTAGATCTTGTTTGAGGGTTGCCACTATTTTGGTTTCCTCCTTCTATTTTACTCTAGACACCCTTCCTCTCTTAGTGACTTGTTTGTCATCGTGAGTGTAAGTTTTTGGTGCCAAGACTTACTTTTTGTAAAGTTCCATTGGTAAAAGTCAATATATATCTTATCTTACCAAAAAAAAGAAGAAGAAAGGACTCCGCTTTGACTCGTCGTACTCGGTGGCACCATCGAGCCTGACTCCTATACCTCAGGGGAGACTAGCACAAGACCCCAACACCATGGCCGCCCATTTACAACGCTTCAACAACTGTGAGTTTCGAATCCTCAATCTTAACGATGAAGGAGAGACTCTAATCCAGCGTAGCTGCCCACAGTTGGATCTACGAGTCTATTTCTTATTGTTCAACAAGATCCATATTTTTATTAAGTATAACTTCTATTTTCTTATTTTATGAAAGTCCATGAGAATTATTTTTGGCACACAACAAAATCACTCTCTTTTCAATTTACTTGTAGATAATCAACAACTTAAAGGTAGCCCTTTACCAATCTCCCTCATGTGCTCCATTCCAAGAATCTTCAACTTCTCTATCTTAGTGATGGCTCAAAATTGTAAAGATTCCTTGTATTCCATATAAAACCAAAGGCTTGTGAAGACTTTACTTAATGTGCACTTCAACCGAGGAATTTTCAGCATCCATAAAAGATTTGGTCTCTTTGGAGATAATGTATTTATGTTACTGCATGTTAAGATGTGAATTTTTGTCGACACATCAAGCATATATTTTTGTAAAAAATAAAAATAAAAATAAAATAAAAAGAAGAAAGAAAATAACAAAAAAGAAAGAACTCCAATTTGGTAAAAATGGAAAAGGCCTGATCTAAGTTACCCAAGCCCGGCCAATCAATTTGCGCGGCCGGAAATTCAATCCAATTCACCACATGCACAAGCCCACAAGATCATTTAAAAAGCCCACATAGCCCGTAAAAAGAAAAAGCCCATGACACTTGAAAAGGTAGAACACCGCCCCCCCTTCTCTCTTTCTGGAGAGATTTAACCATTATCCTCTTCTGGTACCCTCTCCTTCGCTGGCCACCAATCGACGCCAACATCCGCCGTTCACCATATCCAACCGCAATCCCTCTGGTCGCTGGCCGACAGAGAACCGAGAATACCAGAGCAAAGAGCAGGACATGAAAAATTTCATCATCCCTGATCAAGAGGATTCCTTACCTTCGGGACCACAAATCGACGCTAGCGTTCCCCGCTCATCACCTCCAATCGTTGAATACTTCCATATTTTCCGGTTGCTGTGGCCACCATAGACGAAGTTCAGTGAGATCTCTCTCTCTCTCTCTCTCTCTAAGGATTTCCTTAGCCTAATTCATCTTCTCCAACGTTGTCAGGCCACTGACAATCATCGCCATTGCGTTCGACGTTTCCTAGCTGAAATCGAACCAGCTCTGTTTGCCCCTGTTTCTAGCCAAGGAGCCCGAAGCGTTCAGCTCTTTCTCAAGACTCTTCCACATGTTCCTAAGATCCATTTATAACAGAAGGAGCATGACAAAATCTTCCCATGTAAAAGGGTGCTTAAAATAATTAAAAGAAACTTACAGTTTAATAAAATGTTTTTGGGAAAGCCCCACGTCTATGTGGAGTGCGTCCTTAGATAATTTGGGAGGTGGACCGGTTAAGATGTGCAAAGAATGACCCGTATATCACTTAATCGCCAAACCAAAATACCAAGATGAGCTTTTTTTTTTTTTTTTTTTTTAACAAACGCATCCGTTTCGAGAATAAAAAATATATCCCATGCCTTCATAGTCTTCAAATAGATAAGTGGAATGCATCTTTCTTCGATAAATCTGGCATATATACAGGCTTTCCTATCGTAGGAAGGCGCAATCATATTATAATGATCGTAAGTTGCAGAAATTATTTAAATTCCACAAGAGCATAAAACGGGCACATTGTCATCGAACTTGTTTTTTCTATGAAGAGCTAGAGTCTAGACTATAGAGATGGTCCATCTTGGTTGGATGAACATAAATTGACTAAGCGTTTGAACTTACCGAAGAAGAATCGATTCATGTGGACTTCTTCATGAACTAATCAATCCTTCTGCTTTTCAGTAACTCATCTACGGATTCCGCTTCCCTCATGACGTGCGTATCCACGGGAAGTTATTGAAGGAAATTTTTCTTCCTCTTCGCAATCATCTTGGATGACCTGAAGTTTTGGGCAAGACCAGACAAATAGCTCGATCGGGATCAAGAGAAACCATTAACAAGAATAGAAGAGCTCATCACACTCATGAGGAAATATTTCCTAGTAAACTCCTTGATCCGTGCACATTTTGAATTCATTTCATAATTAAATTATATAAAATCGAGCAGAAACAGATATAAATATAACTGATGGTAGGAGCAGATGAAAGCTTAAACACCTTTTCTTTGGATGTCCGCTGCTCCTGCTTGTTGGCTAGGTGTTACTATTCTCCATGACTTCCATATTGACAGGCAATTACACGGTTGATGTTCAGAGTTCCACTGGGCCCATGAAACATCTGAAGTGGAAAGCATTCCATGATTCGAAGCTTCATCAACAAAAGTCTTTTGATGTTGAACAGATCAAACGACATATAATCTTTATGCTGTTTATTGTCCCTTTTGCCGTTAATATGAATTCATTCTTTGATTTAACTTTGAGCATGTAGTAGGTTACTTACTCCCCTGCTTTTTCCAGTCAAATTCATTTGTACTTACCCATAAAAAAAAGAATAATGATGACTTGAATAATTCGCAGTTAAATGGTGCCTAAGTTAGACGCTTCCCTAGCTAACACGCTAATCTCCCGTGACTCCGGACCTCAAGAAAAATGAAAGTGCTGAGAAGGAGGGGACGACAATGAAAGGGGAGCAGGTAAGCCTATTGATGTGGCACGTCCCTATCCCTCTTCCACATTACCTTGTTTCTATTCATATCCGACTTTGCAAATCACGATTTCTCCACACCAATCAAGTTAATTTTTTTCATTATATTGGCGGATATTTTCTATGTCCCTACTAGTCAGTTCTTCTCATCTTGTACGTGACTGTGGATTATATTATAATTGATGTTATAATAAATGAGCAAATAAGCAAGGGGTCCCATTGCAATTGGAGTTCATAAGCAATATCGATTTGATTCTCCCAAGCAGGCCTGACTTCGATACTGATTGCATATATTAAACAATCCATCGCGCAAAAAATTTTGCGATATGATCCATGGAATGAGTCAAAAACTTTTGTTTGATACAAACTCGGTCAAAGGATATATTCTGACCTAGATATCTATTTCCAGCTCATCATCTTCTCGGAATTTCATAAATCGTTATTGCCATGCTTTTTAACAATTATTGTTGGGTAGAAGAGACAGAAAATGGGGATCCAAATGATGTTACTGTTTCTTGCGGAAAGAAAAGGAAATGGTGAGTTGCGTTGATGGTGTAAAATTATGGCCCAAATATTAAGATGAGATTGAAAGATTCAAAGCATAGGTCGAGGAAAAGGTAAGTCACTGGAATCGAGATCAAATTAATTGAAACACCAAATTGGAGGTCAGCCAATCTAACTTCAACGTAATATATGTGATGATTGATCTCGATCGAAGAATCACTTCGATCAGAGTAAGACCAAGCACTTTGCTCTATTTATAATAAATTACACATAATAATTTAAAATTTTTGCGGAACTTTACAATATGATATTAAAACATATAAATTATACCTTCATCAATAGCTTAAATCCCATAGAATTTGACATGGTATTAGATATTATAAGTACAAATCTTTCAAAACCCTATTTACTTCCTCAATTTCATATTTCCACACTTTGAGCTTAAGCCAAAGTTTAGCCTAGTGAAAGATGGTATTAGTATATTTAAATATTATTTCAAGCCTTCATCTAATCTAACAGTTTAAATTTTTAGAACAATTGACATTCTACATTATTGTCTAACATGTGTTGTCTATAGAAAATTAGAGCGTAGTGATTGGATGTAAATTGACCTGAGTGTTTGACCTTACCAAAGAAGAATCAAATCATGCAGATTTCCTCATAAAATAATTAATCCTTCTGCTTTTTTGTAACTCATCTAGGGATTCTTGCTTCCCTCACGAAGTGCATCTTTGATTGTCTGAATTACACTTTGTGCTCCGCATGCATACAATAACTTGAAATTTGGGGCGAGAATAGACAGATAGATTGATCAAGATTAAGAGAAATCGTGCACCAAGATAGGAAAGCTTGTCCTAGCTATGAGTAAATATTTCATCATAGCCTTGTTGTACCATGCACTTTTAAATTTATTTTCTAATTAAATTAAACAAAATCGCAAAGACATAATTAAGCATAACTAATAGCAGGGGCAGATGAAGTTTAGCACCGTTTCTTTGGATGTCCCACTGTTTTCGCTTGTTGGTTAGGTTTAATTCTTCATGAAACATCTTAAGGGGAAAGCATTCCATGATATGAAGCTTCATCAACATAACTCTTTTGATGGGCATGACAGGCTATCTTATGCTTTTTATTGTCCTTCTCAAGTCAATATGAATTCACTCTTTGATTTATTTTTGAGCTTGCTCTTTTCAGTCATATTCATTCGTACTCACCCATAAAAAAAGAATAACTATGACTTGAATAATGGCAGTTAAATGGTGCCTTAGTTACAGCCTTCCCTAATTAACACGCAAATCTCCCGTGACCTCAGGACTTGAAAGAAAGGAAGCAAGCAATTAAGGAAAGTGCAGAGGAGGAGGTGATGATGACGAAAGCGGGAAAGGGTAAGGACACAGGAGTGGGACGTCTTCGTCAGTTCCAACTTTGCAAATTTCGCCTTCTTCACACCAATCAATTTTTTTTCATATTATTTTTGGCGACTATTTTTCTGCATCCATACAAAGTCAGTTCTTATAATTTTTGGGCGCGCGTGTGGATTACATGTATATAGTTGGATGTCCTGATGGATGAGCCAAAAAAAAGAAATCTGAAATTTATACCGTTCTATTCTTCAGTATAACGTAATGTCGTAAACATTTACAAACTGTCATAATTTCAAAGTTTTCAAATTTATGGCACTTTAATCTTGGTTACAACAGAACCTCATAACTCTTTGTAAATCCTCATAACTAATATACATATTTAGGCCGTATTATTCTTTGTTACAACCATGCGTCCCAACCCTTCATGAATTGTTGCAGATGAAAATATCCAAGTTTTATGATGTTTTGTTCTTAATTGCAATAAACCATCGTAAGTTTCCAAATAGCGAATTGTTGTGTAATTTTCAACTTGTTAGCAATATTTGGAAGTGTAATTAAGGCGATGCATTTCAATAATCTTGTGAGCTTGAGCTCAACTCCACCCGTAGACTTGATACTTGAAACTCAATTCGAGTACAAAATTGAGATACTCAAACTCAACTCGACTCAACTTGATCACAATCAACATACAAATTAACCTTGATCCCAGATTGTATAAGCTTGAATATTATGTAATTTTAGTAATCTGTAACTATAAAAAAGATTTTATAATGATAAAGAAAATTCATATTAAGCTCTTCAGCCTATCGAGCTAGTGTTGAGAAGTTCGAGCACAACTCGATTAGCACGAACTCAAGCTCGAGGAGTTGTCGGGGTTCCCGATCAACTTCCTTCACACCATGATCAAGATCAGGTTTGTCATGATGCTCACCCGTGGCATCCGCTTGTTGTTCTCGACGCTGCGGTAGCCCGGCTCCTTGGCGGCGGAGCTCAAGCTCAGCATGTTGAGCCTCGCGGGCCCCACCGATTCCTTCCCTCCATTTCCCTCCTCTCTCTCTCTTCAGCTTTGCCCGAAAAGCAAAAAATTAGTTTAACTTCATCTCCTTAATTAATCTTATTTTATTTTCTTAGATGCTTTCTTATCCCATTTTCCATAGTGACTATGGTTTCAACTCAAATGTGGTACAACAAATTGTAATTTCATTTGCTAAGTTGGTGATAAATTCAGGTGAGACAAAAATTCAATTGTTCGACATGCATCAAAGATTTTCATATTTTGGTTACTAAATATAATTGTCCAACTTTTGAAGCAAAAATGCGAGAGGGCTAGTATACTATAATGTGCACATAGGTAAAAAAGAGAGAACCTATAAATGAAATATATTTTGGGTAGTCATGAATATTTATTTATAATTTGTAAAAAAAAATAGAATAAAATAATGAAGGCAAAGATCGATAATAATATTTTGTTGACATACTAAGAAGAAAAAATAAATTATCTTATGTTAACAAAAGGCTGAGATGGCTATTGGAAAGAAGTAAAGACAAAAAGGCTGAGAGGGCAGCGAGGGTTAAGCCAATTTTTTGGCAGTGTATCTTTGTGCCATTTGATTGTCCTCATCTCTTTATCCATCAACCCGTTAATTCCATCCCCCTCTGTTATTGTTATTAACATGTCCTCAGAATTTATTGGCTCTTTCTAAACTCGAGTCTACGCCGATTTTTGGGTTTTATTATGTGTTAACATACCATTAGCCAAGGCCTATCGACTTGTAGTGTCCCTAATCTTGTTGCTATGTTTCTAACTTTTTTTGTTTATTTAGCCTCATCACGTTTGCATTGAATGGTAATGGCATGGCAGGCTTCTTCTCATTTTTCTTGGTCCTCGCACATTTGATGACATTGTGTTTGATTGACTAATTTGGCTTATAGCTTTTTGGAAGTTATTATTGAAAATTGGATTAGATATCAATATTTTACCTTATACGCATTTCAACACTTTTCAAGGTCTTTCTTTCCAGAACCAATCAAACCAATCGGGCCTCCAATCAGGACGGTATAAAATTATTGTCATAAAAACTTATCTTATGTTGACGCAGCAAATTAATTAGCAATTTTATTAACAATAACTTTAACATTAAAAAAAGATCTGTGCCCATCAGATCTAATTAACAAAGAATAGTTTCATGCGCAAATTTTCACCACTATCAGGTGTGCAAAATAATATTATTAAAAGACCTAATAATATCCTACCAAAAAAAAAAAAAGACCTTATAATATTCTTTGTTGACCCCGAAAAGGAAAGTCATGGCATCTCGGTATAAAGAATACCGCAAGACCATCCAATGGTGAGCAAACTACCTCAAGCATAGTACCAAATCTTCTGCAACTCATTGCTCATTGTTAACCTCATCTCTTCCTTGATTTTAATGGCATCTTCTTCCTCTAAGCCCAGAAAGAGTTACCACGTCTTCCTGAGTTTCAGAGGGCTGGATGTACGCAATTATTTTCTTGGTCATCTCTACACAGCTCTAAATCAGGCAAGAATAAACACTTACAAGGACGACGAAGAATTGAGAAAGGGAGAGCATATATCAACCGAGCTCCAGAAGGCGATTGAGGAATCGTGTATTGCAATCGTCGTATTCTCCAAGCACTAGGCCTCTTCAATGTGGTGTTTGGAAGAGCTGTAAAAAATAATGGAGTGCAAAGAGAAAAGAGACCTCATGGTTTATCCCGTGTTTTACAAAGTGGAACCCTGCGAAGTGAGAACACCAAGAGAGAGTTACTTACGAGATATGGCTAAGCATGAGAATAAGGTCGGGAAGGATTCGGAGAAAGTAAAGAGATGGAAAAAAAGCTCTTTTGGATGCCGGTAACTTGTCTGGATGGCATTTTACTGATGGGTATGTGAGAAACTCTGTCCCTTCCTCTCTATTCCCCTCTCTCTCACGCAAACACGCCCTCATCAGACAGCACAGAGCACACTTAGAATCACACGAACTAGAGCACGATGTGCGAGCCATTGAGCTTCTCTGAGCCTCCTTTAATTCTTGACACGCTGCCGCCCGAGTGCTCACGTCCCCACGCCGCCCCGGCCGTGTCACCTCAGCCCCTCCCAGTCTCTTCCTGTCAAGCGGCTTCGATGAATCTAGGCTCGACCCCCATTCAACAGTCGCTAGCCGCTGGCGATGGTCGCTTGAGGCTGGCGACGACGGCTGAGACGGGACAAAAACGGAGAAAGAGAGTTGCGACAACCGCTGGGACACGCGAAGGTGACCGATGCTGCATGCGGCGCGATGGCAGGAACGTGACGGTTGGGGGAACGCAATGACGGCGGCCGTGGGGCAGTGGGGGAGGCGGAGGGGAGCAGAGGTACCAACCTAGCCATTTACTGAAACACCGTTAAAAGTGGAGAATATTCCAATTAGATACCCCCAATTTTCCAATTTTGCCCTTCCATGTGACGTGTATCTCTGGGGCTCTTTTTTTTTTTTTCCCCCTAAGGGAAACGAGATATTCTTTAACAGCCAGTTTTCTTCTACTTAATTTTACCAATGTAAATTTAGGGAAGAAGAAAAAAATTGATTTTGTGAGCTACTGGAAGTGGTAAAAGTACGCAATCCTTGCATCGGATTTACTGCTCATATTCCCTACTTTAAACATTTGAATCATCCCAATTCTACCGAGTTACTTGCCAACTATTATAAAAAAAAAAAATATGCAAAATCATAAGAATGATCAAAAGATGTATTCATAAGGTGAAAAGCAACACCTTAATAAGTTTTGATACGAATAAAGCCTAAGGACCGTTCACTACTTTAGGGATTGTTTTTTTTTCTTCCATTGGAAATTTTCCAACTTGTGTACTCATTTAAGGGGAAAAGTGTTAAAAAAGTTTTAAATTTATTGTATTTGTGCTACTTAGTCATAAATTTTTTAACGATACCAAGTTAATCCTAAACCTATTGACCTATAGTCAATTCATTCATTTTGGTCAGTTTTGGTCGGATATTGCTAACGTGGACGTCGTTTAGCTTATGTGACACGATTAGTGCTAACGTTAATATTTTTTAATAATTTTTTTTTTAATTTCTCTTTGTTTTTTCCTCCTCATTTCTTCTGACAAGCACTTTGTCCACGAAGCTTGCTTTTCCGTGTTCGACACCCAATGCTGGTAATTGGAGGTTCTTTTGTACCTCTGAAATGTCTATGCTTCTTGTTAGGGTTTTCGGCTAGCATTCCTCGTTCATAGACCGTTATGAATACACAAATAAGGTATAATGGAGACTAAAATCACTTGGAGAGTAAAATGGAAAAGAAAACTTTCTCTCCTGATTTCCCCTCTCGTTTCAATTGAAGAGGGATCAGCTATATATATATACCAGCTTGCCTCCACATTCACAAGTGGACACGGCAGCTGCGTCTGTAGGACGTTGCCAGCTTACCTCTCGTCTAACCGATGCGGAATTTCTTTTCTGCCTTTGCTTAACAGGTTTCATTGATGCAGGATTTTTTCTGTAAAATCTCGATCGTGCAAAATTCCTTTCTATTGGTTTTGAAACCTTCTTTTCCATACGAATCTTTTCAGTCTCATCTGTACACTTCTAATCCATGCATTTTCTCTTCTTCTGAGAAAATTAGTTCTTTTAACGTCTTGTACTGCTGAGTGCTGATCTATCTGAAGGCTGGCCCTGGGCCTTTTCTTCTAAATTAGGCGTGATCATATCGTTCCCTTTTCTCTTCAAGTCGCTGATCTTGGGTTTGGGAGATCTTCCAGACTTCAAAAACATCAGCCCTGAAACATAAGCTCTGTTCTCTAAGCCAAAAACTTCTAGCAGCAAACGTAGACAAATACATTTGATTAGCAATTTTCGCAATTTCACATGTCACTACAGTAAGCTTAAACTGGTGTTAACACTTGAATTTTACTTGATAAATCAAATATGCATTTAAGTAATAAAAAATATAAAAAATGAGAAAGAGAAAAAGAATAGAAGAAGCCCTATCCATCATTTCATATGGCCCTATTATCGCAACTCTGGCCCATCTATAAAACCTGCCCATTTCAGCATTTTTAAGGGGGATTGGGGGAAAACACGTGAAAAAAAAAAAAAAAAAAAAAAAAAGATCTTCTTCCATAAACAGTTTCTCTCCTCCAAACCTGAGGGGAAGACAGGATAATATTCATCGTCATCTCCATCATCATTGGTAATTCTCTCTCAGACCTTTCTCTCTCCATAACCGCTCGCGCAGAGGACGCAATGCAAAGGTGGGATTGTCGGTTTTTTTCTGAGTAGGAGGGGACTGAGGATCGTGTTTTGGGGGAATGTCACAGAGAGAGTGAGGTAAGAAAGGGAGATAGAAATTACTCTGGAAGAAAAAACACAGAGTGAGGATGAAAATAAATTTTGAGAGCACTCCGGGAGATTTTCAGACTCCTTCCTTCGCGGTCAGACGTCTTCTGTCATCACTCGCGGCCATTCCCTTACCACGGCCGAAAAGCTCTGTTATGCTCTGTTTTAACATTCAATGCATCCTATGTTTTTACGCCGATCAGTGTAGCCGGCGTACTTGGAGTCCCCATTCTGGCTTTGGATCATTGCTCCTCGCTTTGGATCTCTTGCCTCTGTGAAGTATCCGGAGGACCGTTGCCTTGCACCGTTTCAGAGGCGAAAACTCTGAAGCTATCAAGTCCCTCTCGATCTCCAAGTATCCATCTCAAGTTCGTTGATCGACACTCACCTGAACCTCCATGGACGAGTTTAATCAGCACTCGTGGTTGAAGATCCCTCCTCGACAAGGTTGGTTCCGCAACACTTTTTTGGTCATTTCATAAATGAAGATTGAGTTTGAAGTTGACGTTGGTGTATGTCTGGGAAGAGACCAGGTTTGAAATCATTTTTTTGCCTCGATGAATCAAACCCTTTCTGCAAAGAAAGAAGTATTTGGATTGTGTTGTGGTGTTGATACGCTCACTATGTCTTTTTTCCTGAGATGCTCACCACCAGTTTGATGGCATCCATGAGTTAAATCAGTGACCCTTGCCTCGTGTTGTTGATTGATTAGGAAGCAAAACTGACACAGGATTGATTTTGTTGAAAGATACTGATTATGGGATGTGGTTGCTAGTCTAAGCATTGTGGATTAAATTTTTTTTTCCCGTTTACTACGGATCTGCTTTCCAGTACACTTTGTGATCTCCCAATATGTCACCGGCTATCTATTCTTGCATTTTTTTGCATCTCCATGGCCACATGGGGTGGTCATTTTTCTTGGTGAAAAACGTGGCTCGAAATCTTTGACCCATATATTGATCAGCTGGGTAAATCTCGCGCTGGATGAGGTCCAGTTCTTTACGCTCATATCCTGCGTGTCTTTCCGCTAATCTGGGTTTATGCATGCCGATTAATGGACGATGGCCGTGCTCCAGGCGACTGAAGACAGACAACGGCGACGTTACATTCAATGCTTGAATACGTCGATAATTGATGAGGTTGAGTTGGTTTCTTTAGCAGAGCAGAGCTCCCAGGATGTGCGCGAGGAAGAATATAGGAAGAAGACGGCAGGGCAAAAAAGAAGAATAAGGAGGAGAGAAGAGAAGAGAATAAATAGGAAAATGGGCCTCTTAATGGACAATGAATTCATTGTGGGCTTAGCATGAGAGAGTTGGGTTAGTGCCGTTATGTTCAATTCGGTTTTACTGGTGATTGGGCTATGGATCTCGTTTTTTTTTTTTTTTTTTTTCGCGAATTTGGGTTTGATTAGTTTCAGGTGGTAATTGGGTTCAATTCTATGATATGAGCCTAGTTTGAATTTTTGATCAAGCCCTCGTAAGGCAATAAGCCCAATGAATCATGCCCATAGATCTGATATGTGTCAGCCCGTGTCCGTGCCGGGCCCCGAAGGCCCAGCCTAGACCCCTTTTTTTCGAAATATATAAAAAGAATAATAATAAATGAATAAAATCTAAAGATATAAAAATATAAAAAAAAAAAAAACCGAAAAAATTGAAAAATGGATTGAAACATAGACCTTGATTAGGTCGTTAAGCCAATACTTGAAAAATATGGTCAACACGTGAAAACTCTAATAAAGTTGGTGGAGGAGGAGGATACTATGGAAAGAAATGAAAATTTTGGAGGAAAGTGGAGCAAACTGACCGAACAATTGAAGTTACTCCCGAATTTCCCGCAGATCCTGATTGCATCTCTTCGCAGACCACGTGGATCTCCCCCTCAAAGCTAGGAAAGCTTGGCAAAGAGAGCCTCTATCAACGGATCACATTCATTTCCGTCCTAATATCAACTCCAACAGCTAGCCTCATAAAGTGAGGTGGCGATACCTCGTGTGTTTGGTTTGGCCATCCCAAGCATTCTTCCTCACCCAAACTTCTCCTTCCTTCTTGTGATGTCCATAGCTTTTAGCGTGAACTCTCCAATAAATTGGCGGTTGTTTAGGACTCTAGCGTCTCACCTTCGAGGTCAACGTCAAAAGTTTCAAAAATGCAAGTTAAGGCCATCCCCCACACAAAATATACAGTCCTTTTGGAGGTCTCTTCGGGAGCCCTTTAAACCATTCTTGACCTTGAATGTCAGCTTGATTTGTTCCTTGACCAAATCAGCTCCATGGCCAGATATGGAAAGCACGCAGTACATCAAAATCATATGGAGACTACGCATGCTGACATATAAATGCAGCGCCTTAGGATCATGGACTAATTGTCTCACTTGTTTAGAAAAACCATCATTTTCTCATGGTCATGTAAGTATCACTGAAAGCTAAATGCTTCAAAATCACCTCAGGATTAATATTCAAGAATAATCAACGTTCCAAATAGAAAGGCTCGTGAATTATATTTCCTTCTTATCATTCTCACCTTTGATCGAATGAGTATAAAACCATTTCACAGCTTAAAAATAAATCTCCTCGGACACCAACCAAAACCAAATCCAACCCGACCGGCTAAAACCATTTGCCTAAATGGAAATCCCTCCTGTGTGAAATACTCAAAAGTCTATATGTTGTCTCTTCCAACACACTTCTAGCAGCAAATGTGAGATATCTATCAAAGCAAGCTTGGTTCCGTTTGGGGAACCCAACTTGCGGAGGAGTTGCGACCTCCCATTCGCTTTATTATGCCCTCCAGTGTAATGGAGAACTGCTTCCCTTCTTTTCCAGCCGCGTGTTTGATCGGCATTCTCACAGGAGAGGGAGGATTTCTAAGGATTTTTTGGGTGCTTGGGATGGAATTGAATAGGTTTGGATGAAACAGGTTAGATTCGAGGAAGGTGGAAGCTAAGAGAAAGCGATTAGAGGCTTTGATTTGAAGAAATATGAAGCAAAATCTAAGTGAATGAGAAAATTTGTGGATTGAGAGAGAGAGAGATGGGGGTATGAGTGAAGAGTAAACAAAATTGAGAAAAAGCAGCAGGTGGGGGAAATTGATTATTTTCATATTTCACTCACAATCAATCATGCAAAACACAAATATCTCGTATGGGCGCATTGCCTACATGAAAAGATTAATTGTCCATTAAACAAACAAAAAGTACGTAAAAAAAAAAAAAAAGATCTCAAAGCAATAAAAAATATATATTTCTTGAAAATTAGGCATTTATCGCACAATCATATTATTTATCATTGATGAAAAGCAAACAAATTTGTTTTTATGTCCTTTGTGTGTGAATGACACGTTATGGAACAATGGTACATGATAAATTTCTTATCTATGTATTTAAACCAGCGTGCCCTTTCGTCTCACGCTAAAATTTGCCCTCATCTACATGGAGCGCTCTATCTCTAAATTTGCAATGCAATTTAAAGAAAAAAAAAAGTGTAAAGTCGGCCAAAGAAGAAGTTAACCACCTACTTTCCACTACTCAGTAGGGGTGTACAAAAAATACCCGGGAACCGCCCAGACCGCCCGAAACTGGACCGGAACCGCCCGGAACTGGCAGTTCTTGAGAGAACTAGTTCGATTCCCAGTTCCAATTTTTCAGAACCGGTGGGTACCGTTCCGGTTCCCGGTTCCATGGGCGGATCTGCCCACCCAGACCGGACTGGAACCTTTTTAGTATTAAAAAAAAATTATTAAAAGAAACCCTAGATTATATCTCATCTCCTCACTCCCTTCGTCTTCTCTCTCTCTCTCTCTTTGTCTCTTCCTCAGTTTCTCCTAATCCTATCGCCATTTCGATTCCTCCCCGAGCGTTGATGCCGCCAACGTTGCTCCTCCGCTACTGTTGTTCGCCCCCTCGCATCGGCCGCCACTTGCCACAGCCGCAGAAAATTGTTTCGCAACCGTTCTATGTTGAAAACCCAACCATAGACCTCCTCCCCTCTTTCCCAACTCATAGACCCAACCGTTCTATGTTGAAAATCAAAATTGTTTTACGTCAAGATCGGTTTCATGGATCCACCTAGGAACCAGACCGGACCGGCGGTTTGGTTCCCGGGTGGATTCATGCAACGAACAGGTGGATCCCGGTTCCAATTTTTCGAAACCAGTCCTTAACGGGTGGTTCCCGATTCTAGGTCGGGAACCGCCCACCCAGACCATGCACACCCCTACTACTCAATACACTCGGATGAAATTCCTCAATTGTCTGGACAGTGAACAGCCAACATCATCTTGTACCATTTTCTATTTTATAGAATTGTTGAATAAATTTTTGACAAGTTATTAAAAACATAGCCAAAACGTTCGTTTAGGGTTTGTTTTCTTAAAAAGAATTTGTATAGGGTAAGATAAGAAAAAAGATATATCAAGTATTATAATAGTCATCCAATTATAATTATTAAATTTTATTATTTATTTAATATGACTTGCATGAGGAGTAAAATAATCGTGCATGTGCGTGTATATTTTAATTCCGGGGTACTGTCTTTGCACTATTTACATTGCTACCCCACAAGAGAGAACGCTATGTAAGCATCAATTTCGATAACAAAGGTGACTCGCATCGTCAGACATTTGACCCGATCAATCCATAATTCGACGCCTACTGAATTCAATTTGTTGAAGTGAAGCAAACAACCACCTTTTTTGTTTTTTTGATAAAAAAAATTCATTGACCAAATATACAACGCCCAAAGTGCCTAAATCTAATTGAAACTAGAAGCAAATCAAGGCCCGATTGACCCAATGGTTGGCTTGAGAGGCATAAGTGATATAATGGCATTGAGGTTCATAAAAAAAGTTACATCGTTATACATTTGACCCAATGGGTCCAAAGTTTGACCCGAATTGAGTTCAATTTGTTGAAAAAGTGAAGCAACAACCTAATTTGAGAGCCCAGATCCGATCGAAACTCAACGCAAATCAAGGCCTGATTGGCCCAATGGCTGGTTTGAGAGGCATAAGTGATACAATTGCACTGAGTAAAGTTTTTTTTTTATTAAATTAAATTGTTATTCATATGAAATGATAAATGTGAGGTTGTATAACTATGATCGAGAAAGATTGAAGTGCATAATTGTCTGCTATTATTGTCACCTAACTTATCACTTGGTGAGTAAGTTTCATCTAATTTAGTACTTAGTAGGTAACGAAATATCAAAGTAGTTATAGCAACTTTCTCATCCTTATTTGTTACTTCTTATACAGAAAAAGCATATGCAGTTCTCTTGCCAATGAGTTACAAATCCATTTTATTATTAATTTTTCAAGATGTCGAGTAACTTTTAAAAACTCGGTAATTAGAATTGTCTCATCTCTAACTTACTTGTAACATCGAAATAGTAACTATCAATATGCAAGGTAATTGTACTATTCACAATAAGGGTAACTCGTTATATAAGAAAAGAGAGTGCGCATGTTTTTGCTAGTGCCGGATGGAGAAAGATTAGGATGCTCTCTCCGTTAGAGACTAGCGGCGAAGACGGGGTGCTACAATGACAAAAATGGGTTATTTGAAGAGGAAGAGAATGAAAGACAGATATGCAAGTGGAGGAAGATGTTGCTGATGAAAAGAGCGAGGGGTTGGCGGTGGTCATCAACAATCGCCTTTCAATTGGGTACTTAGACTGAAAGACAATTAGCTAGATGCACCAAAAATGGCCTTCTTAGATTCATCCAAAAAGTATTTAGAGAAGTTATCATACCCAGGCCCATAGAGGGTAGTTCCCTTTCAACGTTTAAAGAAAAAAGTGATTTTTCTATAAGTTAGTAACTTTTCACCTGAATAAGTGGCTTTCAAAATATTAGTAAGTGGTACATTTCCACCTAATTGGCAACCTTCAATTGGCAAACATGTAATTAGTTGAAGTGACATTTCATTTCATTGGAAACTTTTATACATAAAAAAGGAAATACGTACCTTTCAAATTTCTTGGTTTGATTATCAATTTTTCTTTAGGAAAAGATAATTTTCAATCCATCGAGAGTTCACAGATTTTAAAAGTCTTGATTTAAAAAGTCGGAACTTTAATTTAATTAGTAATTAGTTGGTAAGGCTTACAATTTTAATATAATAAAATACCTACTAGTATATCAAGAGTTGGCAACATTCACAAGTAGTAGCTATTCTGAAATATTAGATAACCAAATATATTTATGTAGTCAGCAACTACACTACTGCAATAATTTTTCAATGATCCAGCAATGACCAGTAAAAACAGCATGAATTTTCTCCACTCTTAATCTCACGACAACATGGGATCACCCATAATTAAAATCTGACACCTCAACAAGATGACTTTGGCTCCGAGGAGGTTCTTTCATGTTTTGTTTGCCAGAACATTGCACAAGCAAATATATTTTAAGCATATAAGTAGTTTACATTCGGATTTTTTGTCTCTTTGTTAGATGGGTAGTTCAAGGCATTGATCACGACGTTGCGAGAAGATGGTTGCTGGGGAAAGGCTCCATCTTTTTTTCCTGGAGGAGAGATGCTGAAGTGGTTGCTTATAGCTTCACATTGGTTGGGTGACAAGTTCCTAGTATAAGCTTTTTGTTTTGTATTTGGACCAAGAGGAGGAAATGTGGTTGCCCCGGTCTAGATCCTTCCACACATTAATGCCAAGAAGGGGAGAGGGAGTATGCACCATACTATCAAGCCATTTCCGATGACATGTGGCTTGCATATTCCCAACCAAGAGCAGAAGAGTCTGATTTTAATCAAGATGATTCGAATCATTTCCAATTTAGCCTCAAGAGTAATGGAAGAAATCTTCCAAAATTGGGGATTCCAAATAATGTCTGGGCAATTAGAGGACAACTTGAAGGCGGTGATTCCAGACAATCAGTGACTCAGATTGATCCAGCTTTCCTCTGTGGTTGGTCACTTACACTCTCCGAGGTTTGTCATGCTAAGGTATCAAACAAATTCATAAGAAGAGAGCTTAAGAGAAGCAGACTTACGGGAGAACCCACCAGTACCAGCTTTAGTCCATGAAAAAGGGACTTGCATCCAGAGCTATGGAAGAGGTTATTGCACTTTGGGAAAATGGCCCAAGTCAAACGGATCATGAGGAAAGTGGGCCAACAAAGTGCAGAGGAATGCATGATGGGGCTGCAAAATACTGAAGCTGGAATTCCCGGTTTATATCAACTAAATTTGCGTGACGTTTTAGTGGAAACTCTAGTGACATCTATAATTATTGGGAAAGATAGATAAAATTCTTTGAGACTTCTAATAATGGATTTAAAACCTTGGAATTATTGCTTTTAAATTTCTTACATTTCCTATACCAAGAATGCTATGTTGAAAGAATGATCGAATATACTTGTGTTACTCTTCTACTTACACGGTTTTTTTTTTTTTCCAATAGTAGTTTAAGCTTGTCCGTTCAATCATGTTATGACCATGCAATGTGGAATAATGAAGATGACACTAGCACTAGGGCTCGTTTTCAAAAAGCTCACCAAAGGTAATCAAAATCACAGTTTATTGCAGCTTTTTAGTCATCTTAGTTAAAATCATGGAGCATCTTTAAAAAAAAAAAAAAAAAAAAACTCCAAATAAGGGCACAAAGTGAGGCCAATTTTTTTTTTTAAATTTTTTAAAGAGGGCCTAAAATGAAAATTATTTCAATGAGGGCCTTAAGCGGCTAAATCAATGTCAAATAAAGACCGGAGCTCATTGGCCAAATGTTCACTAGCTAACAAGCATATGATATATCCAACAATTCCAATAGGGGCATCTTTGTAACAGAAATGCAATGGAAACGAGCTAGGGGACTCAAGCCTTGGATTCACTCTACATATGAGCATGTAGAAGGAACAAGGTGGTGGGGCCCACTTGCCCATCAAAATCAACTTTATCTTTTTTCTTTCCACAACGAAGTTGCGTGGAGGCATGGGGCGAAGTTTCGTGGAGGGAACCTGGCACGAAAGTTATGAGCTATTCCTAGAACTTTTGCTCTAGATATGAGCATGTTGAAGGAACAAGGTGGTGGGGCCCACCTACCCAACTTTATCTTTTTTCTTTCCACAGTGAAGTTGCATGGAAGCGTGAGGCGAAGTTGCATGGAGGGAACCTAGCATGGAAGTGATGAGCTATTCCTAGCACTTTTGCTCTAGATATGATCATGTAGAAGGAACAAGGTGGTGGGGCCCACCTGCCCATCAAAATCAACTTTATCTTTTTTCTTTCCACAGCAAAGTTGCGTGGAGGCGTGAGGCGAAGTTGCATGGAGGGAACCTAGCACGAAAGTGATGAGCTATTCCTAGAACTTTTGCTCTAGGTATGAACATGTTGAAGGAACAAGGTGGTGGGGCCCACCTGCCCAACTTTATCTTTTTTCTTTCCACAGCGAAGTTGCATGGAGGCGTGCGGCGAAGTTGCATGGAGGAACCTAGCACGAAAGTGATGAGCTATTCCTAGAACTTTTGCTCTAGATATGAACATGTTGAAGGAACAAGGTGGTGGGGTCCACCTACCCAACTTTATCTTTTTTCTTTCCACAGCGAAGTTGCAGGGAGGCATGAGGCGAAGTTGCGTGGAGGCGAAAGTGATGAGCTATTCATAACACTTTTGACTAAGCAAAAAAGACAAAGAAAAAAGTAGAGATATTGTCAAATCACATGGACTTCACAATGACCGGTGTAGTAGTACGCTCGATTAATGTTAGTGATGTTCATTTTTAACATCGATTTAAATAGTAACAAAATAAGCTAAACTCTAGACGCAATATTTATCACATCATCCAACTTTAGTGGATAATTTATACTTTCAAAGTGTCATTCTTCATTAAAGACCAAACACGGAAATTCTCTTTTTGAACTAAATAATCTGAATCTAACGTGCTCTTTCACAACTAGACGAGGTCTTTCTTATGAACTCTCATAAGAAGCAAATGAATTCCAAAAAGCATCCAATGAAAAAGGCTCTATTCAAGTGAAGGATCCTTCGCTCCAGAGTAATAGAAAATAAGTTATTGGCATTCTAGTTAATCACAAAAAGGTGTTCTTCTAGAGAAATTTCTGATTTCTTTGAATTTATACATTAGAAACAACCACATTATGTTACTGAGCAAAAAGCTTGACCTTTTTTCATTCCTGAGCTATGAAAGAAAACTAGTCACACAAGGGACTATATACCCTCTTTCTCTTCCACTTATTCACAATTTATGGGATAATATTTGTCAGAAAACTTGTGCATTATAGACTTAATTTCTGTGCTAGTTGTTTGTAATCTGCATTCAAACTCCTGTTATGGCACAAAAGTGCCCTTGCTATGGTGAGGGACCTTATCATTGGTTTGGTGATTAAGCTCAATGATTATGTTTATGAGGCCTCCAGTGCAAGAGCTAATCAAAAACCAACAGTTTTTGCTGCTGAGGTGAGGAATCTTATCCTTGGCATCGTGAATGTGCTATAGCTCAAATAAAAAAACAACAATTGAATTCCATGCCATGTTCACGAGGCTTGGCCATTAACGACAAAGCATACGCTAGAAAAAAAATTATAGCATTAAGAAAATTGCAAAATAGGGACCACTACCAACATGTAGGATCGCTACGGCAGTAAATCCAATTTAAAAATACACAGTGGATGCAACTTATATGCATTACAAAAGGAGACATAATGCACCCGAAAATCTAACAAAACAAGCAAAAACAATACTAAATACAAAAAAGTTATCCTACCATCACTATTGTCGCTATTATCGGTGTGAAATTCCACTCATGCCCACACCTTATTGACATGTTGCTTCAACAAAATGCAATTGCTGTCTCTTGATTGAATGAAGGATCGGTTGCATCAATTTGAATGAAACTAACCTTAGTTGAACGTAAGTGGAGATGGAGGTGAATCACAATCTTGAGAAAAGATGATGGAGAGTCGAGGCCCTTGTGTTAGATTTGAGTGTCTTACTAAAAGAAGAGGTGGGCCTTGCTCGAGTTATGTTTTCTTCTCTCCAAAGAAATGAATACTGGACGCAAAGAAGAACATGTGAAGAAACAAAGGAAGAAGTGTTTCGGTTTTTTATTTTCTTTTTAAGGTTGGCAATTGTTTAATCAATTTTTTTGGACAAAAGTACCCATATTCTGGCCACTGAAAAAATCATATGCTTGTCGGTCGACAAACATTTGGCCAATTGATGAGTTTAAGCTTTTATGGGAGACTGATTTAATTACTTTAGGCCATTATTTAGAATAATGTCCATTTTAGGTCTCTCTTTTTTTATTTATAAAATGGCCTTATTTGAAAATTTTTCAAATAATAACTATTAAGTTGTTTATGTTAGTAGGAAAAAAAAAGGGATAAAAATGCGATGAAAATGAGCCGCTGCACTCAAGCCTTTGATTTGCTCTAGATATGGGCACGTAGAAGAATGAGGTGGTGGGGGCCATCTACCAACTTGATCATTTTTCTTTCCAGAGCAAAGTTTTCTTTTCCTGGAGGAGTGAAGCTAGCATAAAAGTGATGAGCAAACAATCTTTTGGGCTTTTAACTAAGTGAAAAAAGAAAAATAAAGATAAAAAGACACATCATCAAATCACATTGAATTAATAATGATCGGCAATATTAGTGCACTCTATTAACATTAGTGATGTTCATAGGTAACATCAATTTAGATTTAGATAGTAACAAAATAAGCCAAATTCTAGACACGATGTCTACCATATCCAATGTTAGTGGATGATGTATACTTTAGAAGCCATTCTTTATTAAAGTCCAAATGTGGAAATCCTGTTTTGGACTAAATAATCTAAAAGGAATGTGTTCTTTCACACCTAAACAACGTCTTTCGTATGAACTATTGTATACTAACTATCCAATTCTTTTGAAAATGACTTGCACTTTTTCTGGTTTCTTCTTTCTAGGACTTGCACTTTAATTTGATAGGAAATAACATCACAAAGCAAGTGACTCTATCCAAAGAAGAAGGCCCTACCTGAGGAGAGATCCTTCCCTCCAAAGTAATAGAAAATAAGCTATCGGCACAATAATTAATCATTTAAAGGTGTCTTTCTAGAGAAATTTCTCATTTATTTGAATCAACCACATTACTTTCTACTAAGCAAAAAGCTTGATCTACTTTTGTGCTCGAGCTATGAAAAGAAAAGGTAACCCTTATGCAATTCGTAACAAAGAATGCCTAACAATGTATAGAAAATGTAACGTATCAATTATTGGCGAAGACATACTATCGAAACTCTTCCCTCAAGTCAATACAAGTATCTATGTACTTGCACGACTAATACATCTCATGTAGGATATTACGAAAGTTCTAAAATTTGTTCTAAAACTTATTACGAAAGTCCAATTGAATCCTAAAACTTTCAAATGTGTAATCAATAAAGGACTTGATTGCATTTTTTTTTGAAAGTTTTATGACTCGATTATACTTTCATGACATATTTTAAGATTTTGAAGGTTTTAGAACTCAATTATACTTTTGTAATAAACTTTAAGATTTCTAATACATTTATTCAAAAAAAAAAAGGTTAAAAAATGCAATGGAAATGAGCCATTGGCCATCAAAATCAACCTTATCATTTTTCTTTCCAAAATGAAGTCGTGTGGAGTGAAGCTAGAAAGAAAGTGATGAGCAAATATTTCCTAGGCTTTTGACTAAACCAAAAAAGAAAATAAAAAAGAAGGAAAATGGTCAAATCATGCAAAATCCATAACGATGGGCGTAATTAGTGCACTCTATTAACTTTAGTGATGCTCATATGTAACGTTCATTTAAATAGCAACAAAATAAGCTGAAACTCCAGACATAATTCCCACAACATCCAACATTAATGGATGTTTTACACTTTCGAAATGCCAATCTTTATTAAAATCCAAACGTGAAATTTCTCTTTTGGACTAAATAATCTGAAAATGAGTCATTTCTCATTTAGATAAAGTCTTTCTTATGAACTCTCGTATGAAATATCCAATGTTAACCACCTTCTTCTTTGAAACATCAAATTTGGCGTCCCCAAAGCTTTAATCGGAAGAGTGAAGCAGTGCAGAAAAAACAGATTTCCACACGGGAAGGGGATCCTCGAAGGGGAGTCTGTGAAATTTGTTCCCAAAAAGCATACAATGAAAAGCGTTCTACTTGAGCGAGATATCCTTCCCTCCAAAGTAATAGAAAATAAGTTATTGACATATCAGTTAATCATTTAAAGATGTTGTTATAGAAAATTCCTTATTTTTTGAATTTATACATTAGAACCAATTGCATTCAACAAAACAAAAAGCTTGATATATTTTCATGCCCGAGCAATGAAAGGAAAATGTAATCCATATGCAATTTATAGCTAGAATGCCCAATGCATAGAAAATGTGAAGTACTAAGTATTGGTGAAGACATACTCAAATCATAATCCTTTTCTCAAATCGGCACAAGTATCTCCGTACTTTGCATAACTAATACATCTTGTGTAGGATATTACAATTGATTTCTACGTCAAAGCTATCCTCTCAACTTACCCAATAGGCCCCACTCTAAATTTGGATTTCTTCAATCACGAGAGACTAATTTAGCAAACAATTATATAAAATGGAAGCACCAAGTTTCTGCATGAAGGCATAGTCATGAGAATTTTAGCTATCAAAACAGTACTATGTAACCACCCTTTAAAATCTGTTGTCCCATTGATGCGTACGTTATAGACTTAATGGAATAACTTTTAAACACCAAATTGCAATATATTCAAGTATATTTCCACCAAGAAATTCACTTGATTTTTTTAGATTTAAGGAGGTAAATATTTACGATTATCAAAGTGCAATAATTCTCTAATAAATCCATTGGTTTTGTGGAAGAGAATATGAAACGTCACGAAAAATCAACTCTTATTCCCTGAATATTGGAAGCGCAATCCTCATAGTTTCGTCATACCCCGACCGGCAACTAACAACATCTACTTTGTGGTCTTCCTTGGTGTCGTAGCATGGGCGACTGATGAGAATGGGCTGAGAGTGTCACCTGGGATTTGCTTTAGACATGAGTGCGTTTTGTTCCAAAAGTAGGAACAATGTAGTGGGGGCCACTTGCACATAAAAGTCTCCTGGATCATTTTTATTTCTAGAGCAAGTTGCCTTGTTTTATTAGAAAAATGGCTTTATTAACATAACGATTTTTGAGTTATTGTAAATAACACTTTATTATGAGTCATAAATTCTTAAATGAGTGAATTTCAAAATAATTTATAATTATTTATTTTTTTTATAGTCCTAAACAGATTGCTATCCTCACAATAGAGTGCTTGATGAGCGAAGAGGTAGGCCTTGCTTGAGCTTTGTCTTCACCTTTAGAAAGAAACGAAGACCGCAAGGAAAGGAAGATGTCAAGAAACGAAGGAAGAAACCTTTTGTTTTTTGTTCTTTTGTTACATGTGAATGTCTGACTAATGAAGAGGTGGGCCTTGCATGAGCTTTGTCTTCATCTATGGAAAGAAATGAAGACTGGAAGCAAAGGAGAAGATGCGAAGAAACGAAGGAAGAAACCATCGGGTGTGATGTGTGGGGGTGGTGGTGGTGTTTTGTTTTTGGGATTTATAATTTTTACCAAATTTTTTTAGATAAAAATATCTAGGCTTCGTCTGTTGGACCAATCATACATCTACCAGTTATCAAAAAATTGGCCGATCAGCAAGCTTTGGCTCCTATGTGAGATTGATTTAGTCATTTTAGGCAATTATTTGATTAAATTCAGTTTAGGCTTTTTTTTTTTTTTTGTAAAATGAGTCTAATCCATCTCCTTGTTTAACATTTTCCCAAATAATAACAACCAAGCCGTTTCTGTTTATAACCAAAAAAAAAAAAAAAAAAATGCAATGGGAATGATCCACTGGAGTCAAGCCTTGGAATCGCTCAAGATATGAGCATGTAGAAGGAACAAAGTGGTGGGGGCCACCTGCCCATCAAAATCAACTCGATCTTTTTTTCTTTTCTGAGCAAAGCCGCGTGGAGGGAAGCTAGCACGAAATTGATAGAGCAAACATTTCCTTGTGCTTTTGACTTAAGCAACAAAGACAAAGAAAAAAGGTGAGATATCATCAAATCACATGAAGCTCATAATGATTGGTATAATTATTGCACTTGATTGACATTACTAACGTTTATATGCAGTATAAATTTAGATAATAACAAAATAAGCTAAACTCTAAGTGTAATGCATCCCATGCTAGTGGATGCTTTACACTTTTGAAGTACCATTTTTCGTTAGAGTCTAAACGCAAAAATCCTCTTTTGGACTAAATAATTTGAATAGAATGTGTTCTTTTATGCCTAGTAAAAGCCTTTCTTACAAATTCTCATACCACGTATCCACTGCTTTTGAAAATTACTAGCACTTTGATTTGACAAGGAATGACATCACCAAGCATATGAATTCCAAAAAAGCATCTAATGAATAATGCCCTAGTCGAGTGAAAGATCCTTCACTCCAAAGTAATAGAAGATAAGCTATTGGTGTACCAATTAATCATTTTGAGGTGTTCTTTTAGAAAATTTCTCATGTCTTTGAATTTATACATTAGAACCTACCGCATTACTTTCAATTGAACAAAAAGCTTGATATATTCTCATGCCCGAGCTATGAAAGGAAAAAGGTAATCCTTGTCCAATTTGTAATTAGATTGCCTAATGCATAGAAAATGTGCAACTGATTGTTGGTGAAGACGTGCTCATATCAAAGCCCTTCTCTCAAATCGGCACAAGACGTGCTCACATCTTGTGTAGGATGTTACGATTGATTTACATGTCAAAGCTATCCTCTTGAGTTATCTAGTAGGTCCGCACTCTAAATTCTAATTTCTTCATTCCCATTATATATTGATTTATTGGAAGGCATGGCAAAAAATCATGCGAATTTTAGCTACCAAAATAGTAGTGTGCAACAAATCAGCGACATTTTCCCGTGCCACATCATCAGTTCTCAAGAATAGGATCCCAAGCCGAGCTTGCTGAGCCCACCGGGCACCGCCTCCTTCTCTCCAATTTCCTGCCACATCCTCTCATCTGCCTTGCCCACAAAGCTGGAAATTAATATAACATTCTTTGTTGACCCTCAAAAAAGAAAGTCATGCCTCTGCGTGCAAAGAAAATACCGAGAAGATCCGTTGGGGAACAAATCTCACTGATCGCGAACGCCATTTCCTGGAAGCCACAGCCAAGTACTTTATTGGGTGGCCAATGGAGTAGCTTACCTTTTAAGATCTCGCTTCATCCTCCAGCACCTTCATTTTCCAAGCAAACACACCAGCACCTGCCTCCTTTTACCAAATTCTAATGGCTTCTTCTTCTTCTGTGTTAAGTATTTTGCGACCAAAGAAGTGACATTGGCATTGAGGCTTGTTTTCAGAAAGCTCGCCAAAGGAATTAACAAAAAAATATTCGATTGTGATCACGGCTTGTTATATCGTTCAAAGTCGATTGTAGTTAAAATAATTGGAAAAGGTAAAGCCTCGATTTCAAACAAAACTACTTGTATTTTACCAAGCTGGGATATTCCGTACGCATCATGTGTAAATAACAGACAAAGCGCGTAGGTTAAGCCCGGTGCATATTTATTTTTTTTTTTAAGTAATAAAATAAAATAGAAAAGAGAATTTTCTGGGGACACGATGAGTTGAATGATGTAAACATGCACATGACTCCCTCATTCCATTCTTAAGCAAAAGATGGCTACTTAAAAATATGAAAATCAATTAATGGGGAAAAAACATAATTGTATCCAGTACGCATTAAAAAATCTATTTCATGACTTATTTTTTGGGGACACGATGAGTTGAATAAGCAAAAAATCTAAACAATTTCCTACCTAATAATGTGAAAGATATGTTGCCATTCATAGAAGACAAAATATTGGAATGGAATATATTGGATTTGGGTTGAGAATGATAATTTTTTTATTGCATACATAAATTTATACCTAATTTTTTTATATGCTTTGAATAATATTGAACTTTGGCAAATAAAATAAGTAGTAGGGATGTTTGATTCCTGATCCGATCTAATGAAATCAATCATTATTTTTTTAAATCACTAAAGAGTATCTGTGCACAATGAGAAAAGGATAAATATCCGATTTGGTCCCTTAACTTTCAATCGGCTCAATTTGATCCTCGAACTATTTGATAAATGTCGATTTGGTCCCTAAAATTTCGATCGGCTCAATTTGATCCCTGAATTATTAATAAATATTCGATTTAGTCCTTAGTTACTGTTTTTCCTTTTTTTTTTTTTTTATTTTTTTTTTTAATTTTTAATTTTTAATTTTTAATTTTTTTGCTTATTCTCTCTTCCCTCCGCCGGCTCCGGCGTCGGGCGAGGGGCTCCTCGCAGATCCGGGAGAGCGAGCCCCTCTCCCGACGCCGAGCCGCGAGGGAGCCCTCGCCCGCACCGGCCGCGAGGGAGCCCTCGTCGGCGTTGGGCGAGGAGCACCCTCGCCGGATCTGCGAGGGCGGCCCTCGCCGGCGTCGAGCGAGAGGCTCCCTCGCAGATCCGGGCGGGAGAGCCCTCGGGTGAGGCTCCTCGGGCGAGGGAGCCCCTCGCCCAACGCCGGGGTGCTCCTCGATGAAAAATGACAAATCTTAAAATATTGATAAAAAGTAATGATGAATGAAAAGTTATTGGGTTGAGCCGTAACTTGTGATGACATTTATAAGATGGTACTTAGTTCACATTTGACCAAATTTTTTTGAAGAAATAAAAGTATATTTGGTTAGTCTAGTCCAATGACAAATCAATTTTCACTTTTAAAAATTAGGAATTAGATGGACATTCTTTAAAAAATCGGACCCAACTTTTGATTTGGCTAGGAATTAGATGTACATTTTGAAAGGTTCATTTTGAACACCCGATTTAAAATAAAGTCACTTTCCAGTTTTTTGTAAGACAAAAACAAACAATTTTAAAATAAAAATGAACGAAAAAAAACTTCTCGTCCATTTGCGAAAAATGAAAAAGGCGCTTTTCCTAACGCGGTGCGACGTTCGATGTTTCTCAGTCCGCGTCGATTTCTTGACCAACTCCACTATAAAAGCATCACTCACACTCATCGCTCGACACGAATCCAAACTAAGCTCAGATTCTATCTTCCAATGTCGTCGTCGTCTTCTTCTTCTTCTTCTTCCGAAGCAAAATGGCTGTTCGATGTCTTCCTCAGCTTCAGAGGCGAGGTCCGCCGCGGCTTCCTCGCTGACCTCCACAGGTGTCTGCTTCATCGAGGCATCAACGCCTACATCGACAGCGAGGACTTGAGGCCCGGGGACCAGATCTCGCCGGCGCTGACGAAGGCCATCGAGGAGTCGCGGATCGCCGTGCTCGTCTTCTCCGAGAACTACGCTTCGTCTCGGTGGTGCTTGGACGAGCTGGTGAAGGTAATGGAGTGTAAGAGGCTCAAGGGGCAGCTGGTGTTGCCCGTGTTCTACGGAGTGGAGCCGAGGGAGGTTCGAGGGCAGAGAGAGAGTTATGGCAAGGCATTGGCCAGGCACGAGGAGAAACTGGGAAAGGGTTCTGAGACGGTGGAGAAATGGAGGCAAGCCCTAATCGAAGCGGCCAATTTGTCCGGTTGGCATTATGACCATGGGTAATCATATTATTCCTATTCGACCCTGGAAAAGAATTTGGAATTTTCTAATTTTTTTTATACGTGATGACATCGATTAGTGCATTAAGAGTCATTTTTGGGAATGTCACAGAGTAATTGTTTACTTCGTGTTAGTTTTAGTTAGTTTAATGGATTGTATATTTCCATTTATTCTCTTCTTTTTGCTGCTTTGTATTGGCAGGGATATTACCAAGTTCATCGAGAGCATCGTCAAAAAGATCTCGACTATAGTAGCACGAGTACCCTTGAGTGTTGCCAAGTATCCCGTCGGTCTAGGTTGCCGGGTAGAAAAAGTAATGTCGTTGTTGAGTATAGGCTTAGATGATGTTCGGATGATAGGAATATGGGGAACTGGAGGTGTAGGGAAGACCACTATCGCTAAAGATGTCTATAACAGTATTGCCAGTCAGTTTGATGGGTGCAGCAGCTTTCTTGCAAATGTTAGAGAAACTTCCAGTAAACCTGAGGGCCTAGTTCATTTGCAGAAAACGCTGCTATCCCAGATATTATGGAAAGAAAATTTAGAGGTCTTAAGTGTGGATGGAGGCGCTAATTTGATACGAGATAGACTTTGCTGCAGGAAGATTTTACTTGTGCTTGATGATGTGGATCGTGGGGACCAGTTAAATGCATTAGCTAGAGAATGTGCATGGTTTGGAAAAGGGAGTAGGATCATCATTACGACAAGAGATAAACATGTACTAACTTCTCATGGGATTGATCAGGTATATAAAGTTGAACCATTAGATCGAGGTGAAGCATTTGAACTTCTCAGTTCATATGCTTTTCCAAGAAACCAGACGAAAGACATAAGCAGGGATCTCATAGATAACATTTTGGGCTACGCTAATGGCCTTCCCTTGGCGATTGTGGTCGTGGGTGCCTTTTTACATGGTAGAAGTAGAGGGGAATGGGAGAGTACATTGGAAACACTTACTGAAAGTCCTAATAAAGATATAAATCATGTCCTCAAGATAAGTTTTGATGCACTGGACAACAATCAAAAGGACATTTTTCTTGACATTGCTTGCTTCTTTAAGGGGAGAGAAAGGGATTATGTAACTAGAGTTCTTGATGGTTGTGGTTTAAAGACTTTAATTGGGATGCAGACTCTAATAGAGAGATCCTTAGTAACAATTAGCGATGGGGGAACAGTACAAATGCATGACTTGATTGAGCAGATGGGTCAGGATATCGTTAAAAATGAGTGTCTAGATGACCCCGGGAGACGGAGTAGATTATGGTGCTATGATGATGTTTTTGAAGTATTGTCGAAGGATACGGTGAGAGCTTCTCATGAAACCATCGATAATCTTATCTTGTTTAATTTACATGCTATCACCTAATCACGGTTGATTATTATTGATATTTTTTTTCCTTTATAGGGAACCAATGCTGTTAAAGGCATAGTGCTGGACTTACCAACACAAAAAAAGCTAGACATCAGTCGCGGTGCTTTCACACGGATGAGGAGACTGAAATTGCTCATACTTTCGAATGCACGAATCAGCGGAGGTCCTGTATGTCTTCCTGATGATTTAAGGTGGCTTGAATGGCATAGATGTCATTCAGCCACTTTGGAGTTTAGTGCTGGTCCAAAAAAACTTGTTTGCTTTGATGTGAGTGGCAGCCAGATTAAGAAATTGAGAGGATACTTAAAGGTACGTCATAAATGCTTTAATTGACGGTTTTCATTTTCGGCGCATACAAATTGAATTTATCAAAATCTTGTTCAGTTGTTCTTTTTAATTTGCAACGTTTTAGGAATTTGAAGTTTCTGAATTTTTAGCCACTATAAGTTGCTGCTTTGTGTCCCTGACCTTTCAGAGGTGCCAAATTTAGAGGTATTAAACTTAAGTAGGTGGTCGACCCTCAAGGAGCTTCCAAGTTACCTATATTAATTTGAGTGATTTACCAACTCCTCACGGGTTAGGTTACCATCTAGTGTTAGTTTTTCTAACTCTTATTTGATTTGGTTAATGACATTTTCGAAATCACTTTTTGATTTAACAATTTACTAACATTTAATTTGCAGATGTTATCAACAAGTTGAAGTTGCCAACTCTTACAAAATTTACCAATTTTTATTTGAGTCCATTTACCAATGTTTATTTGATTTTAACTTAAACAAGTGGAACGTTCCTCAAGCAAAGCGTGGTAAATTATGTGAATAGTTGATACTTTTGAAACAACCAAATAAAAGTTAGTAAGTGACTCAAATAGGAGAGTGTAACTTAATCACCACAAATGATGGCAATTGTAATGATGTTAGTAATATTCAGCAGAATTGTTAATTTCATAGAAGAGTGGTGATGTTAACATGCTAGTAGGCTTTCCAAATTAACCTTGGTATACTATTGAAACAGTGGGTACTTCTTGAACAATGGTAATTAACTCAAATAAGTGTTGACAATTTTGGATATGAGTTATTAACCTTTTCCAGTTGGTAAGTTGCCACAAATGTCGGTAAATTATCGGATTGGTTTGTACCTTGAAGCAATCAAATAAATATTGATAACTAACTCAAATATCTATTGGTATTTTCATGTAAGAGTTCTTAAATTAGCTCTGCATATAATTGTTGGTAAATTATTGGATTAGTTGGTAATTTAGTATAGGACTTAGTTCAACTCATCGATAACTTCAACAAATAAATATCGGTAAATTAGAGAAACAACTTCAATTTTTATAAACAATCTAATAATCGTTAGTAAGTGGACTCAATTAGCAGTTGATAATTTTCTAGAACAAATAGTATCTTAAACGAGTTGTTAAGCTGACAAATAAACATTCATAGATTATTAAAACAGTTTACAATTTCAAAACACTAGAAAAAACATCAGTAGTGATTCAAATAAAAATTGGTTTTTTTTTTTTTTAAATTGTAAATTTAACACATTGGTAACTCAAACAAATAAATGTAGTATAGAAAAAATGGTTGGTGATTCCAAATGAAATAAACATCGGTACAAGGACTCAAACAAGAGTTGGTAGTTTTATATAGTCAGTTGTAGTCCAAATGTTTTTAAAGACCCTTTCCATGAGAGAATTGAGAAGGCACGGTTTCATAACTCCTTGGATGAGGTAAATCACATTTAAGAAATAATAATACTAATTGATCAATTATATTCAACTCGTATTTGACAAATAAATAACGGTAATAAATCAACAAAAAAATTCATCCTCACACCTCGCAGCTCGTACTACAGTTGACCGTAATTCTTGAACCCATTTACTATAGAGAACATATCGTAAAGATCTATAGATAATTTATGTTTGTTTCTTTCCCTTGTTTGATATTCGAGAGAAATCATAAATCTAGAATATCCAAATCCTTTTTCTTTCATATACAATGAAAGGAGTTTGAAAGAAGTGGTTAATGATAGATTAATTACATCGTCATTTACAAATAAATGAATATAATAAAACTACCCATCATGGGAAAAAAAAAAAAAAAGGGAAATCCATAATTGGAGAGTTTTATTACATGACTATGTATATTTCATTGACAAATTAACTCTACATTTGAGGCCCAGACGTTTATTGCATCATCGATCCAAACTCCTTTGCGGCTTCATGTTAGGTGGAAACAGATCGCCCAACTTGTGTGATTGAGGGGATGAATCTAACATGATTACTTTCTTGGCCCAATCACTTCGGCCATTCCATGGCCTTCCATTCAACATAGGAAACTGGCCTCAAAAACGAAAATCAGTCGATTAGAATATTGGGCGGTCGGACTTATTCATAGGCGGCTCATGTGAAACCAAAAGAAACGGGCAACTGGCCCGTTCGATTAAACGCGTGGAGAAGACACTACTTATCGACAGTAAAGTTACGAATGATGGTGAAAAATTATTCAGTATAGTTCCTCGCTTAGTGATTTCCGTTGTGGTGGGGCTTTCCCATTTAAAATCTATTCGAGTAAGATACATGTTTTTGGGCTTTGGTCGGAGCTCGTTAGGGAGACCAAAAAACCAAAGTCCTACTCATTTTTCCAAGCCTCGCACGGTGGGCACAGGTTATTGCCGAAGTGCATCCAAGTGATGGACGAGTCAATCGAGGCCCGAAGTTTTAAGAATTGTACTCATCGATATAATGTGTCAAAAACCAAAGTCTTACTCTTTTTTATTTTATTTTCAAATAATCGGTCACTATTTTATGTTTAATAGTCATATCAAACAATTAGGAGTCACATTTAACGTAAGCCCTTGCCATGAGTAGCTTTTCATTTTCATAGCTATTTACATTTGCAGAACTTAATGACTGCACTGATATGTTTTTGCAGGATTTTAGAATGTTGAAGGACATCAATTTCAGTCAATGCAATTTCCTGACTCGTGTTCCGACATTTCGTGGGCTCCAAATTTGGAGAGATTGGATTTTTAGCTGTGAATGCTTGGTGGAGGTTGATCAATCTGTCGGATATCTTGACAAGTTAGAATTTTTATCATTAGATGCGTGCTCTAAGCTTAGTATCTTTCCTAGCATACTCAAGACAAAATCTCTTCGCGAACTTTATCTCTCTGGTTGCTCTAAACTCGAGAAGTTCCCTGATATTCTGGTAAAGATAGAACATCTAGAGGAACTTAATCTAAAAGGAACAGCTATTAAAGAACTCCCTGCATCCATTGATAATCTTGTCTCTCTAAGGCAAATAATTTTATGGCACTGCAAAAATCTCATAAGGCTTCCATCGAGCATTTATAAATTGCAAAATCTGGAGCATTTGGGTCTTAATTATTGCTCAAATTTTATCATGTTTCCAAAGAACTTGGAGGATCCAACTGATCTTGATGGTGGCTTGGGATTCCCAAATCTAGACAGTCTAAGTCTTTGGGATTGCAATTTATCAGGGTTAGATTTCCTCGAGGGTTCTTCCAATTTTCCCAAATTGACGCACCTAAATCTTAAAGGGAACAAGTTCACTCATATGCCGAGGTGCTTCCACAAATATGATAATTTGAAAAACTTGTATCTGGATAATTGCAAGCAACTGCAAGAGATTCCTCAGCTTCCATCAAATATTGGGATCATAAGAGCAAATAATTGCAGATCTCTACAAAAACTCCCAGATTTTTCGAGTCTCTCCAACTTCTCTGAAGTTGACTTCTCTTCATGCTGTGGATTATCACGGAAAGGGTTCGATCTGGCTGGTGTGTCAATACTCGAGGTCAGTCTCTCTCTCTCTCTCTCTCTCTCACTCACTCACTCACTCACTCACTCTCTCTCTCTCTCACACACACTTTGAATGCTGTATGACAGTATCTCCGGAAGACGAGGGAACTCGACATGCTCCTAATTGGAGGAGAGATGCCAGGATGGATTCACCATTGTGAAGAGGGACCTATATCTTTCAAGGTTCCCAAGGATCTGTATGACAAGTTCTTAGGACTTGCACTCTGTGTGGTTCTTGGGTTGGAGGAAGGAAAAGTGGTCGGTGTTTCATGTGAGGTCCAAATTTTGTCAATGGCAAAAGGGTGAGTTATACAAGATGCCTTCATTCAATGGAATCCGATCATGTGTGGCTTGAGTATTATCCGCGCAGCTCTCTGTGGGAAGTAGAGAACGGTTCACGAACATCTCTGTGGAAAGTAGAGAGGTATCTACAAAATGATTGGAGTCATTTTCAAGTTCACCTTAGGGTTTTCGAAAGGAAGCATAAAGAAGTGTGGGTTCCGTCTAATATGCCAGCAACAGGAGGATGATTTGAGGGTTGAGCCCCAATGCCTGATGATCAAGGAAAGAGACTCAGAGGAAGACAATTCAATAGACACCGAGGAAGAAGATAGTCCAATCGAAACAGATGGAGAGGAAAGCTGATCCACTTAACAAAGATAAGATGGTCTTAACTATGGTTCCACTGGCACCAAATATCATACGAGTGTCAGCTTGCGAAACATTCCGGTGGAATTGGTCACGACTTGTTGAGGAGTTGATTCTAGGGGAAGCGATTCCAATGCATTTTGCTCTTCCGTTTTCTTTTTTTTCCGTCTCTACTAGAAATTTTAAAATGTCTGCTCCTTAAATTAAAATTGAAAATCACAATGAAGTACGGGTTCTGCATCATGCTATCAATACTGACATGGTTGAGGAACTATTCCTTACTCTCTTTCTGTATTAGTTGTGATGTAGATTGCATTAATCCAAACTTAAGTGGATTCTTGTTGAATGGCCATGATCTTCCTAGTTGCTCTGTGAACGTCACTTAGGCCTTTGTCACCTCTCTTAATCCAATTAATGATGCCAATGCTTCATACTCTAAAATTCTAAAATAGCAAGTTTTGCTCAATCTGATATGATCTATATCTTTAGGAAAGTGTTGATCTAATTGCGTCAAAGATCAAAAGGTCTACACCTTGGGAAGATTAGTTGATTCCTCTGTTACAAGGTAGACAGAATTGGATAGGTAAACAAAGTATTGTGTCATAACTAGAGGCTTCTTTGAACTGTAATGTTTTGAGCTTGTGGCATGTTGCTCACCTACTTTTGTGCCATTACTAAAATCTTTCTTGAGGGGAAAAAGAAGAAGTAGACAGAATGGCGATTTATGGTTGAGTCACGTTATCACGAAACTCCATTCACTCCCACTTCCTTTAACCAACAATTTACCTCAGAAAGTTTTCGCCTCGAAGTGTAGTCCCTTGTCTTTACTAATTCTCAAGTTTCAGTAACAGTTTTAAGTAGCTAAAATCTTCTACAATGAAAAAACAATTTCTGTTATTTTGACCTTCAGATGAAGCAGCATTGTCGCACACCAATCTCTAGGGAAATAGCTGGTCTGTCTGACCAAACTGTAACTACGAGGATCTTTATTCTAGTTTACATCCAATCTCTCCCATCATTTTTCTCTATCTCTTCAACAATGCCAGGATCCAATCATCTTCATTCCTGTTGAAACAAAAGAGGGAGAAAGGTATGGATGATTATGAAGTGTAGTCATTATCTAGCCTGAAGTGTACAGCATAATCTGATAAGAGGAGTATTAAACGGGCCCAAAAATTTCTGATTAATTTCAGTCTTCTCTAGTTAATAATGGCTTTGGTAGCAAAAAAATTTATTAGACACACACACAAAGCATATGCTCCTATTGAGTAGAGCGAAGAATGCCAAGTTTTGGATATGTACTCTTTAATTCATATCACAGACTTTACCGTGTAACTTTACTATTGCTGGATAATGTGGATATTGGTGCCATTGAATACAGATCATTTTATTCAATCAATATGTCTTATGGATGAAATGCAGAAAGTTCTGAAAGGATGCATTGGACTCGACTTTAGAGGGCAGGTTTCTCATTTCAAGTTCTCTTTTCCACTCGAAGCATATGTTGGAAATGATAATAGAACTACCATACTTCAATACAGATGCCCTTAACTTATACCCAACAAAAACATGGTAGAAATCGATGTCATCGGTTAGGTCGACTCGATTGGTCAATTGGTGTTGGCATTAAGCTAGTCAAGTCTCGACACTTCCTTTCCCAGACAGTTAAAATTATTTTTGACAGGAGAAGGTAATGAGTTTGACATCGGGGATTAATCATCATACAGATGCATTCCCATCAAATTGGTGGATTCAAAGAGAGCCTCCCTCCATTTCTTGACCACCTCCAAGCCCGTCCCATAGTTGAGTTTGAAATTAGTTCTCTCTTTTTTGTCCAGTTTTTTTTTCTAATATATAGCAGTTTGTTCGATTCAATTTGTTCTATGTTGCCCGAGCAGATGTATAAGGATATTCCATGTTTACGTAATTCCGTGTATAAATTTATGGGAGGATTGGTGCTGACGCTAGGTGTAATGCTGAATGTCCTGGAACTGACATCCAACTCCATTCATAGAGAAAACTATCATTTCTACTTTGCATCTGAACAAAATAGTTATGAATGGCTTCGCCATCTCCAGTTCCAAGTCTTAACTTTCTCACATTTTCAATGAAATTTCGACGCTCTTTCTCGCCAAAATTAAGATCTTCATAACCTCCTGCCTCAACAACAGGCGATTAAAAAAATTCTTGTCGATCCTTATACCAGCTTTTATCGTTTCAATTCAAGCCTTCTTTTCACATGAGCATCCAACTTCTTGGGGCATCTTTGATCGCGAACTTTCCCAGGATTCAAGTTACGATTGTGGTCAAGATGGAAAGATGATATTCTGTACTTTCCAAGTGGACATAAACAAGCACTAATCTTTGCTTACACATTGTTCCTGACAACGTTAAGCAATCCACACTCTTTCCATAACGAGAACATGCAAAAGTCAAGTATTAGATCTTACTGTCATCTCCATTTTGCGAGCTCCTCCACCGAATCCCACTTGTTTAGCCTATCTTTTCTAGTACTTTTGGAGGACAGAATCGAGTACCATTCCTTGCCTCGGTTTTACTACAATTTCTTTGTCAATTTGATTTCCTTTTGGCTCATCTGTAGCAGTTCTCTTTCACATTCTTCGCCATTAGATAGTGTGACATCATTCTGCACTTCAGTGTTGAAATGAGTTCTTCTCGTGTCTGCTAAAATTACAAAAAACAAAACATTTAATATGACAATTAATTAGTGATATCGGTACATGAAGATACACAAGAAAGCAGTTGCTAACACAATTGTAATGGTAAGCTTTCTCAATTTCTCTCAATCGTTCGACGCAAGATTGGTGGTGTGTTTGAACTAGAGGTCCGATATTTGTGGGGCTGGATTTGAAGAGCATCATAATTTACACCGCGAGGACATCAGATGTTTGTGACCTGGACTTGAGGAACATCATAATCAAATTTTTTTAGTACACGCCGCTGCTCAGCAGCACACGCCACTTCTGGAAGGCTCTTGCCTCTACTGCCCTGATCCTCTACCAACCGTCGAGTGTCGAGGGTTCTACGGGGCTGCAATAAGGGCATCATATAAATGTTTAATATAGAGTTCATCATACTTCATTAGGCTCAGACACATGAGCTGAATAGACAACAAACTCCTTTACCAGATCTTCTGCCACGAGAGGATGGAGAAATGGTAGCATACGGTTGGAACCTACAAAGTCTGGTAAGCATGATGCAGATTCTAGACCAGTCAGTCCATCAGCGACATTAACTGTTGCGTCTTTATATTACAAATGGCATCGGCCAAAGATGTACATAGATGTAACTATAGACTCAAGGAGGATGAATTGGGGCTACATCGTGCCCAAAATTTATCAAAGAAAGGACATATTGCTTTGTCCTATGCATCACTCTCATAGCTTCCTACAATTTGCAAGAAAATTCTCGGGATTGATGGCTTTTCTACGACCATAATTTGAACTACCTGAGACATAGTTGGTCTATCTCGCTCGCTGTCTTGAATGCACCAGCAAGCCACGTTGCATGCTCTGCACACTTCTTCCATCTCCACGAGTCCATTCAATCCGCGGTCCACGAGTGGCAAGACGTCTTCTCCTTTGGCGATTGGATTAGCTACCTGAAGTGGTAGATAATTGCGCGTATCGCTATTCAGCTCCTCAATGTTTCTCTTTCCAGATATGATCTCAAAGAGCAGCTTTCCATAGCTGAAAACGTCGACTTTCGATGTGATGGCTCCTGAAATCCATTCTGGTGCGAGGTACCCTCTGGTTCCCCTCATGGTGGTAATTACACGGCTGACATCCCATCCTGGGACTTTTGCGAGGCCAAAATCCACAATCTGTGGTGCGAGTTCTGCATCCAACAGTATATTCCCTTGCTTGATGTCGCAGTGTACAATGCAATCTCGACACCCCTCATGGAGGTACTCCAATCCTTTAGCAATCCCGATGGCAACGCTGTGTCTGGTTTTCCAATCGAGGGTGTTGGAACCTTTCTGAAACAAATGAGCTGCGAGCGAACCATTTGCAAGGTACTCATGTACTAGGAACCTTTTTGACTCTACTGCACAAAAGCCGTGCAGCCGAACCACATTGCAGTGCTGTATTGTTCCGATAGTTCGAACTTCCGCAAGGAGCTGTTCGTTACTATGGTTTTGGTTCAAAATTTCTTCACTGCTATAGGAGTTGAGTCTGGCAGTATTCCCTGGTAAACAAACTAAACCCGCCTTCCCCAATTTTCTCAGAGAAGTTCTTTGTCACTTTCTTCAGCACTCGATATACAAAATGCATCAAATGGTCGTCTGCTGCATGAGCAGACCGTCTCGTCCTAATAATCACCAGCGACACACTAAAGAACACAAGAAAAGCTAAGGACACAACCACAGCTGCTGTTATGAAATTCGAAATGGGTTTCCTCTTTTTCTTACGCTCCTCCTTCAAGTCCAATGCCGCGGTCCGGACATAGAAATCTCTCGAAAGTACATCATAGGCCAAAAGTCGAACCAAAAATTTCTCATCCGTCCATATCTGACAGTCAGCAATGTTAGCATATGCACTGCGCGAACAGTTGCTCAAGCAAAATGACCTGCATGCTTCGGTGTTTTCAACCATGAACGAATCAGAATTTTTCGGCAAGCGTGTGTTACGCATGAGGAAAAAAATTATCTTCCTTGTCATCACTACATTCCGACGCAGACCTCCTTTCGCCATTGGCCCTGACGATCTTCCAGCTTCAGATTATCTAAGTATCCAAGAGTGCAATCACAAAGCGGTGCATCTCTCTGATTGCAGTTACAAGGAGCACCACAAAAAGGGTAAATCTCACACTTTGTTGTTCGGTGTACCCAAAGCACTTTCCATTCCTGGATATGCTTTGCCAATACTAATTGCTTGAGCAGCCCCGTCGGTTCAAGCACAATCCAAGAAAGATTATGAGGGGCAACCGAGGATTATTTGGAGTGCGTCTCATTCTCATTTGGTGGCATTGTACTCTTTTTTAATGATTTGATTTACGTGGAAAACCCAAAGAATAATAAAAAGACACAGAGTCTTAAGGTGTAGAAAAATCGAATATTCCATCATACAAGTTTAGAATTTATTCTTTTCTTGACAGTACCCTCAGATAAAATGCAAAAAAAAAACAAATTGTCAGCAAAATCGAGGCTCGATGCTTCACAAGCAACAAACGATGGTAGACCAGACTTGACCATTGGGGAGACTTGGTGGCGGGGGAGACCCACCTCGGTCTAGAAAGTACCGACACTTTTTCGAGAGCCTTCATGTCGTGTCTGACACTCAGTTAACAAGTATCAAAAAATGTAATACTGGTCAACTCTCTCGACACTTGAGTCAAGAATTCTGATACTTGAGTTCAGAATTCCGACACATAATTCTGACACGCACAAAGTTAAATTTTAAAATTTTTAATAAATGATGAGTCAAAATATAAATATGAAAATAATAATAATAATAAAAAATAATAATAATAAAAAAATAATAAATGAGGAAAGAACAAAAAAATAGTATTCTCTTCTCTTCTAACTCTTACTTGCTGTGATATACAATTCACCCTCCAATTTATTTTTTTCTCTTCTCTTCCAACACACTATGAGAGCAAGTCTAAAATGTGGATCGCTTATTTTTTTCTCAAATTTTTATAGATTATTGGAATGGAGTTAAATTTCTCAAATTGAAATAATAAATTATATTAACGAATAGTGGATTAATATTTTTAGTGTAAATTCATTCTAAACTCTTGTTCTATTATTTATTTGTTTTTAAATTTGAATCAAATTAATTTGCTTAAAATAATCATAAAAATCATCATATATCTTATATATCAATATACATTTAATATACAACGTATCCCAACATGTTATAATTTTCTATTTTTTGAGAAATAACATTATCACATATCGTGTCACGTCACGTATAGTTGTTGGTGTCGATACTATTTAGGCCTCGGTGGTGGGCTTGGTGAGAGGAGAGGGGGAGAGTACGCAGAGTTGTGCAACTTTTAACATCGCAACTACAAGCAAAACACGTGTCATCCTTCGGGTGAGGGGACAACACGAGGAACGATAGCCTCGTGGCCTCCGTTCCAAACCAATCAATACCATACAAATAATACGATTGGGCCACATATAATCTCATATAGAAGTTGCCACATTAATTTTTAAGGATTTCTAATCAAAGTTCAAATTATTAGGGTTGATTGTGTATAGGATATAAGAATGTGGGGTGCATATGCTTCTCCTACCAAGATAGAGCCTGCTATAGTTGACATGTCTCCCTCAAAATCCAAATAGATAGCTAGATTCATTAACAAGTAATTGTTTGAGGGCAACTGGGGGGGTTACTTAAGAAGCGAAGCCCACGCAAAGAAGCAACAGAGACTCTTGGCTTGTAATCTGTTGTTGGGTCTCTACATCACCAATCCCTCGCCGCTAGCCTATCTTCCTGAGTCCTAAGATGGGTCCACATCACATGGCGTTGAATGAAGTTCATGCCCCATTAATTTCCGTTGATAAGAAAGAGCGACAACAACACCGTACCATAGCGTTGATCAAAGCATATTATCAATTTTCAAAGATTGATGAAGAGATATTCAAATATCGTTGCATGAATATATAAGTAGGAGATTTCACTCATTCGTGGTTTAGAAAAATAGTGTTGTAACTGCAATGTGATGCAAGCACACAAAATAAAAATTCGAAAGGGAAAAAAGAACGCTATGATTAATACGATATATTTCAATGATAATAATGTAAGCCTAGCTAATATTTTCTATCATTATAGTGATTCGTTTCTTTAAAATTCCGTTTACCTACAGTCCCTTTTTACTCCTTTAAAGGAGCTAAGAGGTCTCGGCCTCATTTAAGTTCAAGATCTGCAAGGTTACCAGAGGAGGGTAACTCTCTCTCTCTCTCTCTCTCTCTCTGAGACAGAGCAAAATGAAGAATGTCAACAACAGCAACACAAGACTCATCCTCCTCCACCCTTACATCCAGAAGCAAGGAAGCTCCAACCGCCTATGGCTCCTCGCCTTCATCTCCTTCTTGACCACCGCCTTCGTCGTCACCCTCATTTACACCAGAGAGTATTCCACAACCGCCGCCGCCTCCGCTGCCACCACCACCTTTCCCTCCACCACGACCGCCTATAGCAACGCGCCTCTGCCATCGACCGTCATCAACACCCTCCTTCACTATGCATCCAAGTCCAACGACTCTTTCCGCATGTCCTACCCCGAGCTCAAGCCCATCTCGGACGTCCTGAGGAAATGCTCCTCCCCTCGCAACTTCCTAGTGTTTGGCCTCACTCATGAGACCCTCCTCTGGAAAGCCCTCAACCATCACTCAGAAGCGAAGTACCGCATGGATGAATTTCACTATACCATCGGGTGATTGCCCCCCAAAAAAGTTTCTATTCGAGCATAATGCCGATGAGAGACAATGTCAAGACAAAGCAGTTTCCCTGAAATTGCCAGCTCTGTGCTGCATACCTGACAAGAGCTCCCACAGGCCCAGTCCTTGAAATTGGATGGTGATGGCTTAGTCATAGAGTGAGAGTTTAGAGCTGCCAAAGCCATTGATATCTGCGTGAGGAAGATTATCTCCTCCCGCCAGTGCTTGTCCCTTCGTACGAAGGAACCCCACTCTGTGACGTCCGCCAGGTATTTGTGATTTAACCCAATTGAATCCTTTGTGTAATTCACGGATTTAAATGTTTTGACTACTAGTTTCGTGATATTCTTCTCCTTTTTTTTTTAGTTTTTTCCTGTTATATTGTTGCCCTGGTCAATCTAGATGGATGAGTTTATTCTATTTCCACACAATTTCGTGTAAATTTTTTTGGGAGGGTTGCTGCTGTCCCTCGGTTTAATGCTGTTATGAAACCGGCTTATGTTGTGTGTCTCGTAGAATTTTCCTTGATGAGATTTTTTCTTATTGTGTATGGGAGGCTCAGTCTAGTGAGGACTTCAGTTCTTCCAGGTTTACAGTTACCAACTCTTGACAGTACTTTAGTGGAAGAATCTAATCGAGCCTAACAAATGGCAAGAGTGGCACAGAGCATGGGAGGAAGTTTCTGTCTGTATTTGAGAAGGTAATCTTGTTCATTTTGATTTTTGATTTTTTCTTTTCTCTGCATTGCTAGAAAGGATGATGCCAGGGATGACTTTGTTTTTCTTATGAATTGGAAATTAGAAATGGAAAACTGAGGTTGAGTTGCGTGGCCTTAACTTAATGCTAGCTGACTCCACGTTTATGGTGCATCAATTGTGGTGCATTGATGGGAAAATTCTTGCATGCTAGAACTGCTTGGATAGATGGCATATGCATCAGATACAGGCGATAAACTTCAAGAAACATATACATACACTAGGCTTAGGACTTTTTTTAAGTAAATTTCCCTGATATACATAAGTACCTGCACTTGGTTTGCATCTAAGCAAGAAGCATTATTATCATTGCATCCATTTCCACCATCAATCAAGTTTCTTCGAAGGTCCTATGAGCACATGTAATATTGAACTGAGGATCAGTCCATCTGTCCTCCATGAGAGTCAGATACAAAGCTTGTATGCTTAAATAAGCATACGCTTTGTTGATTTACAGATGGATCAAAAGCATTGTCATGCCCAACCCCACCTTCAAAAAGACATGCTGGGATTCACCTTTCTAAGGAGAATAATACTACATAAATCATACTAGCACTCAATGTCATTAATTTAACTAGAAAAGTACTTTCATGGCAACATAAGAGTTCCACCATATAAGAAATTTTCCATTGTGTGCTCGTACGTCAAAAGATGCTGATAAAATGGTTAACGAGACTACATTAACTCCCAAAAACATAAGATTACTACCAAATAAGAAGTATTTCTTATAATATGGAATAGAGAAAAAGCATATCGATAAATGTACAATTGACATTTTGAAAACTGCATCTTTGCTTTTCTTTTTCTTTTTCGGCTTAGTCTGTTGAGCCTTAGCCTTTTGCTTCTTCTCATATTGTCGCTTTCTAGTTGCATCAATAGGATAGAGGCAAATTTAGAAGCTACGAAGGATTCCATGAAAGAGTTCGTTCCTCTCTATCGAATCAATCATGACGGCAATTTGTTCGGTTCAATATTGTTGTCTTCACTTTAGAAAACAATCTAAATCCTGCATCGTGTTAATGATTGTGCATTTTGTTTGAAGAAATGCACGCTGGTCAATTATGAAGAAAATAAAGGCAGTGTATACTTTTTCTCAATCATCAAGCGTACATAGGTGTAATAATTGTACTAAACAGTTGATATTGCAGTTTTTCACCTCTCAGTGTAGATAAGCAGTTGTTTTTACTAAATTGAGTTGAATGGATTTTCATACGCATAAATTTTTTTTATGCATAAAAAACAAAAGTTATGCGATAATCATTAAAAATAGAAAATTCACATGGAAAATATCCATGGAACTCAGCTCACACGCACTTGTGTGCCGTTTTAACTATTGCATTCCTCTAAATTTATAAAAGAAGAAATACGAAAGTAATCTCTACAGTGCACGAGGACTAGTCTTTATAATAAGGGAAAACCCATTTCTGTCTGACTTTTGCTTTACTTCCAAAATTACCCTCACAAAGAAAAAAAAAACTGCTTAAAAGTGTATGAGGAAATGGCACGCCTTGGTCCTCGAGTGCTGAGATTTACCCAAGTTGCTAGGAGTTACTTTTACTGCTCAACCTCTGTCGTCGGCATTTCTTGATAAACCTTTAATCGTGATTGTGCAGGCATACATATACTGTAGCTGATTGTGCGTGATGATACATGATGTTTATACCAAAATCTCGCCAGGCTCGTTGTCAGCCTTTTCAATGCAACGGGAAATACTTGCTTGGATTCGTGTCTAGTAAATTAAATGCATGACCATTGTTGATTTTTTGAGATTGACATACGGCACTCATGTGGATTCACAATATTAATAGTTATGATCCACACAATTCAATGGACCAAGTCTAAGGAAGATATTCTCAATGTAGTGAATTTTATGGGAAGTGTACTGATATTCTATTATTCGTGTAAAGCTTCGAATAGTTAATTAGTTTGCTTTGATATACGTGCATGCTATCTAAAATGTCGTTGGCATATTTCAAGAGTAACTCTTCATCAAGCAATTTATTTTTTGTTTGGTTGGCAATAATTAGGATTGTCATGATGTTAGATAGCGTAAGATTGATACTTGAAGGAAAAGTTTTTTTATTTAATTTTCACAATGGGTAGTATCGAAAGATAGATGCTGTGCAAAAGAGTTGAGTTGTAAGACTTTAGGAAAAATTGTGGTAAAATTCATAAACCTATTGTTCAGCGGTCAATTTAGTAATAAAATTTTTAATTATGCTAATTTAATCTTAAATCTTTTAATAATTTATCAATGTAGTCCTTTTAACCAAATTAATCAAAACTGCTGATGCGACAATATAATCAATACCAACTATCTCATGTGATATGACCAGTATTAACGTGGATGATTTTTAATTTTTAATTTTTTTGAATTCTTTTCTTTTCAGAAGTAGCTGGTCTTAAGCCATGATCGAAGATCAACCACAAGCAATGGACAATGAGGGTTGGCCTCACTTGGGCAAGGGTCGCCCTTGCCCAGTGATTGATGAGGGCCATCGGACCATCGTCGGCCTCGTCAACTGCAACAAAAAAGGGAAAGAAAAGAGAAAAATAAAATAAAGTCTAAAAATTGAGAAAAGTTACAAAAATTGTCCATATTATTGTTGACGGTGTCACGTAGAATAATTGACATCCACATTATGATTTGTTCAAAACCCCTAAGGCGAGTTCATTTGTGTGGTTCAAAGTGTAATGTAGACGATAAAATGCAGGATTTCTTCCACACTAATTTGGATAGAATCAAAATTTAGTGATTACATTTCGAATCAATCTTGACTGAAATTTGTTGGATTCGATCTTGTTGTGTTCACCATAAAATAAAATAAAAAAAGAAAGAAATTATTCGTCACCTGATTTTTGCCCGCAAATTACGTCTTTTTATAAAAAGGAAATGGAGGTTTATAATATATATAACAAATGACAAATTAAAAAAAGTGCTCAATTGGGTCTAGTCCATCGTACCTCAACCCACGAGGCCAGATCATTCAAGTCCAAATTTTGATCAATTTGGCATGGGCCCCTTTGAAAAGACTGGAAGAAATTTCAATGATTTGCAGCCCAAGGTCCTGGATCTCCTTCTAATTCGGCTCGCGATTTCAACTTCATCGCTCGTCTTCAAGCTTCGAGGAATCGGTATTCAGGTTTCTCGCCGCATTCGTGCTCTTCAATCGCGATGCTCCCGCGCTTGAGCTTCGAATCATTTACTCGGTCAATGAGCTCGAGATTGTTACCCGGACCCTCAACAACCCGAGGCCTTTGAGCTTCCAGTTTTCACTTAGCATGGAAGTTTATAAACTCATTCGATCGCTCCAACAGGATCAAATCTCTCTCATTCTCTGATTTCTATTTTTTTTTTTATTCAATTGGCGACATTGATTTCTCGATATCTCGCGTGTCACCAGCATTTTGCCTGAATCAGCTCTGATTCCACCGACGCAATCAGTTTAGGAGCTCATCTCCAGCGACGCTATCAATTCAGGATCTATATTTCCTCTTCACCGAGCTTTACCTTTGATTCTTTCAGATGTTTGTCGCTGAAGTCTGCTCTCTTTAGGTCGTCGAAGATCGCATTGGATTGGATTTCCTCTGTTATGCTCTGTTTTACGGTCAGATAGATCGAAGTATTCAAAGCTGATTCGTTTTTTCCTTCACTGGCCCGATTTTCAACACCAACGCTTCCACGACCTCCACTCTCCGGTCCGATCACCATTCGTAGCCAACCACTGCACTTTCAAAGAATGAGCAAGCTGGAATGCGTATTGAGATTCTGAGAGTCGTTTAGTCGTGAAGGAGAAAAATCTGAGTTTCACGGCTTGATGATGCTGAAAGGCATGAAGAGAAATGGTGATGAAAGTGCAGAAGTAGGATTTGTGTTCTAGAAAAGAAATTCTTGAATCAGCTTTATATAGGTGAGGGCTTTTTTTCGTTAATGAGTGGATTTTAGCTGCATTCATATTGTCTACGCAAAAATAACTACGAAAAAGAATTGTTCTTCACGATCTCCACTCACTTGCTAATTCTTAAATCGGTTTAGGCACAAAAGAAAAAAAAATTGTGTCGATTCCATGATTTGGTTTCGTGTTCTCTGTGCCCGCAATCGATACTATGTCTCAAAGATAAGGACAGGAGCTCATCCATAGTAGTGGCTAAATCTGAATGCGCCTCAACACAATACGCATGAGATAATGCGGTTTACACTAAGTTATTAAGCATGATTTCTTGATATTCGTCTCGGTTGCTTGAAATCTGAATGCGTGAGTATGCCTGTTCTCTGTACATGTTATATGCTCAGCTGAGATGGGGGGTTTTTACTATGGTTGCCGGTATGGTTCGGAGATGATGTCCGTAAGCGTGATGGTTTCTAGTACTCCATTCATTAATTGACAAACATGAAAGCAATAGCTCACGGATGTAGTTCATGCACTATTGAGTCTTTTTTAGCAATTTGTACCATGTTAACTCTTGACCTTGATCACTAGTATGGTAGTGACATTTAATCTAGAAAGTTTCTTAAACCTTATAACTGATATATTCATCTTTTAATTCTGGTAGTTAATTGGCCATTATCCAAAAACGAAACATTTTCCAATAGTTAATTGGCCATTCATCTTCCATATTTTGTTATGGCATCAAAATTTATATTCTTAAAGCATTATTTCCTATTCAAAAGCTTTTTAATCCTTAATATGAATTTTTTTTCATGCATGGCCGGTGTATGTCCCTTATATGTTTGGTCTTCTAAATGATAGGATATAAAATTGAGAGGATTTTATTATATCATATCCACTATTTGATTATTGTAATAATAAAGCCGGATATATTCACATCATATTATAAATTGTTTCGTATGAACGCCTATATGAATCACAAATTTTACAAACGGAGTGATAAAAATCTCTCGCAAAACTTTTATTTATTTTATTTTCTCTTTTTTAATTAATTTCTTTTTTATTTCTTTCTTCCCCATTCCATCATTCTCTAATAAAATTGTATTAAATAGAAAATTGTACTAATATACCTAAAATACTAAAACATCTAAAATATGTAATAGATATATTTATTTATTGAATTTATATTATAAGATAGAATTAAATTCGAATATATAAATAAAAATAAGATTAAATCAAAAAATAAATTTTATTTTTGTTATTTTGAATTTCTCATATTAGAATTCGAATATTATTTATATTCAAATATAAATTTAATTTGTTAATCTAAGAAATTTGTTATTTAAAAAAAAAAAAACTTTCCTATCATCGATATCATAAATCATATCTCCCTTTATTTCACCCCTCCTATGAAATAATTTTATTCAATCTATATCCCTTTTATATCTGATTTTATCATATACCAAGCAAGCACCAAACGAAAGATGGGATCAATTTTATCATATCCCGAATTTTATCCCAGTTGCCAAACGCAACCTACATGTCTCTTGATTATCCAATTCACGTTCACATATAATTATCTCCATAAAATCTTGTTCAGATTGTCATCTATTCAATTAGCAACAATAGAAAATGGATTGTTGGTGCAAGAAGCCTTTGTTCATACATGTTCTTAAGATCCACTTATAGAAAGAAAAGAAACGAATATGACCTTCCCATTTAAAAGCGTGCTCAATATGATTAAAAAAATAGCAGTTTAAAGTGGTTTATGAATACATTTTTTAGGAAACTTTTTTAAAAGTCTAGTAGAATATTATGACTGAATAAAATATGATTAAGCGTATTGGTACTTGTTGTGAAGAATAATATATGATGATGCACAAGGTCAGAAATTTTTATGATCTCTATTTCGTAAAAAGAAGAAATTCAAGAACCTTCTATTAGGTCTTCATCTTCATCTACCAATGAACTGGCGATGTACTTGAGAATGGATTACTCCAAATACATTAGTAAAGCTAATAAAGTCAAGATTGACATTCTAAAAATGGTGGAAAAGGAAAGCCAATAATTTTTTTATTCTTTCCACCGCGGCTCATGACTTGCTAACCTCACCGGCATTTATGATACCATTGAGCTCACGCTTAATACTAGTCAACATACTTTGGGAGACAAAAGGTGCAGCTTATTTGCAGAATGCTTAGAAATGGTTGTAGCAAGACATGATTGGTTTCGCAAGAATTGGCTTTAGAGAAACGTGCCCAATATGAAAAGGAGGACAATGACGACACCGTATCATATGAATCATAGTGGGGAACACGACATTGAAAATATAGAATTTATTAGAAATATTGTTTGGTGTAATTTGCATGTATTCATTATTAGGACACCATTATGTGTAATTTTCTTTTGCAAGATATTTGAAGATATATTTGTATTTCAATTTGGTTTAATTGAATGAGTGTTCTTCGTTAATTCTCCTCAATTGATTTCAATTATTTTTAAATTTTGCTAAAAAGTTAGTTAATCTCTTCTTGAATTTTTCATTAAAAATTAAAATTAATTTTTTTAAAAAATGGGCCCGAGCCAATGGTGGCCCCACCCAACATTTCCATAGTATCAACTCCAGCAGCTTGTGTTATATAGTTGTGGGCTATACCCCTCAAGTTTGGTTTGGCCATCCCAAGCATTCTTCCACATCCAAACTTCTCCTTTCTGATGTCCATATCTGTTAGTGTGGACTCTCCGATAAATTGGTGGTCGTTTAGGACTCTAGGCGTCTCCTCCGAGGTCGACATCAAAAGTTTCAAATATGCCAGTTAAGGCCATCCCCCGCATGGAAAATTTGGCCCTTTTGGAGGTCGCTTCGGGAGACCTAGAAACTGTTCTTGGACCTTGAACGTCAGCTTGAACAAATCAGCTCTGAGACCATAAAAGGGAAGTAGGCAGTATATCACAATCGTATGGAGACTATGCATATTGACATTGTAATGCAGCGTGTTAGGATCATGAACTAACCGCTTCACTTGTTATGAAAAAAGTGTCATTTTTTCTCATGGCCATGTAAGTATCACCGACAACTAAAGGCCGCAGCTCATCCTCGGAATTAATGTTAAAAAATAATCAACGTTCCATTGACAAAAAGACTCCTAGATTATTTCCTTCTTATCATCCTCACCTTTGATCGAATGAGTATAAAACCCTTTCGCAACTTCAAAATAAATCTCCTCGGACATCGACAAAAAACCAAAAATCTAACCCAACCAGCTAAACCATTTGCCTAAATGGAAATCTCTCCCGTGTGAAAAAAAATTCAAAGTCGATATCCCGTCTCTTCCAACACATCTCTAGCAGCAAATGTAGACAAATACATTTGATTAGCAATTTTCGAAATTTTACATGTCACTGCAGTAAGCTTAACCAGACACGGGTGTTAACACTTGAATTTTACTTGATAAATCAAATATGCATTTAAGTAATAAAAATGAGAAAGAGAAAAAGAATAGAAGAAGCCCTATCCATCATTTCATATGGCCCTATTCGCGCACCTGCGGCCCATCTATAAAGCCTGCCCATTTCAGCACTTTTAAGGGGGAGTGGGGGAAAACACGTGAAAAAAAAAAGTAAAAAAAAGATCTTCTTCCATAAACAGTCTCCTCCCTCCAAATCTGAGGGGGAGACCACATAATATTCAGTCATGTTCATCATCATTGGTAATTCTCTCTCAGACCTTTCTCTCTCCATAACCACTCGCCCAGAGGACGCAATGCCAAGGTGGGATTGTCTGTTTTTTTCTGAGTAGGAGGGGACTGAGGATCGTGTTTTGGGAGAATGTCATGGAGAGAGTGAGGCAAGAAAGGGCGGTAGAAATAATTACTCTGGAAGAAAAAACACAGAGTGGGGATGAAAATAAATTTTGAGAGCACTCCGGGAGATTTTCAGACTCCTTCCTTCGCGGTCAGACGTCCTCCGTCATCACTCGCGGCCATTCCCTTACGACGACCCAAAAACTCTCTGTTATCCTCTGTTTTAACATTCAATCCATCCTATGTTTTTACGCCGATCAGTGTAGCCGGCGTACTTGGAGTCCCCATTCTGGCTTTCGATCATTGCTCGTCGCTTTGGATCTCTTGCCTCAGTGAAGTGTCCGGAGGAACGTTGCCTGGCCCCGTTTCGGAGGCGTAAACTCTGAAGCTGTCAAGTCCCGCTCGATGTCCACGTATCCATCTCAAGTTCGTTGATCGACACTTACCTGAACCTTCATGGACGAGTCTAATCAGCACTCGTGGTTGAAAATCCCTCCTCGGCAAGGTTGGTTTTGCAGCAACTTGCACTCAAGATTTTTTGGTCATTTCATAAATGAAGATTTAGTTTGAAGTTGACGCTGGTGTATGTCTGGGAAGAGACCAGGTTTGAAATCATTTTCTTGCCTCGATGAATCAAACCCTTTCCGCAAAGAAAGAAGTATTTGGATTGTGTTGTGGTGTTGATACACTCATTATGTCTTTTTTTTTCCTGAGATGCTCACCAACTGTTTGATGGAATGCATGAGTTGAATCTGTGACCCTCGCCTTGTGTTGTTGATTGATTAGGAAGCAAAACTGACACGTTCGGATTAATTTTGTTGAAAGATACTGATTATGGGATGTGGTTGCTAGTCTAAGCATCGTGGATTAAATTTTTTTTCCCCATTTGCTACGGATCTGCTTTCCAGTACACTTTGAGGTATCTCAATATGTCACCGGCTATCTATTTTTGCTATTTTTTGCATCTCCATGGCCACATGGTGTGGTCGTTTTTCTTGGTGAGAAACGTGGCTCGAAATCTTTGACCCAGACGTTGATTAGAGGTGAGGTTCTTTACGCTCATATCCCGGGTGTCCTTCCGCTAATCTTGGTTTATACATGACGATTAACGGACAATGGCCGTGCTCTAGGCGACTGAAGCCAGACAACGGCGACGTTACATTCAATGCTTGAATACGTCGATCATTGATGAGGTTGAGTTGGTTTCTTTAGCAGAGCAGAGCTCCCAGGATGTGCGCGAGGAAGATTATAGGAAGAAGACGACAGGGCCAAAAAGAAGAATAAGAAGGAGAGAAGAGAATAAATAGGAAAATGGGCCTCTTAATGGACAATGAATTCATTGTGGGCTTAGAATGAGAGAGTTGGGTTAGTGCCGTTATGTTCAATTCGGTTTTACTGGTGATTGGGCTATGGATCTCGTTTTTTTTTTCGCGAATTTGGGTTTGATTAGTTTCTGGTGGGAATTGGGCTCAATTCTATGATATGAGCCCAGTTTGAATTTTTGATCAAGCCCTCTTAAGGCAATAAGCCCAATGAATCGTGCCCATAGATCTGATATGTGTCAGCCCGTGTCCGTGCCGGGTCTGAAGGCTTAGCCGAGGCCCCTATTTTCGAAATATATAATAAGAATAATAATAAATGAATAAAATTTGAAGATATAAAAATATAAAAATCGAAAAAAATTGAAAAATGGTTTGAAACATGGACCTTGATTAGGTTGTTAAGCCAGTGTTCTTGAAAAATACGGGCAACACGTAAAAACTCCAATAAAGTTGGTGGAGGAGGAGGATACTATGGAAAAAAATGAGGATTTCGAAGGAAAGTGGAGCAAACTGACCAAACAATTAAAGTTACTCCCGAATTTCCTGCAAATCCTGGTTGCATCTCATTGCAGACCATGTGGATCTCCCCTCAAAGCCAAGTAAGCATGGTTGAGAGAGCCTCTACCAACGAATCACCTTCATTTCCGTCCTAATATCAACTCCAACAGCTAGCCTCATAAAGTGATGGTGGTTATACCCCTTGAGTTTGGTTTGTCCATCCCAATCATTCTTCCTTACCCAAACTTCTCCTTTCTTCTTGTGATGTCCATACCTTTTAGCATGGACTCTTTAATAAATTGGCGGTTGCTTAGGACTCCAGCATCTCACCTCCGAGGTCAACGTCAAAAGTTTCAAAAATGCAAGTTAAAGCCATCCCCCATACGGAATATTCAGTCCTTTTGGAGGTCGCATCGAGAGACCTTAAAACCACTATTGACCTTGAATGTCAGCTTGATTTGTTCCTTGACCAAATCAGCTACATGGCCAGAAATGGAAAGCAGGCAGTACATCAAAATCATATGGAGACTACGTATACTGACATAAATGCAGCGCCTTAGGATCATGGACTAATCATCTCACTTGTTCAAAAAAACCATCATTTTCTCAGAGTCATGTAAGTATCACCAAAAGCTAAGCGCCTCAAAATCGCCCTCAGGATTAATGTTCGAGAATAATCAATGTTCCATTCGTAGAAAGACTCGTGAATTATATTTCCTTCTTATCATTCTCACCTTTGATCGAATGAGTATAAAACCGTTTCACAGCTTCAAAATAAATCTCATCGGACACCGATAGAAAACCAAATCCAACCCAACTGGCTAAAACTATTTGCCTAAACGAAAATCCCTCCTGTGTGAAAAACTCAAAAGTCTTTACGCCATCTCTTCCAACACACTTCTAGCAGCAAACGTGAGATATCTATCGAAGCAAGCTTGGTTCCGTTTGGGGAACCCAACTTGCAGAGGAGTTGCGACCTCCTATTCGCTTTGTTATGCCCTCAGGTGTGATCAAGAACTGCTTCCCTTCTTTTCCAGCTGCGTGTTTGAGCAACATTCTCACAGGAGAGGGAGGATTTCTAAGGATTTTTTGGGTCTTTGGGATGAAATTGAATGGGTTTGGAAGAAACAGGCTAGATTCGAGGAAGATAAGCTAAGAGAAAGCGATTAGTGGCTTTGATTTGAAGAAATTTGAAGCAAAATCTAAGTGAGTGAGAAAATTTGTGGATTGAGAGTGAGAAATGAGAATATGAGTGGAGAGTAAACAAAATTGAGAAAAAGCAGCAGATGGGGGAAATTGATTATTTTCATACACAATCAGTCATGCAAAATACAAATATCTCGTGGTGCGTATCGCCTACATGAAAAGACTAGTTGTCCATTAAACAAACAAAAATTACGTAAAATAAAAAATAACTCAAAGCAATATAAAAATATATATTTCTTAAAAATTAGGCATTTATCGCACAATCATATTATTTATCATTGATGAAAAGTAAACAAATTTGTTTTTATGTCCTTTGTGTGTGAATGACACGTTATGGAACAATGGTAGATGATAAATTTCTTATCTATGTATTTAAACCAACGTGCCCTTTCGTCTCGCGCTAAAATTTGCCCTCATCTACATGGAGCGCTCTATCTCTAATTTTGCAATGTAATTTAAAGGAAAAAAAAAAGTGTAAAGTCGGCCAAAGAAGAAGTTAACCACCTACTTTCCACTACTCGGTGCACTCGGATGAAATTCCTCAATTGTCTGGACAGTGAACAACCAACGTCATCTTGTACCATTTTCTATTTTATAGAATTGTTGAATAAATTTTTGGTAAGTTATTAAAAACATAGCCAAAACGTTCGTTTAGGGTTTGTTTTCTTAAAAAGAATTTGTATAGGGTAAGATAAGAAAAAAAATATCAAGTATTATATATCATCATCCAATTATAATTATTAAATTTTATTATTTATTTAATATGACTTGCATGAGGAGTAAAATAATCGTGCATGTGCGTGTAAATTTTAATTCCAGGCTACTGTCTTTGCACTATTTACATTGCTACCCAACAAGAGAGAACGCTATGTAAGCATCAATTTCGATAACAAAGGTGACTCGCATCGTCAGACATTTGACCCGATCAGTCCATAACTCGACGCCTATTGAATTCAATTTGTTGAAGTGAAGCAAACAGCCACCTTTTTGTTTTTTTGATTAAAAAAATAAAAATTCATTGACAAGCTATGCAACAGCCAAAGTGCCTAAATCTAATTGAAACTAGAAGCAAATCAAGGCCCGATTGACCCAATGGTTGGCTTGAGAGGCATAAATGAGATAATGGCATTGAGGTCATCAAAAAAGTTACATCGTTATACATTTGACCCAATGGGTCCAAAGTTTGACCCGAATTGAGTTCAATTTGTTGAAAAAGTGAAGCAACAACCCAATTTGAGAGCCCAAATCTGATCGAGACTCGACGCAAATCAAGGCCTGATTGGCCCAATGGCTGGTTTGAGAGGCACAAGTGATACAATTGCACTGAGTAAAGTTTTTTATATTAAATTGTTATTCATATGAAATTGATAAATGTGAGGTTGTATAATTGTGATCGTGAAAGATTGAAGTGCATAATTGTCTGCTATTATTGTCACCTAACTTATCACTTGGTGAGTAAGTTTCATCTAATTTAGTTCTTAGTAGGTAACGAAATATCAAAGTAGTTATAGCAACTTTCTCATCCTTATTAGTTACTTCTTATACAGAAAAAGCATATGCGGTTCTCTTGCCAATGAGTTACATTTCCATTTTATTATTAATTTTTCAAGATGTCGAGTAACTTTTAAAAACTCGGTAATTAGAATCGTCTCATCTCCTAACTTACTTGTAACATCAAAATAGTAACTATCAACATGCAAAGTAATTGCACTCAATACCATATTCACAATAAGGGTAACTTGTTATATAAGAAAAGAGAGGGCGCATGTTTTTGCTAGTGCCGGATGGAGAAAGATTAGGATGCTCTCTCCGTTAGAGACTAGCGGCAAAGACGGGGTGCTACAATAACAAAAATGGGTTATTTGAAGAGGAAGAGAATGAACAGACAGATATGCAAGTGGAGGAAGATGTTGCTGATGAAAAGAGTAGGGGTTGGCGGTGGTCAGCAACAATCGCCTTTCAATTGGGTAGTTAGACTGAAAGACAATTAGCTAGATGCGCCAAAAATGACATTCTTAGATTCAACCAATGCCCAAAGTATATAGAGAAGTTATCATACCCAGGCCCATAGAGGGTAGCTCCCTTCTATATCTTCAAAGAAAAAAGTGATTTTTCTATAAGTTAGTAACTTTTCACCTGAATAAGTGGCTTTCAAAATATTAGTAAGTGGTACATTTCCACCTAATTGGCAACCTTCAATTGGCAAATATGTAATTAGTCGAAGTGACCTTTCATTTCATTAGAAACTTTTATACAGAAAAAAAGGGAGTATTCACCTTTCAAATTTCTTGGTTTGATTATCAATTTTTCTTTAGGAAAAGATAATTTTCAATCCATCGAGAGTTCGCAGATTTTAAAAGTCTTGATTTAAAAAGTCGGAACTTTAATTTAATTAGTAATTAGTTGGTATGGCTTATAATTTTAATATAATAAAATACCTACTAGTATATCAAGAGTTGGCAACATTCACAAATAGTAGCTATTTTGAAATATTAGATAACCAAATATATTTATGTAGTCAGCAACTACACTTCTGCAATAATTTCTTCAATGATCCAGCAATGGCCAGTAAAAACAGCATGAATTTTCTCCGCTTTTAATCTCACGACACCATATCACCCCATAATTGGAATCTGACACCTCAACAAGATGACTTTGGCTCCGAGGAGGTTCTTTTATGTTTTGTTTGCCAGAACATTGCACAAGCAAATACATTTTAAGCATTTAAGTAGTTTCCGTTCGGATTTTTTTGTCTCTTTGTTAGATGGGCAGTTCAAGGCATTGATCACGACGTTGCGAGAAGATCGTTGCTGGGATGAAAGGCTACATCTTTTTTTCCCTGGAGGAGAGATGCTGAAGTGGTTGCTTATGGCTTCACATTGCTTGGGTGACAAGTTCCTAGGATAAGCTTTTTGTTTTGTATTTGGACCAAGAGGAGGAAAAGTGGTTGCCCTGGTCCAGATCCTTCCACACATTAATGCCAAGAAGGGGAGAGGGAGTACTCTATATGCATCATACTATCAAGTCAATTCCGATGACATGTGGCTTGCATATTCCCAACCAAAAGCAGAAAAGTTGATTTTAATCAAGATGATTTGAATCATTTCCAATTTTGCCTCAAGAGTAATGGGAGAAATCTTCCATAAGTGGGGATTCCGAATAATGTCTGGGCAATTAGAGGACAACTTGAAGGCCGTGATTCCAGAAAATCAGTGACTCAGCTTGATCCAGCTTTTCTTTATGTGGTTGGTCATTTACACTCTTTGAGGTTTGTCATGCTAAGGTATCAAACAAATTCATAAGAAGAGAGCTCAAGAGAAGCAAATTTACAGGAGAACCCACCAGTACCAGCTTTAGTCCATGAAACAGGGACTTGCATCCAACACTATGGAGGAGGATATTGCACTTTGGGAAAATGGCCCAAGTCAAACGGATCACGAGGAAAGTGGGCCAACAGTGCAAAGGAATGCATGATGGGGCTGAAGCTAAAATTCCCGGTTTATATCTACTGAATTTGTGTGACGATTTAGTGGAAACTCTAGTGACATCTATAATTATTGGGAAGACAGAAAAAATTATTTGAGACTTCTAATAATGGATTTAAAACCTTGGAATTATTTCTTTTAAATTTCTTACATTGCCTATATCAAGAATGCTACGTTGAAAGAATGATCGAATATACTTGTGTTATTATTCTTCTTACACGTTTTTTTTTCCCAATAGTAGTTTAAGCTTGTCCGTTCAATCATGTTATGACCATGCGATGTGGAATAATGAAGATGACACTGGCGTTGGGGCTGGTTTTGAGAAAGCTCACCAAAGGTATTTAATCAAAATCACAGCTGATTGCAGCTTTTTAAGTCGTCTTAGTTAAAATCGTGGAGCATCTTAAAAAAAATAAGGAAAATCTTCAAATAAAGGCTTAAAATGAGGTCATTTTTTTTAAAGAGGGCCTAGAGTGGAAATTATTTCAATGAGGGCCTTAAGCGGCTAAATCAATGTCAATAAAGACCTGAGCTCATTGTCCAAATGTTCACTGGCTGACAAGCATATGATATTTCCAACAATTGGAATAGGGGCATTTTTGTAATGGAAACGCAATGGAAACGAGCTAGGGGACTCAAGCCCTAGATTCACTCAAGATATGAGCATGTAGAAGAACAAGGTGGTGGGCCCACCTGCCCATCAGAATCACTTTATCTTTTTCTTTCCACAGCAAAGTTGCGTGGAGGAGTGAGGCGAAGTTGCGTGGAGGGAACCTGGCACAAAAGTGATGAGCTATTTCTAGCACTTTTGCTCTAGAAATGAGCATGTAAAAGGAACAAGGTGGTGGGGGCCCACCTGCCCATCAAAATCAACTTTATCTTTTTTCTTTCCACAGAGAAGTTGCGTCGAGGCATGAGGCGTAGTTGCGTGGAGGGAACTTGGCACGAAAGTGATGAGCTATTCCTAGCACTTTTGACTAAGTGAAAAAGACAGAAAAAAAAGAGAGATATTGTCAAATCACATGGAGTTCACAATGATAGGTGTAGTTAGTGCACTCGATTAATATTAGTGATGTTCATTTTTAACATCGATTTAAATAGTAACAAAATAAGCTAAACTCTAGACACAATGTTTATCACATCATCCAATTTTAGTGGATGATTATACTTTCGAAGTGTCATTCTTCATTAAAGTCCAACCACGGAATTCTCTTTATGGACTAAATAATTTGAATGTGACATGCTCTTTCACAACTAGACGAGGTCTTTCTTATGATCTCTCGTATGAAGCATCCAATTATTTTAACATCACTAAGCAAATGAATTCCAAAAAGCATCCAATGAAAAAGGCCCTATTCAAGCGAAGGATCCTTCGCTCTAAAGTAATAGAAAATAAGTTATTAGCATTCTAATTAATCACAAAAAGGTGTTCTTCTAGAGAAATTTCTCATTTCTTTAAATTTGTACATTAGAAACAATTGGATTATGTTCAACCGAGCAAAAAGCTGACCTATTTTCATTCCCGAGCTATGAAAGAAAACTAGTCACACAAGGGACTATATACCCTCTTTCTCTTCCACTTATTCACAATTTATGGTGAGCTATGAAAGAAAACTTGTGCATTATATACTCATTTATTTGAATTTAGACATTTGAAACAACCACATTACTTTCAACTAGGCAAAAAGCTTGATCTGTTTTTGTGCTCAAGCTATGAAAGGAAAATGTAATCCTTATCCAATTCGTAACTAAGAATGCCTAACAATGTATAGAAAATGTGACGTATCAATTATTGGCGAAGACATACTAACGAAACCCTTCTCTCAAGTCAGTACAAGTATTTATGTACTCGCATAACTAATACATCTTGCATAGGGTATGACAAAAGTTCTAAAATTTGTTCTAAAACTTATTATGAAAATATAATCGAGTCCTAAAACTTTCAAAGGTGTAACCAATAAAGGACTTGATTAGACAAACTGCAAATTTAAAAACTTGATTATACTTTTTGAAAGTTTTATGATTGATTGTACTTTCATAATATGTTTTAGAATTTAATTGTACTTTTGAAGATTTTTGAACTCAATTACATTTTTGTAATAAATTTTAAGATTTCTAATACACTTTTCCAAAAATAAAATAAAATGAAAGGATAAAAAATGCAATGAAAATGAGCCACTGGCCGTCAAAATCAAATTGATCATTTTCTTTCCAAAGTGAAGTCGTGTGGAGAGAAGCTAGCAAGAAAGTGATGGACAAATATTTCCCTGAGCTTTTGACTAAGCAAAAAAGAAAACAAAAAAGAAGGAAATTGTTAAATCACACAAAGTCCATAATGATCAGCGTAATTAGTGCACTCTATTAACATTAGTGATGCTCATATGCAACATTTATTTAAATAGCAACAAAATAAGCTGAAACTCTAGACACAATCCCCACAACATCCAACATTAATGGATGTTTTACACTTTCGAAATGCCAATCTTTATGAAAGTCCAAATGCAAAAATCCTCTTTTGTACTAAATAATCTGAAAATGAGTCATTTCTCACTCAAACAAAGTCTTTCTTATGAAGTTTTGTATGAAATATCCAACGTTAACCACCTTCTTCTTTGAAACATCAAATTTGGCGTCCCCAAAGCTTTAAACAGAAGAGTGGAGCAGTGCAGAAAAACGGATTTCCACACACGGGAAGGGGATCCTCGAGGGGGAGAGGGTGAAATTTATTCCCAAAAACATCTAATGAAAAAGGTCCAACTTGAGCGGAATATCCTTCGCTCCAAAGTATTAGAAAATCCTTTGTTCCAAAGTAATAGAAAATAAATTATTGGCATACCAGCTAATCATTTAAAGATGTTGTTCTAGAAAATTCCTTGTTTTTTGAATATATACATTAGAATCAATTGCATTACGTTCAACAAAACAAAAAGCTTGATCTATTTTCATGCCTGAGTAATGAAAGGAAAAGGTAATCCATATGCAATTTATAGCTAGAATGCCTAATGCATAGAAAATGTGAAGTACTGAGTATTGGTGAAGACATACTCAAATCATGACCCTTTTCTCATATCAGCACAAGTATCTCTTTACTTTGCATAACTACTACATCTTGTGTAGAATATTACAGTTGATTTATATGTCAAAGCTATCCTCTCGAGTTACCCAATAGGCCACACTCTAAATTTGGATATCTTCACTCATGAGAGACTAATTTAGTAAACAATTATACAAAATGAAAGCATCAACTTTCCGCATGAAGGCATAGTCATGCGAATTTTAGCTATCAAAATAGTACTATGTAACCACCCTTTAAAATCTGTTGTCCCATTGATGCGTACGCTATAGACTTAATGGAATAACTTTTTAACATAGAATTGCAATATATTCAAGTATATTTCCACCAAGAAATTCCCCTGATTTTTTGGATTTAAGGAGGTAAATATTTACGATTATCAAAGTGCAATAATTCTCTAATAAATTCATTGATTTTGTGGAAGAGAATATGAAACGTGGCAAAAAATCAACTCTTATTTACTGAAGATTCGAGGCGCAATCCTCATAGTTTCGTCGCACCCCGCCCGGCCGCTAGCTAACAACATCTACTTTGTGGTCTTCTGCAGTGCCGTAGCATGGACGACTGATGAGAATGGGCTGAGTGTCGCCCGGGATTTGCTCTAGATATGAGCGCGTTTTGTTTTAAAAGTAGGAACAATGTAGTGGGGGCCACTTGCCCATCAAAGTCTCCCGAATCATTTTTCTTTCCGAAGGCTTGCCTTGTTATATTAGAAGAAATGCAGGGCGAAGTTGCGCGGATGACCTATCGAGGGAAGTCTTGTTTGGCGTTCCGTCTCACGGCCGGTGACATTACCACGAAAGTGTTGAGCAAATATTCAATTGGACTTTTGACTAAGCAAAAAAGGCAAAAAAGGCAAAAAAAAAAAAAAAAAAAAAAAAAAAAGAGAAAAAAGAAAATAAAGAGATATCATGAGGACTGAGTTAACACAAGTGAAGTACAATATCGTCAAGTCTAAGCATATATTACGTGGTCCAAGTTCATCAAATACGAATCAAGATCCAAGTGGATGTTAAGATGAATAAAAACGGATTAATATATTAACACTACTTTTAAGTAAACCATTTAAAATAATGTTAGGGGCAAATGTTGGATCCCTTTTTTTACCAACTTTCATTTTAAGAGGTGTTTAAATGCCAACGTGAGTAACATTTTAATAAATCTATCACTTGAACTCATGATTTTACATTAATTTAATAAAGAAATTAATGATTTGTACTTTGGAAAATCTGTCTCTTGGTGCTTGAAACCCAATTCGAGTATCAAATTTCCTACTTGAGCTCGACTCATTTAACTCGAGTAGAAAATTGGGATACTTGAGCTCAACTTGACTTCACTTCATCACAGTCAACATATAGATAAGACTCGAGCTCGACAGTAAAGGCTTGAAGAGAATAGACAAGTGGCTCTTCATTAAAACAAGATCGGTGCGCTCGACACCGAAAATCTTTGACCATCAGACCTACGAGACTGGTGCACATGATCCCGCCACAGAAAAAAGAAAGGACTAGAGAGATGATATACTTTATTTTCTGTATAAGATAAAGAAAAACAATAATTAAGGAGATGAAAGCCATTTCCCAGAAACCTCAAGTCAAGATAGTATGAAATTGGGTCAACATTACGAAAACTCAAAATTTATATATTTATCATAAATTTATTAATAAATTTATCATTTATTAATTTATGTTAAATTTTACTATCGAATTAATGAGTTGGATGATACGTGACAATTGATAGACATTTTAATTTGAATTTTACCTCGATTTGTTATAGATGTAATAATTTGTGATTTTTCGTGATATTAATTCAATTTAATGGAATTAAAAAAAAAATTTATCATAAATATATTAATTTTTAATTTATTGTAGGATTTTTCATAATATTATCCTCCAAAATTATGATAATAAAAAATATATCTCATGTTGACCGATGGCATCTGCTGGTTTTTCACGGCGCCAAAGCCCGAGCCTAGCTTGTTCAGGCCGGCGGGCCCCACAGCCTCCTTATCTCCAGTTCCCTCATCCCTCTCATTTGCTTTGCCGACAAAGCTGAAAGTTAATATAATAATCTTTGTCGACCCACAAAAATGAAAATCATGCCTCGGGCATGAGGAAGATGCCGAGAATGTGCAATGGGGAACAAAATCTCATTGGTTGTGAATACCATTCCCTCTAAGCCACGGCCAAGTATTTTATTAAGGGGCCAATGGAGTAACTTACCTTTTAAGATCTCGCCTCATCCTTCAGCACCTTCATTTTCCAAGATTCCAAGCAGACACCAGCGCCTGTCTCGTTTTACCAAATTCTAATGGCTTCTTCTTCTTCTTCTTGAAACGTAAGAGGAAATATGATATAGTCTTGAGTTTTAGAGGCATTGATGTACGTAAAACCTTCCTCAGTCATCTAAACTTGGCTCTCAACCAGAATGGTTTATTTACGTATATTGACAACAAGGAAATGAGGAAAGGACAACAAATATGGCTGGAGCTTATGAAGGTGATTGAGGAATCGCACGTTGCAATCATCATTTTCTCCAAGAACTATGCTTCCTCATGGTGGTGTTTGGAAGAGGTGGCAAAAATCATGGAATGCATGAAACAAAAGAACCTGATTGTGTTGCCGGTGTTTTACAAGGTGGAACCAAGAGAAGTGAGAAAGTGGAGAGGGAGTTATGGAAGAGCTTTGGCTAAACATGAGTCTGAATTTGGGAAGGATTCGTACAAAGTGAAGAGATGGAAGGAGGCTCTTGTTAATGCTGGTAACTTATCTGGGTGGCACGTTAAGGATGAGTAAGTGTTAATTGATGTGATGTGCTACTTTGTCCTTTTTGTATTTGCTAAATCACATCTTCACTTCGTTTTTATAGAACTTAATCATTCCTTGAATTGCTGAATCAATATGTAAAGTACTTTTCCCCTTTTTATTTCAGAGTTGAAGCGAAGCTTATAAAGGAAATTGTGAACGAGATCTCTATGCAGCTTGATCGAAGACCCTTACATGTTGCTAAGCATTTGGTTGGGATACATTCTCAAGTGATAAAGCTGAATTCAATGTTAAAACTTGAGTCTCGTGATGATATTCACATGATAGGATTATGGGGACCAGGAGGCATAGGGAAGACAACTTTAAGTTTAGAACTTTACAATAATAATTATAGGCAATTTGAGGGTTCATGTTTTTTGGCAGATGTTCGCAAAGCTTCAAAAGAACCCAAAGGTTTAGTTGCTTTGCAAGAAATATTGTTGTCTGAGATATTACCGGGACGAAAATTAGTAGTGTCTAGTTCTCATAGAGGTATTAATTTAATGCAAGATAGACTTTGCCGCAAGGAAGTTCTCCTAGTTCTTGATGATGTCAATGACAAAGAACAGTTAGATGCTTTAGTCGGAGAACCAGGGTGGTTTGGTGAAGGAAGTAGGATCATCATTACCACAAGAAATAAGTATTTGCTAACTTCTCATGGGATAGATGAAGATCACATCTATGAAGTTAAACCTTTAGAGTATTATGATGCTCTTGAACTTCTCAATAAACATGCTTTTCAAAGAAACAACAAAAAAATAATAAGGAAGGATCTTGTAAATATGGCTTTGCATTATGCTAATGGACTTCCTTTAGCACTTAAGGTATTGGGTTGTTCCCTTTGTTGTAGAAGAGAACGTGAGTGGGAAAGTACATTGCATAATCTTGCCAAGTTTCCTAACAAGATCATCAATGATGCTCTTAAGTGGAGTTATGATGGACTAGAAGACCATGAAAAGGAAATCTTCCTTGATATTGCTTGTTTCTTTGAGGGGCAATCTAAAGAGTACATTATGAGAGTTCTTGACTCTTGGGACTTTGACCCTACAATTGTTGTACAAGTTCTTGTTGAGAAGTCCTTGATAATTGAAGAGAGAGAGATCATACGAATGCATAACTTGATTCAATTGATGGCCATGAATATCATTAGACAAGAATGTCCTAATGATCCTGGAAGACGTACTAGGTTATGGCTTTTTGATGATTTTCGTAATGTTCTGTCAAGGCATTTGGTAAGATTTGCTGGTGTTGATATTGATTTTTCTCTCATTATTTAATTTTGTATATTCATTGCACTGCAAATTCTATGAATACAAGTAACAGATGCATTGGTTGATAGTTTTAATTTTACCTCGAGCCAGAGAAAATAAACATAGGTCCTAATGCTCTTACAAATTTGAGAAGGTTGAAGAAGCTCATCATGAAGAATGTGCATAACTCTTTCCAAGATCCCATCTATCTTCCTAGTGAACTAAAATGGTTTGAATGGCCTGAATGTTGTCCTTGCATCCCAAAATCTTCCTCTGGTCCTAAGGAGTCAGCTAAACTTGATTTGCATGAAAGCAACATCCAAGCATTGAGTAAGCAACTTAAGGAGAACTTCCAAGCACTGGATAAGCAACTTAAGGTGCGCATTTAAATGAATAGTCTTTATTTCCTTATCTTCTACATATCCATTCTAATTTGCTTATGAATATGAATATGCATGTGTATTACTAAGAACTTTGAATGCGACACTTACTAACTCAAATGATGCTTGTTAATGTTCTTAATAAACATCCGCATCCATTAAATTGTTTATATTTGACTAAAGTATTAATTACAGGATGTCGATCTACTACATGAACCAACATAAATTGAATCCTCCCGTTTTAGGGGAGTCTTAAGCACTTTCCCATGAGAATCATGATGTTGATTTGAACAAAATGTATTCAAGAAGAAAGTCCTATCTCATTTTCAATATATTATAGGTACTAAAACTTAAAAGAACAATGAACAAAAAGCATCGATAACTCTTGAGTACCAAAATTTGGAAGAAAAACTTATCGGTGATATAATTTGACCATTGAAAGATGAATGTGCTTACATTTTTCATAAACACAAATGGCGATTTAAATTTTATTTTAATTTTTTTGAAATGATAAGACTCTGAAATTTTATTCAAGATTCTATATTGTATAGTAAAGACGGGCTAACTAAATTCTTTTCAAAGTTGTGTGTGGAAAGAGAGAAAGATTTTTCTTGTTATCTGCCTAATCATTGAGTGAGTTTGCCTTAAATGCTTTTGATTGAACCTCCCATTGTTCTCTCCAATAGTATGAGGCCGTAAATGAAATGACGTGTAGAAAGTGTGTAGTGAAGAATTCTATAGGAAGCTCGTCTTTACTTAAATTGGTCCAAGCTCGACAACTCTCAAACAATGACGAAAAGGTCCCGTGTCTCTTTCAGTTGGGCTAACCTAATCGACGTTTTCTGCCATCTATTTCTTTATATTTAGAGGGAAGAAAGAAGCAAAACTGCAAGAATTTTAGGGGGTGAATGATAACCATTCTGGCCAGAAATTGATTTCTAGAAAAGAAATAGATATTTCTATTTCTATTTCTAGAAGAGTTTCTAAGCAAAAATAACCGTTTGATAACGACAAAAAATTTCTACTCTAAAAATAGAAATTCATTTGATAACAACACAAAATTTCTTAATTTCGGATGGGACTAGCGACGATCGGGCGGCGGTGGCCAACAACCGGCCGGCGGCGGCGGCCGACGCGGTGATCGGCAATCGGCGGCGGCCGACGCGACGTTTGGCGACCGGTGGCGGTTGATGACCAACGATTGGTGGCAGCCGATGACCAGCGACCAGCGATCGGTGGCGGCGACGGCCGGTGATGACTGGCGACGGGCGGCGGTCGGCGGCCGACCGGCGGTGACCGGCGATCGACGACCAGCAGCGTTCGGCGGATGATGGTCAGTGGCGACGAACGATAAGAAGAATTTTTATTTCTCATTTCTATTCTAGAAATAGAGAAGTAGAAAATTCTTACTTCTGATTTTTATTCCAAACCTATTTCTAGAACCAAAATCTATTTCAAAATTAGAAAATGAAATAATTTTATCAAACAGATTTCTATTCTAGAAACAAATCTAGAATAGAAAAATTATTTCTAAAATAGAAATTACTGGTTGTCATGCACCCCCTTAATGGATGACAAGTTCTATCTCAACTATAGTTGGACTTTTCATCCAAGGAATCTCTTCTTCTCCTTCCAAATACGTAACTCATTCCCCTCCTTTCCTTTCAATTGAGACATCGGTTAGTGCCTTTAATCTATTTCATCTTGATGTAAGAAATCACGGGATAGAAAGCAACTCTTCTCATTACCTTATTGAGGAATCCTCTCGCCTTAGCGGTAGAACAACTAGGGAAATAGATTGATCATCCAATTCTATCTCTCGCTTTTGAAAACAAGGCTTGTGGAGTGCGACTCCATTGAAGAGCCTTACTCTATAGATATGATAGGGCATTGGGTCTAGCACTTAAGCCACCTTCTCATGAAAATTCCACACAAATAGCTTGCTCGCCTTTTTGCAGCAAATCGATGGCACGAACATGGAGAATTCAACACAATCAAGGAAATTTATTAAGAGAGAGGAGTTTACATTATTACCTGTAGCTTTCATTTTTGTCAAGCTATGTTGGTTTTGTGAAAACAACTTTTCAGAAAATATTTTCTAGATTTTCTAACGTTTGTTTCATGGAAAATGAACTAGTTAAGGAAAATGTTTTCTACTATTGGAAAAAACACATTCAAAAGTGGGCAAAATGTTTTCCACATTTTAGAAAGTTGAAAATTTTTTCCATAACTTCTTTCACCTCACAATCTTTTACCAAATACAATTTTTTTTATTTTTATGTTTTCTTTTTTTTTTTTTTTTTTTTTTAAAATCACATTTTTAATTTCCTTTTTCTTTGATTTTTTCTTCTTCTTCTTCCTTGGTCGGCGATTGGCCATTAGCGAGCTTTGGCCGAGCCTGTGACATCCTGAATTTTCAGTTTTGTTTTCAATTGAATAAATCGGACTTTTCATCCAGATAACTAGGATTCGCATGGTAACACTTCTTGGTGGGGAACAGCTTTTTTTTTTTTTTTTTCAGAGATAGTTCTTTTCTATTTCTACTCCGAGAAACAATTCCTGAGTAAAATAAGGTGTTTTGTAACAACACAAAATTTCTTCTCTTGAAATAGAAAAATAATAGAAATGTTTAGTACAAAAAAATTTCTTTTTTTGTATTTATTCATTTTTTTATTCTTGCTCACGAATCGCCGACCACCGGCCGCCTTCACTCGTCGCCGCTTGCCGGTGGTTGTGCAGCGGCGATGGGGCGGCGATTGGCGGAGGCGGCCCGCGGTTGCCAGCAGCCGGTGGGCAATGGCGGCGACGACGATCAACGGCGGCGACGACAATTTACGGCATCAACGGTCGGCGGCGATCGACGGCCGACAACGGCGTCAACGGTCAACGACGTCAACGGTCGACGACGGCAGTAGGCAGCAGCGGGCAATGGTCGATGATGGCTCCAAGCGATTGGAGGTAGTCGTAGTAAGAAAGAGGAACAAAAGAAAAATAAAAAAGAAAATTGTCTTATTTCTAGAAATTGTTTCCGAGAATAAGAAGCTACTTTTTTTGTTTCTTGTTTCTACTCCAAATCTATTCCTGGGCTACTTTTCTATTCTGAGGAATAGAAAATAAGTTGGCGTTACCAAACGGATTTATGTTCTTCTTTTATTCCGAGGAATAAAAGAACAGAAATCGGGAGGAACATAAATGTTACCATACAGGCCCCTAGTCTATCCGGTAAAGCCGTTAAGGGATTTTAATGCAATAGATTTGAGAATTCGACTACAAATCGATTGCTCGACTGTGTTAGTCTGCAATGGTCATTATGGCATAGTTAAAAATCGATTAGAAATTAAAGATAGGTCGATTCAACTGAGATATATGATTAAAGTGTGGGTGATTCCATATAATTATAAAATTCTCGTCGATCGGCACTAAACCGATTTGTTTGTCATTTTGCTACCCTATGTCCGTATTTGAAACTTCAAGATTTTCACAACAACCGAGAGTCGTCAATGTGTTGAAGATGTACATTGTGGTTTGAAAATAATCGACCATGGGTTAATTGCACTAAAAATTCATAAAAGCTACCCGGTAGGCTAGGTCACGCTAAAATTGCGCTAGATTAAAATTAACTGCAAATTTGAACCTGATTTCAGAAATTGAAAGTTCTGTCATGTCACGATTCATTTTAGGAACGTTGACTCATCCTTCGAAGATTTTCTTCAAAGCAGGATTTTCGGCAAATTTTCAAGATAAGGGTATTTTCAATCGAAAAAATCCGAGGACCGTTTTTTATCGCATTTTTTGGATTCAAGTTGGTTCAATTGATAAAGAAAAATGTTGAATGGGATGATGGCACCTTGGTGGGATTTATGGACATCAAATTCGATCCAATTTGAGGGAATTTTGGTTCAATTTGGGGGAAAATGTTCCAAAATTCGTAGGCCAAGGGTCCCTCAACACTTTGGACCACTCGGGGATGGTTTTAGGGGAAATTTTGTGCACCAATTTGGCTGAGGAAGACAGCTGGTGAGGCCTTGCCAAGAGTGAAAATGGATAGAGAGGAAGACTTTGTGGCCAAATGGTGGCCCCCCTTCAGCCGGCAACTTCTTCTTCCTCCTTGGGGCTCACTTTATCCATTTTTAAAGTGTTTGAGGAGTTTGAAGTTGCAAAGATCAGTCAGCCAAGCTAGCTAGCCCGTTCGAGCCTCCCTGCCGCCATTGGACCCGTCGCATGCCATCGTGCCGCTCGCAAGCCTAGCTCAATGTCCCACTCGCCCATGCACCCGTTCACCATCGTCCCTGTCTTAGCCGTCCCCCAAGCCGTCCCTGGTCACCATAGTAGCTCAGTCGGAACCCCGCCATCACCGTCCAACCTTGGTCATCGTAGCAGCTCAGTTGGAACCTTGCCATCACCGTCCAGCCTTGGTCACCGTAGCAACTCAGCTGGAACCCCACCATCACTGTCCAGTCGCTATCCATCTTTGCCTAGCCTACTGTAGCCACCCATTCGCCCACCTTTTCAGCCGCTGGTTCCAGCTTGCTCGACCTTAGATAGATGCCAAAGCCAGCAAGGGCTTTGTGACTTCGAGGCCTATTTTAGGCCTCTTCCGGGCCTTGTTTGGTGTCGCCGCTAGGAGGTTTATCGCTCGTCTCTACGTTGCCGTCGTCATGGACTCACTAGATCGCAAAACCAATGAGTTTACTTACTAAACTCTGCTTAAGGATTTAATGATGCTTAAGGGATGCTTAGATTATGCTAATTAAGGTTGATGTAGTTAGTTAGAATGGATTAGCGATTTAATTATTCGTTTATGCATGTTAGGTGGATAGAATGGCTTAATTAGGGACTAGATAGAATGTGCTATTTATCTAGATTGGTTTGAAAATTTTATGGGCCCGTTTCAGTGGTTAATTAAGCATTTCTGGCCTAATTTCTTATTTTTGGTAATTAATTGCATTTATTTAATTATTTTTGGTAATTATTTAATTATTTATTATTTTCTGAAAATTATACCGACATAGTCGGTGACCAGAATTTTGTGCTGATTGCAATGGTGTGCTTGGTTTATTTAATTGAATGCTATTTTGTTCAAATTGAGTGGTGATTGAAATTTTGGGTAATTATCCCAAAATTGTTTAATTTCGGTATTTAATCAGAAAATATTGGACGTCGGTTTATAATGCCAAAAATGTCTTTATGGACTATATTAAATAGTGGGATTTTTTTAAAGAAAGATGTTGCATTTTTTGCTCAGGCCAACCATGTACCTACATTACATACGATTATTTTTATCGAGTATTTTTAACACAATGATGTTAGGCCATGTTCATTATTTTAATTGGAAAATTGATGTACAAAGCATAATGTCCTTAGCCGGGACTGATTGATTGTGTGTTAGCTTGTGTGAGCATTATAAATCGTCAGCTTGTGAGAGAAGTGTACTATATCAGCTTATGTGTGCATTGATATGTTAGCTTGTGAGAGTAATATACTATATCGGCTTAGGTGAGCTATAATATGTATCAGCTTGTGCGAGCTACCATCTATATATCAGCTTGTGAGAGTTATAACTATTTATATTTCAGCTTGTGTGAGCAATAATCGAATTGATTAATAGATAGATGGTATTGGTTGATAGATGGTATCGATGGTTTTGAATTGATTGGACTGATTTGATTGGTTGAGATTATGAATTGTACTGACGTGTAAGAGGGAACTGAGACAAGGTAAGTCATCTGTCTTGTGTGTGCATAGACTGCCTTTAAGCATGTTTCCTTCCTAGTCAGAGTTTAAGGAGTAAACTTACTGAGATATTGTCTCACCTTGTCATGGGTTCAATCTTTTCAGGTTCTTAGATGGTTATTCCTCCGGAACGTTTTCGGTAGCCCAAGAGGGTTACCGAGCAATTTATTGACATTCTTGTTCCCGGGGTTGGGGTCTATGAGCTCGTGACGACCATTGTCTAGGTCAGTGTAGGCCTGCCTCAAAGGGTACCCCATTGATTCAGAGCATGGTATCGTCGTAGGCTCAATGGACCTAGAGAGGGTCCCCTGTAGGATTGTGAGGTCCCAGCTTCGGTGATAGACATCGCTTTTGGTGAGGGTACCGTTGACCCTCCTGGTGGTGCAATGCTGGACCTGAGTCCCCAGGAGACCTCAGAGTTTTCAATTGGGGATTCGAGTGCCTAGAGGACCCATAGGCTTTTCTATTTGTATAGACTTTTGGCTAGCCTAGTCTTTGTATATAAATCGGGGTGTTTATAAAAGTGTTTTGGTTGTGAATTTATTTCCTACTTTTCTATCTCATGTTTGTTGTTGTCAGGGGTTTAATAGTTCGCTTCCACATGCTCTTTAAAATAAATGGGTCGGTGACGCGTCCTGGGATGTCGCAATTTAATCGGCCACCGAGGGATGGGCACGCGCTCGAGGATCAAGGTGTGACATAGCCATAGGCTAGCGAGGCTTCGCCTTGCTTGATCTGGCAACCTTGAGTGAGGCTTGAGCCCTGCCCAGCTTGTCGAAGCTCGCCAATGGCCAATTGCCGGCCGTTCGATGACCGGCCAAGGCCAAGGAAAAAGAAGGGAAAAAAAAAAAGGAAGAAAAGAAAAAAGAAAAGAAAAGACAAAAGGAAAGTAAAAAAATTAATATTTAAAAAATCGATTTAATAATAATAATAATAATAATAAAATGTTATTATTATTATTATTATTATTATTATTATTATTATTATTATTATTATTATTATTATTATTATTATTATTATTATTATTATTATTATTGAAAATGAGTGCATGAAGGAAAATTGTTTTCTCACCAAATGGAAAAAAATATTTTTAATTCATTTTTAAATTTTAGTCAAGTACCGGAAAATATGATTATTTTCCTGAAAAATGGCTTCTTGAAAAACAATTTCCAGAAACGCCAAATTTTTCGCGAAACGAATGAAGCAATTCATATTATTTTACATGCTTCAAATATTGCATATACTTGTATTATTATTCAATAAACATTGCAATTTTTTGTCTTATGGTTACTTTTAGTTAGAGAGCAAATATCCCTGATGAGGTTTGGATTAACATTAAATAAAGTTTCACGTAATCGCTAGTGTAGAATTTGATTAATGTGGATATTCATTTTGTTATTATTTTCTGCATATATCTTATTTCTCTTGTGAGAAATTCACTTCGGTATCAACAATTAAAACAATACAAAACACAAGCATCTTACTAGTTTTCTATAAAACATTGATAACTTTAACTTATTGGTAAGTTACTTAAACATATGGGTAAATTATTATATAAGTTGGTAATTTATAACTATCAAGCAACTGATCTTAAGTGTGTTGTTAATTTACCAACGCATTGCTTCTGGGCAAAGTTTTGTTAGCCATACAATTTGATAGTTACTAATGTCTTCCACCTTTTATCAACACGTAACAGTGATCCGATTTTTGCACTATGGAACAGCAGAATCGTCCTTTTGTCATATGTTTAAAAAAACTATGACGAAAATCTATTCGATCGTGGACAAATAGAAGTAGTTACTTGTTCATCAAAGTTTTCCGATGATGCTTATGAGTTATGATGTGTGAAAAAAATTATATAAACTCCCAGTATATGGACACACCACTAGCTTTTTATAAAAATTCAGAGACAGTTTTGAATTGAAAATTTGTCATAGATTTTCCCTTTTGTCCAGAATGTCTATCCTTATTGGTTTCATTGTTCTAGCAGGACTCTTTCAGTGAACGCCCATCTCTTATTCATTGGCCGACAATTCCATATCTCCAGATATTGGATTCCTTATGGAACGTAAAGTTGGAAAGATTACTTGCTTTGCCGAGCGAACTCCAAGCATTGGAAAAAGTTGATCTTGGACAGTGTTCAATTGGGGAACTCCCTCAATCCTTAGAAAGTCGTCTCTGATTTATTTCCCAACAAATGATCAATTGATTCATAAGTGCCAGATTTGCAAATATGTTTTCTAATTTGGTGCGGATTTTAATGGATTCTAAATTGCCATAGGTGGACGGAGAACAAAACCAAGGTTGATTCCAGTAAAAAATAGTGCATTTCTATCACTTCTGTAAAATTAATAGTTCAATTCTTAGATGTCCTTCGTTTTAGTTTACTCATCTTCTAAGTAGTGACGGCGAGGTTTTTCTTTTGCCCCTATCTAATGTCTCTGAAGAGACACATTAATGAGGTACGTCTAAGAAGTGTAAAATGTTGGAGATATTGATCGGTTTTTGTTCTTTTGGCCAATACAGACCATACAAGATTAAAAACATGCAAAATTCTAACTTCATCAGAGAACTAAGGTCGTTCATTTGTATCATACAATTACTAACTTGAGTTTTTTTTTTTTTTTTGGTAACCAAGGACTCCACTTGCAAGTCTCACTGCAACGCCTTGGTAAACCTTATAACATCAAGGGTATAATTCTGGGCACAACGCTTTCTCTCTTTTGCGGGCCAACTTCAACTAATTAGGTCAGTCATTCATTCTATGCAATTGTATTGGGCCAACATCTTTATGTTACCTAGAGCGGTGTTAGATCGTATTGAGCAAATTCTTCGACAATTTCTCTAGAAGGGCCATGGCCTTGGGTCAGGAGGTGCAAAAGTGGCATGGGAAGACGTTTGTCTCCCAAAACAAGAGGGAGGACTTGGCATTCGTAATCTCCGTGATTGTGATACAGCAGCAATGTTGAAACATATATGGATCCTATTTACAGATAATGAATCTTTTTGGTGTAAATGAATCCACTTTACCTTTTTTAAAAAAGAACTCCGAGTAGTAAAAAGCCTACTTTTTGTTCTTGGGCGTGGAGGAAATTCCTAGATCTTAGAAGGGACTTCCAACAATATTTTAAATAGCGGGTGGGTGATGACCACTCCATTTCTCTTTGGTTCGATCCATGGCATTCCCGCGGACCTCAAAACTTGTTTGTTACGGACTCCTTTATCTATCGGTCGAGGCTTCCTAGGCATGCTAAGTTAGCAGACTTATTCTCTGCCTTAGGCCAAGCGACCAAAGATTTCCTCCAATCTTGGACACATCCCCTATCTATTCTCAACCAGACTCCTAACAGGCTGTTATGGATGCAGCACTGTTGTGCGGAAGAACACCCTAACTAGATGAGAAAAGTAAACAAGAATAAGTAAGAATGCAGAGATTTACGTGGTTCGGCGAAAGATCCACCTACGTCCACGGGAGAGAGAGAGACGATTTCTTATTTGAGCATATCACAAGAGTACAAAGTATAATGCTGAAATAAATAGATCTCCTCACTTTCCTAAACCTAGTAGGAAAGGAATTCCACCATAAAGATATTATCAAATTTAAAACCCAAATCTAGGAAATATATTAGGAAACAAATAGCCTGCAATCTTCAAGTCTTCCTAGATTTCCCGATTGAATTTTGTGGAATTCAAGACAATATTAGCAAATCTCCACCTTTGGCTTGAATAAACCACAAGCTTCCACTTGAACCAAGAAAACAAATATATCTCTCCCTCCACCGTACCTTCACAAAGGTACGCCTACACCTAGATCGGTGCGGCCTCCATCAACTTCAATGATGAGTGAGAGAAATTAAGTCCCTATAGGACTTGAACTTCTCTATAGTAACTGTCTTCGTGAGCATATTTGCGGGATTATCTTTAGTATGGATTTTCTTCAAAGCAATGCTACCATTCTCCACAAATTCTCGAATTTTATGGTACCAAACTTCAATGTGTTTTGTTCTACAATGGAACACTTGATTATTCGCAAGACATATTGCGCTTTGGCTATCGCAATATAATGTAGCACTTTCTTGCTTTATACCCAACTCCGTGACCAAACTAGTTAGCCATATTTCGCAGCCTCAGTTACTGCCATATACTTAGCTTCGGTTGTAGACAATGCTACAGTAGGTTGAAGCATTGCCTTCCACGAAATAGCTCCACTACCAAGAGTAAAGACATATCTTGTGATGGACCTTCACTTGTCCAAATCACCTGCGAAATCTGAATCAACATAACCTGCTAAATCAATTAATCCTCCCTTGGAACTGAACATTAAACCCATTCCAACAGTTCTAGCCAAATAACGAAAGATCCACTTAACAGCTTCCCAATGCTCCTTACCTGGATTGCTCATGTATCGACTAACGAGACTCACCGCATGAGCCAAATCTGGTTTGCTACAAACTATAGCATACATGAGGCTCCCTACTGCGCTGGCATAGGGTACTCGAGACATCTTTATAACTTCCTCATGTAAAATAGGGCATTGTTTCTCAGATAATTTGAAGTGATTTGCTAAGGGTATACTAACCGGTTTAGCTTTACCCATGTTGAACCGCTCCAAGACCTTCTCAACTTACTTCTTTTGATTTACCCAAAGCTTACTTGTATGTCTATCTCGAAAGATTTCCATGCCAAGGATCCTCTTTGCAGCACCAAGATCCTTCATATCAAACTCACTACTTAACCGAGACTTTAGGGAAATAATGTCTCTCATTTTTCTTGCAGCAATCAACATGTCATCAACATAGAGCATCAAAGAATAAGCAACTTATCATCCAAAACTTTGTAGTAGACACAAGAATCATGCACACTCCTCATGTAGCCAATACGAAGCATAAAAGAATCAAATCTTTTATTCCATTGCCTCGGAGATTACTTCAAACCATAAAGTGATCTCTTGAGCAAACAAACATGATCCTCTTTCCCTTCTACCTTGAAGCCTTCGCGCTGCTCCATATAGGTTTTCTCCTCCAAGTCACCATGAAGGAATGCTGTCTTCACATCTAGCTACTCAAGCTCCAAGTCATACATGGCTACCATAGCTAGTAAAACATGAATTGATGTGTGTTTTACAACCGGGAAAAATATCTCGTCATAATCAATCCCCTCCTTCTATGCATAGCCCTAAGCAACAAGTCAGGCCTTGTATCTCTCTTGCTCTTTCTCCGTTGCTGCTTCCTTTCTTCGAAGAATCCATTTGCAACCAATGACATTCCGATCATTAGGCTTCTTCACAAGTTCCCATGTCTCATTATTTTGTAACGACTCCATTTCCTCCATCATTGCGGTCATCCACTTTTCTTTGTGATAACTTTTCAAAGCTTCATGGTAGGAGCCTGGATCGCCAGAACCTACGGTAAGAGCATAAGCAACCATATCCTCAAAACCGTACCTCTCTAGTGCTTTGGGAGTGCGCCTTCCTCGAACCGTCGCAATGGTACGAGGAACTTCTACCGTTTCTTTGACTTTCGGAGCTTCGTCAGATGACTCACCATTCTGTGTAGATTCTCTGGTTTCAAGCTCCACCTTAACGATAGATTTATCACTCTCCTCTTCAGTAGCCACGCGTGGCACGCAGCTTGCCTTCAAATTGCAAATTCATCGAATATAACATCCCTGCTCGTCAGAACTTTCTTCTCACTTGGATCCCCTAATTTGTAGCCTTTCACTCCTTTCTCGTAACCAAGAAATATGCATTATTTTGATTTTGGATCCAATTTCGAGCGCTTCGAGCTTTGCACATGTACAAAAGCAGGACAATCGAATATTCTTAAATTAGAATAATCGACAATTTTACCAGTCCATACCTCTTCAGGAACTTTGCATTTAATTGCAGTTGATGGAGACCGATTCACAAGATAACATGCCATGCAGACAGCTTCTGCCCAAAACTCTTTGCTTAGTCTCGCATGTAGCCTCATGCTTCGAGCTCTCTCTAATAAGGTCCGGTTCATCCTTTCCACTACGCCATTCTGTTGGGGCGTATCCGGAACTATGAAGTGACATTTAATTCTTTCATTCTTGCAAAGCTCCATGAATTGTGTCGATTTGTACTCTCCTCCATTGTCCGATCTCAAGCACTTAACCTTCTTCCCTGTTGAAGTCTCAACTTCAGCTTTCCATTCTTTGAACTTTTCAAAGACTTCATTTTTGTGTCGCATGAAGTAGACCCAAACTTTGCGAGAGAAATCGTCAATGAATGTCACGAAGTATCCTTCCCTTCTTTTGACTTTACCGGTGAAGGACCCCATACATCTGTGTACATACTCAAGCACGCCCTTGCTTGTATGAGTTGCGGCATTGAACCGTACTCTGCATTGTTTTCCAAACACACAAAATTTGCAAAAATCTAATTTGCATGTTTTTATACCTTTGAGTGCATTCCTCTTGTGAAGCTCCATCAATCCTCTTTCTCCCATATGCCTAAGACGCATATGCCATAGATAGGTGTTATCTATCTCCATGCTAGCATCCGTGGACACAGATGCTCCACCTTGCACTGTGATTCCTATAAGTTGATATAGGTTCCCATGCCTCTGTCCCTTAAGAACAACCAAAGCTCCCTTAATCACCTTCAAGACTCCACCTTGAGCCGTGTACTTGCATCCATTGGATTCAAGTGCTCCCAATGAGATCAAATTCTTCCTTAGACCCGAAACATGATGTACGTCTGCCAAGGTTCTAATCATGCCATCAAACATCTTGATTTTCACTGCTCCAACACCCACAGTCTTGCACGAAGTATCATTACCCATGAGAACTAAACCACCATCATATGCCTTGTACTCATCGAAGGCTTCTCGATGAGGACACATGTGAAAAGTGCATCCGGGGTCCATGATCCACGAATCTTCAAAGGTGTCCTTCCCTGACGATATGGACAAGACGTCCCCATCATTGGTGTCAATGATGTTGGCTATACTTGCCTCATCCGAGTTCTTCTTCTTTTTCTCATTCTTATTTGGACAGAATCTCTTGGTATGCCCTTCCTGATTACACCCGTAGCATCTTCCTTTGAACCTTCCCTTGGATTTTGATCGACCCCTACCGCTCGATCCTCGATCCATTGATCTTCATCTTCCTTGATTGTTTTTCTCCTTTGCAAAGAGTCCCTCTCCCGAAGATTTTGAACTACTTGCCCTTTTCCGAGTGTCATTTGAAATTAGGGCAGCAGTCACCTCTCCGATCTCCAGGGTTTCCTTGCCATAAAGGAGCATAGTCATCAAGTGGTCAAACGAATCTGGCAACGATGCCAGTAGTAGAAGCGCTATGTCTTCATCCTCAAACTTTACCTCCAAGCTTGTAAGTTCAGTAATCATCTTATTGAACACGTTAAGGTGTTCCAACATATCTCCTCCTTCACTCATCTAAAGTGAATAGAATCTCTTCTTCAAGAACAACTTGTTCGTAAGAGATTTCGTCATATAAATGCTTTCGAGTTTGAGCCATACCTCCGGAGCAGATTCGATTTTTGCTACATATTGAAGGGCCTCATCCGATAGGTTCAATCGGATTGTGTTGCACGCCCTCTCCTTCATGTTAGCCCAATCATCATTAGTGATGGTGTTCGGCTTGTTTGATCTTCCCAGAAGAACCTTTGATAATCCTTGTTGAATCAACAGATCCTTCATCCTTCTCCACCATAGTGTAAAACTATTCTTCCCAGTAAATCGTTCAATATCAAATCGAACGGTTGAACCTTTTCCAGCCATCTAATTAGAAGTCGCAATACAGGAACAGAGAACCTGGATTGCTTTGATACCAATTGTTGTGCGGAAGAACACCCTAACTAGATGAGAAAAGTAAACAAGAATAATTAAGAACGAGGAGATTTACGTGGTTTAGCGAAAGATCTGCCTACGTCCACGGGAGAGAGAGAGAGAGACGATTTCTTATTTGAGCGTATCACAAGAGTACAAGGTATAATGCTAAAATAAATAGATCTCCCCACTTTCCTAAACCTAGTAGGAAAGGAATCCCACCATAAAGATATTATCAAATTTAAAACCAAAATCTAGGAAATATATTAGGAAACAAATAGCTTGCAATCTTCAAGTCTTCCTAGATTTCCCGATTGAATTTTGTGGAATTCAAGACAATATCAACAAGCACTCTTCAGGTATCTTTTCTATCTCTTCAGCTTGGGAAACCATTATCTGGAAGAGCAATTTGGTGCCTTGGTCCTTATTTGTTTGGAATAGAATGGTTATCCCCTGGTACCGATTTCACCTATGGCTCATCTCGAGGAATCGATTACCCACCCAGGTTATGCTACTTTCTTATGGTCGAATTGCCAATGTGTCTTGTGTCTTTTGTAATTCTGCACCGGACTCTAGAGACCACTTATTTTTTGGGTGACATATTTCTACTGGCCTTGCTACTTTTTAGGCTTCAAGATGCAACCTCCCGTGGCAAAATAGGTCGTGGGTGGAGAATTTACAATGGGCCATTAATTTCCTATCAGGCAATGAATTCTATCAAGCTATTGCTCGTTTTTCCTTTACCGCTCTGTCATATAATATGGAAGGCTAGGAACAATATATTGTTCCGTGGGCAAGCTTTGTTCGTTCCGGCTTTGAAACAACACCTCTCCAAAGTCATCAAGGATAAGGCTCTCACTTTCAAACAGGTTGCAGACACTCCAAGAAACAGAAGGATACAAAGAAGTTGGGGATTTGGATCCCTCTCTTTTCTCTTTATAGGTGTCAAATCTTCTTTAGATCTTGTTTGAGGGTTGCCACTATTTTGGTTTCCCCTGCTTCTATTTTACTCTAGACACCCTTCCACTCTTAGTGACTTGTTTGTCATCGTGAGTGTAAGTTTTTGATGCTAAGACTTACTTTTTGTAAAGTTCCATTGGTAAAAGCCAATATATATCTTATCTTACCAAAAAAAAAAAAAGGACTCTACTTTGACTCGTCGTGCCCGATGGCACCATCGGGCCGACTCCTATACCTCAGGGGAGACTAGCACAAGACCCCAACACCATGGCCGCCCGTTTACAACGCTTCAGCAACTGCGAGTTTCGAATCCTCAACCTTGACGATGAAGGAGAGACTCTAATCCAGCACAGCTGCCCACGGTTGGATCTACGAGTCTATTTCTTATTGTTCAACAAGATCCATATTTTTATTAAGTATAACTTCTATTTTCTTATTTTATGAAAGTCCATGAGAATTATTTTTGGCACACAACAAAATCACTCTTTTCAATTTACTTGTAGATAATCAACAACTTAAAGGTAGCCCTTTACCAATCTCCCTCATGTGCTCCATTCCAAAATCTTCAACTTCTCTATCTTAGTGATGGCTCAAAATTGTAAAGATTCCTCATATTCCATATAAAACCAAAGGCTTGTGAAGACTTTACTTAATGTGCACTTCAACCGAGGAATTTTCAGCATCCATAAAAGATCTGGTCTCTTTGGAGATAATGTATTGATGTTGTGAATTTTTGTCGACACATCAAGCATATATTTTTTGTAAAAATATTAAAAAAATAAAAAAAAATAAAAAGAAGAAAGAAAAGAACAAAAAAGAAAGGGCTCCAATTTGGTAAAAATGGAAAAGGCCTGATCTAAGTTACCCAAGCCCGGCCAATCAATTTGCGCGGCCCGGAAATTCAATCCAATTCACCACGTGCACAAGCCCATAAGATCATTTAAAAGCCCACATAGCCCGTAAAAAGAAAAAGCCCATGACACTTGAAAAGGTAGAACACCGCCCCCTTCTCTCTTTTTGGAGAGATTTAACCATTATCCTCTTCTGGTACCCTCTCCTTCGCTGGCCACCAATCGACGCCAACATCCGCCGTTCACCATATCCAACCGCAATCCCTCTGGTCGCTGGCCGACAGAGAACCGAGAATACCAGAGCAAAGAGCAGGACATGAAAAATTTCATCATCCCTGATCAAGAGGATTCCTTACCTTCGGGACCACAAATCGACGCTAGCGTTCCCCGCTCATCACCTCCAATCGTCGAATACTTCCATATTTTCCAGTTGCTGGCCACCATAGACGAAGTTCAGTGAGATCTCTCTCTCTCTCTCTCTCTCTCTCTCTCTCTCTCTCTCTCTAAGGATTTCCTTAGCCTAATTTATCTTCTCCAAAGTTGTCAGGCCACTGACAATCATCGCCATTGCGTTTGACGTTTCCTAGCTGAAATCGAACCAGCTCTGTTTGCCCCTGTTTCTAGCCAAGGAGCCCGAAGCGTTCAGCTCTTTCTCAAGACTCTTCCACATGTTCCTAAGATCCATTTATAACAGAAGGAGCATGACAAAATCTTCCCATGTAAAAGGGTGCTTAAAATAATTAAAAGAAACTTACAGTTTAATAAACATGTATTGTATTTGGGAAAGCCCCACGTCTATGTGGAGTGCGTCCTTAGATAATTTGGGAGGTGGAATGGTTTTTTTTTTTTTTTTGTCGGCCTTACTCTATTCCTACTCTACACACTTTCGACTTTTTCGTCTCGCTCGCGTGGGCGTCGAAACCCACTCCCGAAATTTACGCGTCCCTACCCTATCCGAGAAGGTGGGGATTTGAACCCCTCACCTCCCCCTTCCATGTTGGAAGGGTGGCCACTGGAGCGAATCCCAGTTAAGATGTGCAAAGAATGACCCGCATATCACTTAATCGCCAAACCAAAATACCAAGATGAGCTTTTATTTTTTCTTTTTTTTTTAACAAACGCATCCACTTCAAGAATAAAAATATATCCCATGCCTTCATAGTCTTCAAATAGATAAGTGGAATGCATCTTTCTTCGATAAATCTAGCATAAATATAGGCTTTCCTATCGTAGGAAGGCGCAATCATATATTATAACGATCGTAAGTTGCAGAAATTATTTAAATTCCACAAGAGTATAAAACGGGCACATTGTCATCGAACTTGTTTTTTCTATGAAGAGCTAGAGTCTAGACTATAGAGATGGTCCATCTTGGTTGGATGAACATAAATTGACTAAGCGTTTGAACTTACCGAAGAAGAATCAATTCATGTGGACTTCTTCATGAACTAATCAATCCTTCTGCTTTTCAGTAACTCATCTACGGATTCCCGCTTCCCTCATGACGTGCGTATCCACGGTAAGTTATTGAAGGGAAATTTTTCTTCCTCTTCGCAATCATCTTGGTTGAGGAAAGCAGCCTTTTTTATTTAAATGAATTTGAGAGGCCATCTCTGCCAATTTTTTAACACTGTCCAACTTGTGGGAAGAACCTTGTCCACTATCAACTACAAAACACTACCGCGATTGCAGTTATTTACATTTTAATCTCAAATAATGCTTCTTGTTGAGAATTACGCCCATTAACTCGCTTCTTACGGATTTGGGAAACTGTTACTCAAAAGTGTAGACAGTTTTAGAGAGAAAGAAGTTTGATTATTGGAACTTGATGGAAACTCTTTTGATCAAATTATCTACAAGATTTGTTTTCTGACACTGATGTGCATATTTGATTGACTGAATTACGCATGATGCTCTGCACGCGTGGGATGACCTGAAGTTTTAGGCAAGACCAGACAAATAGCTCATCACACTCATGAGGAAATATTTCCTAGTAAACTCCTTGATCCGTGCACATTTTGAATTCATTTCATAATTAAATGATATAAAATCGAGCAGAAACATATATAAATATAACTGATGGTAGGAGCAGATGAAAGCTTAAACACCTTTTCTTTGGATGTCCGCTGCTCCTGCTTGTTGGCTAGATGTTACTATTCTCCATGATTTCCATATTGACAGGCAATTACACGGTTGATGTTCAGAGTTCCACTGGGCCCATGAAACATCTGAAGTGGAAAGCATTCCATGATTCGAAGCTTCATCAACAAAAGTCTTTTGATGTTGAACAGATCAAACGACATATAATCTTTATGCTGTTTATTGTCCTGTTTGCAGTTAATATGAATTCATTCTTTGATTTAACTTTGAGGATGTAGTAGGTTACTTACTCCCCTGCTTTTTCCAGTCGAATTCATTTGTACTTACCCATAAAAAAAAAAAAGAATAATGATGACTTGAATAATTTGCAGTTAAATGGTGTCTAAGTTAGACGCTTCCCTAGCTAACACGCTAATCTCCCGTGACTCCGGACCTCAAGAAAAATGAAAGTGCTGAGAAGGAGGGGACGACAATGAAAGGGGAGCAGGTAAGCCTATTGATGTGGCACGTCCCTATCCCTCTTCCCCATTACCTCGTTTCTATTCATATCCGACTTTGCAAATCACGCTTTCTCCACACTAGAGGTGTTAAATGGGTTGTGCAACCCATTTATGGACCCATTTAAGCATAAATGGGTCGTTAATGGGTCAGGCCTTGAAAAATAAAGTACCTTGATGGGTTTTAAAAATAAAAGAACTAAAATAAATGAGTCTTAAATGGGTACCCATTTAAAATCCATTTACAAACCCATTAAAGTCTAAAGATGGGTTGTGCAACCTATTTATTTTCTTTTCTTTTTTTATTTTCTTTCTTCTTTTTTTCTTTCCTCTTCCTCCGGTCGCCGGCACGGCGATGGCCGGCCCCGGCCGGGCGACCTCGAGGCTCGCCCGGATCGGCGAGGCTCGAGCCTCGCCCAACGCCGGCGAGCCTCGAGCTCCTTGGATCTGCGAGGCCGAGGCCTCGCCCGATGCCGGCGAGCCTCGAGCTCGCGGGATCGGGGAGGCGGAGGCCTCGACGACGCAGCGGCGGCGACGAGCCTCACCGATCTGGCGAGACTCGAGCTCGCCGGATCGGGAGGCGGAGGCCTCGCCGACGTCTGGCGAGGCAACGAGCCTCACCGATTTGGCGAGACTCGAGCTCGCCGGCGTCGGGCGAGCTCGAGCTCGCCCGGATCTGGGCGAGCCTCGAGCTCGCCGGCGTCGTGAGCCGGGCGAGCTCAAGGCTTGCTGTGGTCGGCCGCCGGCCGTCGTCGTGGCCGGCGGCCGGCCAAAAAAAGAAGAAGAAGAAAGAAAAAGAAAAGTTATATTTAAAAATTAAAATTCCATTTTTAAAATAATTATTTTAAAAATTATAAAAATTGTCCATTAAATTTGTGTTGTATAAAATTATTTTAGCAATACCATTTTTTAAATATATATCTATATATATAATAAATTAAGTTTAATTAAATAGGTCGGGTATGGGTTGGGTATGGGTCGGGTCGGGTATGGGTATGGGTCAAAATTTTTGCATTGCAATAAACGGGTCATAAACGGGTTAAATTGGTCGATTTAGGTCGGACCATTTATGACCCGACCCAAACCCGACCCGACCCACCCGTTTAACGGGTCTACTTATATTGAACAATCTATCGAGCAAAAAATTTTGCGATATGGTCCATGGAATGAGTCAAAACTTTTGTTTGATACAAGCTCAGTCAAAGGATATATTCTGACTTAGGTATCTATTTCTTCTCGGAATTTCATAAATCGTTATTGCCATGCTTTTTGACAATTATTGTTGTGCAGAAGAGACAGAAAATGGGGATCCAAATGATGTTACTGTTTCTTGCGGAAAGAAAAAGGAAATGGTGAGTTGCGTTGATGGTGTAAAATTATGGCCCAAATATTAAGATGAGATTGAAAGATTCAAAGCATAGGTAAGTCGCTGGAATCGAGATCAAATTAATTGAAACACCAAATTGGAGGTCAGCCAATCTAACTTCAACGTAATATATGTGATGATTGATCTCGATCGAAGAATCACTTCGATGAGAGTAAAACCAAGCACTTTGCTCTATTTATAATAAATTACACATAATAATTTAAATTTTTGGGCGGAACTTTACAATATGATATTAAAATATATAAATTATACCTTCATCAATAGCTTAAATCCCATAGAATTTGACATGGTATTAGATATTCTAAGTACAAATCTTTCCAAACCCTATTTACTTCCTCAATTTCGTATTTCCACACTTTGAGCTTAAGCCAAAGTTTAGCCTAGTGAAAGATGGTATTAGTATATTTAAATATTAAATCAAGCCTTCATATTTTTAGAACAATTGACATTCTACATTATTGACTAACATACTTTGTCTATAGAAAATTAGAGCGTAGTGATTGGATGTAAATTGACCTGAGTGTTTGACCTTACCAAAGAAGAATCAAATCATCCGGATTTCTTCATAAACTAATTAATCCTTCTGCTTTGCTTTTCTGTAACTCATCTAGGGATTCTTGCTTCCCTCATGAAGTGCATCTTTGATTGACTGAATTACACTTTGTGCTTTGCATGCATACAATAACTTGAAATTTGTGGCGAGAATAGACGGACAGATTGATCAAGATTAAGAGAAATCATGCACCAAGATAGGAAAGCCTGTCCTAGCTATGAGTAAATATTTCATCATAGTCTCGTTGTACCATGCACTTTTAAAAAAGAAAATTGGCTTATTTCTAGAAATTATTTCCGGGAATAAAAAGTAATTTTTTTCTCATTTCTCGTTTTTACTCCAAATTTATTCTCGAGCTAACTTTCTATTCCCGAAAATAGAAAAACAATTTGGCATTACCAAACGGATTTCTACTCTTTTTTAATTCTGGAGAATAAAAGAATAGAAATTCAGAGGAATAAAAACCTTCCCATGCGCTATCTAAACTTCTTTGAGCCTCCTTTAATTCTTGACACACTGCCGCCCGACTGCTCACGTCCCCACGCCGCCCCGGCCGTGTCACCTCAGCCCCTCTCAGTCTCTTCCTGTCACGCGGCTTTGATGAATCTAGGCTCGCGCCCCATTCAACAGTCGCTAGCCGCTGGCGATGGTCGCTTGAGGCTGGCGACGACGGCTGAGACGGGACAAAAACAGAGAAAGAGAGTTGCGACAACCGCTGGGACAGGCGAAGGTGACCGATGCGGCATGCGGCGCGATGGCAGGAACGTGACAGTTGGGGGAACGCAATGACGGCGGCCGTGGGGCAGTGGGGGAGGCGGAGGGGAGCAGAGGTACCAACCTAGCCATTGTCCTAAAACGCCGTTAAAAGTGGAGAATATTCCAATTAGATACCCCAAAATTTCCAATTTTGCCCTTCCATGTGACGTGTATTTCTGGGGCTTTTTTTTTTTTTTCCCTAAGGGAAACGAGATATTCTTTAACAGCCAGTTTTCTTCTTGAAAAAATTGATTTTGTGAGCCACTGGAAGTGGTAAAAGTACGCAACCTTTGCATCGGATTTACTGCTCATATTCCCTACTCTAAACATTTGAATCATCCCAATTCTACCGAGTTACTTGCCAACTATTATCAAAAAAATATGCAAAATCATAAGAGTGATCAAAAGATGTATCCATAAGGTGAAAAGCAACACCTTAATAAGTTTTGATACGAATAAAGCCTAAGGACCGTTCACTACTTTAGGGATTATTTTTCTTGTTTCTTCCATAAAAAATTTTCCAACTTTTATGCTTGTTTGAGGGGAAAAGTGTTAAAAAAAATTTAAATTTATTGTATTTGTGCTACTTAATCATAAATCTTTTAATGGTGTTGAATTAATCTTAAACCTATTGACCTATAGTCAATTCAATCATTTTGGCTAGTTTTGGTCGGATATTACTAACGTGGACGTTGTCTAGCTCATGTGACACAGCGTGGACATTTTTTTAATAATTTAAAAAAAAATTATCTTTTTTTTTTCCTTCTCATTTCTTCGACAAGCACTTTGTCCACAAAGCTTGCTTTTCCGTGTTCGGGATGCTCGTTATATAAGAAAGAGAGGGCGCATGTTTTTGCTAGTGCCGGATGGAGAAAGATCAGGATGCTCTCTTCGTTATATAAGAAAAGAGAGGGCGCATGTTTTTGCTAGTGCCGGATGGAGAAAGATCAGGATGCTCTCTTCGTTAGAGACTAGCGGCGAAGACGGGGTGCTACAATAACAAAAATGGGTTATTTGAAGAGGAAGAGAATGAACAGACAGATATGCAAGTGGAGGAAGATGTTGCTGATGAAAAGAGTAGGGGTTGGCGGTGGTCAGCAATAATCGCCTTTCAATTGGGTACTTAGAATGAAAGACAATTAGCTAGATGCGCCAAAAATGACCTTCTTAGATTCAACCAATGCCCCAAGTATATAGAGAAGTTATCGTACCCAGGCCCATAGAGGATAGCTCCCTTTTAATGTTCAAAGAAAAAAGTGATTTTTCTATAAGTTAGTAACTTTTCACCTGAATAAGTGGCTTTCAAAATATTAGTAAGTGGTACATTTCCACCTAATTAGCAACCTTCAATTGGCAAATATGTAATTAGTTGAAGTGACCTTTCATTTCATTAGAAACTTTTATACAGAAAAAAGGAAGTATGTACCTTTCAAATTTCTTGGTTTGATTATCAATTTTTCTTTAGGAAAATATAATTTTCAATCCATCGAGAGTTCGCAGATTTTAAAAGTCTTGATTTAAAAAGTTGGAACTTTAATATAATTAGTAATTAGTTGGTATGGCTTATAATTTTAATATAATAAAATACCTACTAGTATACCAAGAGTTGGCAACATTCACAAGTAGTAGCTATTCTGAAATATTAGATAACCAAATATATTTATGTAGTCAGCAACTACACTACTGCAATAATTACTTCAATGATCCACCAATAGCCAGAAATAACGGCATGAATTTCCTCCGCTTTTAATCTCACGACATCATGGGATCACCCATAATTGGAATCTGACACCCCAACAAGATGACTTTGGCTCTGAGGAGGTTCTTTTATGTTTTGTTTGCCAGAACATTGCACAAGCAAATATATTTTAAGCATATAAGTAGTTTACGTTCAGATTTTTGGTCTCTTTGTTAGATGAGCAGTTCAAGGCATTGATCACGACGTTGCGAGAAGATCGTTGCTGGGGAAAGGCTCCATCTTTTTTTTCCTGGAGGGGAGATGCTGAAGTGGTTGCTTATGGCTTCACAGGTGACAAGTTCCTAGGATAAGCTTTTTGTTTTGTATTTGGACCAAGAGGAGGAAAAGTGGTTGCCATGGTCCAGATCCTTCCACACATTAATGCCAAGAAGGGGAGAGGGAGTACTCTATATGCACCATACTATCAAGTCATTTCCGATGACGTGGCTTGCATATTCCCAACCAAGAGCAGAAAAGTCAATTTTAATCAAGATGATTTTAATCATTTCCAATTTAGCCTTAAGATTAATGGGAGAATCTTCTAAAAGTGGGGATTTCGAATAATGTTTGGGCAATTAAAGGACAACTTGAAGGCCGTGATTCCAGACAATCAGTGACTCAACCTGATCTAGCTTTCCTCTATGTGGTTGGTCACTTACACTCTTCGAGGTTTGTCATGCTGAGGTATCAAACAAATTCATAAGAAGAGAGCTCAAGAGAAGTAGATTTGCGGGAGAACCCACCAGTACGGGCTTTAGTCCATGAAAAAGGACTTGCGTCAAGAGCTATGGAGGAGGATATTGCACTTTGGGAAAATGGCCCAAGTCAAACGGATCACGAGGAAAGTGGCCAACGGTGTAGAGGAATGCATGACGGGGCTGCAAAATACTGAAGCCGGAATTTCCGATTTATATCAACTGAATCTGCGTGACGATTTAGTGGAAACTCTAGTGACATCTATAATTATTGGGAAAGACGGATAAAATTCTTTGAGAGACTAATGGATTTAAAACCTAGGAATTATTACTTTTAAATTTCTTACATTTCCTATATCAAGAATGCTATGTTGAAAGAATGATTGAATATACTTGTGTTATTATTCTACTTATACATGTTTTTTTTTCCCCAATAGTAGTTTAAGCTTGTCCGTTCAATCATGTTATGACCATGCAATGTGGAATAATGAAGATGACACTAGCATTGGGGCTCGTTTTCAAAAAGCTCGCCAAAGGTATTCAAAACAGATTTCCACACACGGGAAGGGGATCCTCGAGGGGGCGAGTGTGAAATTTATTCCCAAAAAGCATCTAATGAAAAAGGTCCTTCTTGAGCGGAATATCCTTCGCTCCAAAGTATTAGAAAATCCTTTGCTCCAAAGTAATAGAAAATAAGTTATTGGCATACCAGTTTTTTTTTTTTTTTTTTTTGCAATATTATTGGCATACCAGTTAATCAATTAAAGATGTTCTAGAAAATTCCTTGTTTTTTGAATTTATACATTAGAATCAATTGCATTATGTTGAACAAAACAAAAAAACTTGATCTATTTTCATGCCCGAGTAATGAAAGGAAAAGGTAATCCATATGCAATTTATAGCTAGAATGCCTAATGCATAGAAAATGTGAAGTACTGAGTATCGGTGAAGACGTACTCAAATCATAACCCTTTTCTCAAATCGGCACAAGTATCTCCTTACTTTGCATAACTAATACATCTTGTGTAGGATATCACAATTGATTTACATGTCAAAGCTATCCTCTCGAGTTACCTAATAGGCCACACTCTAAATTTGGATATCTTCACTCATGAGAGACTAATTTAGCAAACAATTATATAAAATGAAAGCACCAAGTTTCTGCGTGAAGGCATAGTCATGCGGATTTTAGCTATCAAAATAGTACTATTTAACCACCCTTTAAAATCTGTTGCATTAGAACCTAACGCATTACTTTCAATTGAACAAAAAGCTTGATCTATTCTCATGCCCGAGCTATGAAAGGAAAATGGTAATCCTTATCCAATTTGTAATTAGATTGCCTAATGCATAGAAAATGTGAAACCAATTGTTGGTGAAGATGTGCTCATATCAAAGCCCTTCTCATATACATCTATCTCTCTCTCTCTCTCTCTCTCTCTCTCTCTCTCTCTCTCTCTCTCTCTCTCTCTCTCTCTCTCTCTCTCTCTCTTCACAAACATATCAATAGAAAAATAATCCATGATTTGAAAAAAAAAAAGCCATTAATTTTTGGATTTTACATCAAAATCTATACAATTTCACCGAAAGAGCAACTTGTTGAACATGCAATTTTGTGGGTCAACATTTTGGATCCACATCATCTCAACGAATACCTGGAATTGATGGAAGAGAGGGTGATGATCAAGCAACTTGTGATTTTGGGCAATATTGATGAGTGCCCCACAGAATGGTGTGATCAGTAAAAGACAGTGAGCTCAACAAATTTGAACACAAATGCTTCAAAATGTTTATCGAAATTGGTTTCATTGTCTTTCAGCACCACTTATTGTTTGTTGGAGGGAACGAAAGGACTTCAATTTGAAAAGAACCTCCACTCATTAAATAACTGCAAGAACCCAGCAAGCCTTCCATCTAGCATTTCCAGGTTGTAGAAACTCAGCAGGCTGAGACTTTAGTGGAGTTTCCAAAGTACAAGGAGGATTCAATTGATGCACATGTGAAGATTGGACTTTTAAATTATCCTTGCTAGACTTAAGCAAACACAATCTTTCTGAAGTTGAGTTTCTTAAGAACCTTACTAGTTTTCCCAAATCAAATTGGGCTTACGAACATATTAAAGGCCCATAGATAACTTGGGCATATTTAGGAAATTTAATTGAGATGGTGGTCCAACTTCAGTTTTAAGAAAATTTCATCCAAGCCATTTTGCTTTTCATTCACATTTCTGGCCCACTGGGTTCTCTCTGAAAATTGTGTGATGTCTCTTTGCTTCTCCTTTTGTTTTGTCCTAACAGCCCACAATTCTGTTTACGTAAAACTGGTATGCAGGAACGAAAGACCATGGGTTTCGTGCTCGATTTACCTTTACTTCTTTGGGTATCATAATCCAACTTGGTGCACAAACGCCATATAATACTTGAATTACATCTCATGGCGGCAAGTAGACAAGACAAAATTATAAGTATCTGAGCATTTGTAGTCTAATTACATCCACAAGGAGAAGTATTCTATAGATGGATTCTATGAATTTATGTATGGTGTCATTTGATTTTCAAATAAGCCAGGAATGAAAAAGATTGGTAGTTCTTACCAAAAAAAAAAAAAAAAAGATTGGTAGTGTATATTTATGTTCTTTGGTACACCGAAAAAGCAGAGAGTATTTTACAAGTACATGAGTATATAAAAAAAGAAAAGGATCTCTAGGCAATAGTTTTTCTACCAAAAGCTAATCCATGGAACCGGGTAAGTAAGATGCAAAAGGAAAGCTTTCATTTCCTTAAAATTATTACGAACCTCAAAGCAGAGTAAAAGTCAAAAAGAAAACCTTAGAAGTCAAAAAGGCAACGGATGGACAGAGATGAGGAATGGTGAAAGTGAAAGTCCCGCTATAAGTAAGAAATCTGCATTTCATGGATTTTCTTTTTTTGATCGGTCCTACTCTATCCCTACTCTAATGCTCACTCTCAGACTTTTGCCCTATCTCATTGTAGGGTGTGGGAGTTGAAACCCACTCCCGAAACTAAATTGTCCCCACCCCAACCCCTCTCTGAGAATGTAGGGATTCGAACCCCCCACTTTCCCTTCCATGTTGGAAGGGTGGCTATTGAGGTAAATCCCAGTAGTTCATTTCACGGATTGAAAATGGGATATGATGATGACAAATTGGAATCGATCCCAATTTGCAGTCTACATATTCAAAAAATAAATATAAAAAAAATCCCTTTAACCTTCACATGTCAAGAATGCAGTGGGAACGCAATCTTTGTTTTTTATTTGCAATCAGGGACGGTTCATGCATGTGATATGTAGAAAGTAGAGCGTTGGTGCGTTGTCCCTTAATCAAATCAAACAGGATGAACCCTGGGGAGAATATAATGTGGGGCATCGGCAAAGTTACAAAAGCTTATAAAATTGTTTGATGACTATTGCTTTATGAAAAACCAGCGGGAGTAAATCTCATTATAAACGTGGCGAAGATGACGATATTTTTGAAGTCCAAATTACTGATTTGTCAAATTAATTAATAATTCAATTAACAATAAATCAATTTTAATAAATATTTGTATTGATCATACCTCGAGCTAATGCAGCAAATGTGATCTTCAATGACGAAAAGTTGCACACGCAAATCATTAACTTTGTCGGTCATCAGACACACACCCACGATTTTGGGTAAAACGGTCTTTCTCACCCTTTCGAAATTCTATAAAAAAAAATACTCAAGTACAATAGATTAATTTTAAATAATAAATAGTATATTTGAGTGAGCTTTATAATCATCAAATGTGAAATAACATAGATATAATTCTACATTTCTTTCAGGATAGTTGAAATTTCTTCATGTGAATATAACGTATGTTAATCTTGCAAAGTCCCTTTAGTCAAAATCATAGGAAAAAAGAGTTATGTGACTTTTACTTCTTCAAGAAATTGAAAACATTCACATCGAACGGCACTACTTGAAATTATCAAGCTTATGACTGGAATCTTCCATACAATATCATCCGTAAGTAATAGACAAATAGGGTTTGTGCACTTGAATCAATGCAGCCAAAGTTATAGCACGAGAGAAAAAAAAAAATTCCAAACCCAGTGTGTGAATGCATTGGGATTGAAGCAGCCAAAGTAAGATCACGCGTGAAATAAGATAAGGGAAGAAAATTTCCAAATCTAGCACGTGGATATACTTGGATCTGCAGCCATAGTTGGACCATGTGTGGAAAACATAAATATTGACATTCCTGAAGAGGATCACCAAATAAAGACACGGTGATTACACTTTTAATTAGCAATTTTCACAAATTCTCATGCTCCTTGTGAAGACGATCTGCCAAACACAGCAACTTACCGGGTAGTAACTATTGAAGGGATCATATGAACCACATATATCACATGAGGCATGAGAAAAAGACAGTACAAACCATATGCTATGTTGTACTCCATCGAATAATTTATGTTTCAAAAATATATATATATATATATATATATATATATATATTGACTTGGAAAAAATAGCAAGTTGAACCTCCCAATGATTTATAAGCTCACCATCTCACATTAAAAAAACTGCATCACTATTTGCTTCTCCTTGCGTGTTATCCTCATAACCCACAATTCCATTTACGTAAAACTTGTACACAGGGCCAAAAGATCTTGATTTGCCTTTACCTTTTGGGTATCAAAGGAGGACGAATGCTTTGTTCCATCATAATCTGGCTCGGTGCAAGAACACCATACAACACGTGAACTTGATCTCAGGTGGCATATAGCCAAGACAAAAGTATTAGCGTCTGAGCATTTGTAGTCTAATTACATCCATAAGGAAAAGAATTCTATAGATTGATTCTATGAATTTATATATGGTGTCATTTTGATTTTCAGATAAGCCCAAAATGAAAATGATGGATAGTGTATATTTATATTCTTTGGTACACCAAAAAAGCAAAGAGTATGTTACAAGTTGATGAGTATGTAAAAAAAAAAAAAAGGGAAACAACCTCTGGGCAATAGTTTTTCTACCAAAAGCTAATCCTCGAAATCGGTAAAGTAAGATGCAAAAGGAATCTTTCATTTCATTATAATTATAACAAACCTCAAAGCAGAGTTAAAAGTTAAAAAGAAGGATGGGTAACGATGAACTATCAAAGTAAATGTCCCAGTAAGCAAGAAATCCGCATTTCACGAGTTGAAAAAGGGAATGCGATGATGACAAATGCAATCAATCACGCGAAGGAGCAAATTAGAAAGTAGATTTTCTTTTTTTGCGAATCTTTCCCATTTTTCCAAATTGAAAAGCAGCCTTCCTCAGCAGAGGCATGATGACCATCACTTCCTCATTTCAATTTGCTCCAATTTTTTTATGGTAGTCTGCCGTGTGTAGTTAGAACTTAGAAGGGAAGTGAGCTATTTTGAGCTTTTTCTTCATTTTTCCCCTCTTTATTGTTTTTATGTGTGCTCGACTTTTTAAGCTAGAAACTTATCGTTTGTGTAAAAACTTGCTTAATGCCTACTTCGTCCAATTGATATTTAGAATCATGTTGGGGTTTTTTTGGGGCCCCGAGGGGGGGTGTTTATGCATGTCACAAGTCCATCAAGAAAAATCGTGATGAAAAATATTTATGCTTGTCATACCGGTGAATTTTACACACAAAAAATTACGATGCATTCTTTCTGCTTCTTTCACATGATTTTGCAAAACCTAGGTAGGGTGTACGCTTCCTCAATGATTGCATGAGATTGACATTACAATTTTTCCTTGGGATTTCTTGCTCATAAAAGGCTTCTTCTGCACTAACTTATGTTCGCATAGTCCCCATTCGGATAATGTATAGCACATTTTGCTTTTTATTTTTTCCCTCATTGAATCACGATCTCATTGACCGATGCCATCCTCAATGATGTCTATCACTTGGATAAACTAGAAATGGTAGCTGGAAAAGGCAATTGATTGGGCAAAGAAAACAGAGTAATTTTATAGGATCAACATTTATTATTAACTTACTGTCGCATGTATGATGTTGGAGTTTCCAAATATAAACTTTTTGGTTGATATGGTCCTCTTCTTATTTTTATTTGTTTTGAATGGTTATGTTGAGTTTATTTGATCAATTATAATTGGAGATGCTAGACATTTCTATCAATTGCAACATTTCAGTGTAGGATTTGGGTGTTTGGTATTCAATTCATTCTTTTATTGATTCGCAATATGACTTGACATGTAACCTGTTTATCACAAATTCTAATTCTCAATGGCAAAAGTATGGAAGATGATTTTTTTTTTTTTTGAACACGTGCAACCCTCTATATCAGCTGAATTTGCATGACGATTTAGTGAAAACTCTAGTAACACTGATATAATTATGCGAAAGATAGTTAAAATATTTCAGAGACACCTGTAATAATTGTAACCTCATATTGTTATAATTTCTTAGATTTCCAATATCGTTAACACTATGTAAAAAGAATGATCAAATATACTTGTGTTGGTACTAAATTTTACTCATTTTTCCCCCAAAAAGTATGTTAAGCTAGTCCATTTACTCGTGTGGTTGCCCACAAAATAGGAGAATTTCAAGCAAAGTGGACAAACATGGTGCCACTTCTTTTGAAGAACATTAAAGAGGCTGAAGCGGCAAATCAACCAACACAACCCACATATCTGAGAGTTATCTTTACTTTCTCCCTTGTACTTTCATTTTCTTGTTCAATTCCTTATAATTTCATATCGAAGTAATTTCAATTTCAGCTATTTCAATTGATCATAATTGCAATTCCAATACACTTTACATTTTGTTGTGCTTAGATTGGTGGAGTTTCATTACTCCATCTAGAGCCACATTCATGCACTTTTTTGCTCAAGTGTGAAATGGAGGAGCATTTTTTATTGTTTTCCAATTGTTTGAACCAGCTTTAAAGTGACTAAGTTCCAAGAAGTCACTTAATAGTCTACCCCTGATTTTAGCCTCAAACATCTCGGTCCTTTGAAGTTGAGTTTCCAACCAGAGATAGTTGTAGAATTTCTCTAAACCATGTTTACAATAAGAAATGATCACTTATCTCCATTCAAGAAGATCATAGTGTTATTAGCAAAGTATAAGTGAGTGAGTGAATTGCCAAACAGAAGTATCAGTGCGTAAGTTTGAATTTCTTGTGCATAGGTTGTAATCTCAGTTGCCTATTCTCTACTGCAGAATTTTAGTGAAACTTGCTTTGTCATCACAAACAAAGAGGATGTGATAGGATCACCTTGTCTTAATCCATTCTACCCTCTTAAAAAGCCAACAAGCTCCCCACCAACAATTATAGAGTATCTTGGATTAGTAAAGCATCTTTCCACCTAAGTCAAGAACACAGTGTGAGAGCAACAATTGCAGTCAACATATTCCAAAAAAAAAAAAAAAACCCTTTAACCTTCGTAAGTCAAGAGTGTAGTGGGAACGTCATCTGTTTGTTTGTTTTTTGTTTGAAATCAGGGAGGGTTCATGCATTTGGTGTGTGGAAAGTAGAGTGTCAGTGCGTTGTCACTTTATATCAAATCAAAAAACCTTTATCTTGTCATGACCCTAGGGGAAATATAATGTGGGGCGCTAGCGAAATTGCAAAGCTTATAAAATTGTTTTGCTTTATGAAAAACCAGCCCGAGTAAATCTTAATATAAACGTGGCCCTAGGGGAAATATAATGTGGAGCGCTAGCGAAATTGCAAAGCTTATAAAATTGTTTTGCTTTATGAAAAACCAGCCCGAGTAAATCTTAATATAAACGTGGCGACGGCAACAATATTTTCAAGTCCAAAATTATCAATTTGTCAAATTTATTTATAATTCAGTCAACAATAAATCAATGTTAAACAAATATTTGTATCGATCATACATCAAACAGACGTGGTAAATGTGATCTTCAATGATGCAAATCAGTAACTCTTTCAAGCACCTAGTACACACAATAATATTATTAAAAGATCTTATAATATCATATGTTTTAGGGGAAAGTGGTCTTTTTCTACCCTTTCGAAATCCTATAAAAAAAAATACTCAAGTACAATAGAAATAATTTTAAATAATAAGTAACATATTTGAGTGAGTTTTATAATCACCAAATGTGAATTAGGGTCAACATGGATCTAGTTCTATATTGTTTTAGGATAGTTGTGAAAACTTCATTCATGTGAATATAACGTGTATTAGTCTTTTGGTGTCATTTCAGTCAAAATCACGAAAAAAATAGTTACGTGACTTTTACTTCTCCAAAAAAGTAAAACATTGATGTTGACATTAGTTGAAATTATCAAGCTCACGGCTGAAATCTTCCATACAATATCATCCGCAAGTAACGGATAAATATGGGGTGTGAATGCACTTGAGTCGATGCTGCCAAAGTTATAGTACAAGAGAGAAAAAATTTCCAAATTCAGCATGTGAATACACTGGGATTAATGCGGCCAAAGTAAGATCACAGGTGAAATAAGAGAGAATAAAATTTCCAAATCTAACGTGTAAATGCACATGGATTGATGCAGACAAAGTCGGAGCATGCGTGGAAAACATAAATATTGACAAACCTGAACAGTATCCACCAATTAAAGACATGGTGTCGCGACCAAAAATTTTCGGGTTCACCACCTAAAACTAGGTTAATGGACTGCTAAGTTTTTACACTTAGCTCGGGCTCTCCTAAGCTCATACCAATTCGCTACTTAGGTTTGAATTTATTAACATGCAAATTGATTTTATTTAGGAGTCGCCACTAATCAGTTTATGGTAGGTTGATTAGACACCTAAGTAAAATAATTGGAGAATTACTTTACTCCTACGAACAGGAGACTAAGGATACGGGGACTTGATTACATTAGATTTCTCTAATGCCCTTTCGGTACCATTCTTTTTATTTTCAAAATTTTTTTTTTGCAGGTAGCTGATTTATTTTAACCTAAATTACTATCACGCAAATGTGGTGACCACACTGGTACTCATCCATTATTTAAAACATTCAAATAATAAATTGCATCACGCAAAGCAAGCAATCATCATTTTTTTTTTTTTGGTTTTCTTAAAAATTAGAATTCTTTTATGAAAATGCACTTTTAAACTAAATGACTTAATCTTATTAATATGCAAATTTTAATTAAATGGGCCTATTATGCAAAATAATTATTATGCACCTCATGACCTAATTTCACTAATTAACAAGCTATGATAATCCTATTATGCAAACTAGTTAAAATGCACCTAGTATTTTTGTATTTTTTTTTATTGAAATTCAGAATTTATGAAAACCCTAATTAATCTATCTAAAAGGGATAATTTTCTAATTTATTCTAGGGATTAAATTTGACTTAAACCCTATCCTGTCTTAGAAAACTATTTTTAATTTTTTTATTTTAAAAAGAGGATGAGAATATGAAAATGTGCCAATTATATCTAAGACTCTAAAAAGGCTATTTAAGTCTAATCCTAACTTATTTCTTTTAAAATATCTAAAAATGCAGTCCTAAAAATATTATCTAAAAATGCAATCCTAGAAATATAGTCCTAAAAATTTGATTAATTAAACCTACGTGTCTATTATATTAAACCTTAATGTCCCATATGCTTATGCAAATTTTTTTAAATATTTTGATTTTTGATTTTTTTTAGTTTCTTTTTAGATAAGCAATTATTAAATAAATATTAAATCTAAGATATCAACAAAATAAAGGATTAAAATAATCGAAAAAAATAATCTGTTGTCTCACAAGGTCAAATTAACGATTATTCTAACCCTAATTATCACGACAAAGAGATCAAAATAATTACAAATCTGATCGGAAGTCTTACGGACCAAATTAAATAATCATTATGATTTAATAATTGAAATTCCACTAAAAAGCCCAATAATTAAAATAATTAAAAAAATGATCCGTGTCTCTCGGATCAAATTAATAATCATAATAATTAGGACAAAATTCCTGCGGATAATGCCTACAAAAATAATAGACATTAATGTCCAATATTACAAATCAAATAACTAAACTAAAAATGCTATCAAGTGAGATACACAAAAAGATAACATAACAAATAAAAAGAGTAAAATGAACTAAACTATAAATAAAGTGAAAAGTAAAGTAAAAAGTTAAAATAAAAATAAAAATAAAAACTACCTAAGAGAATCAACGGGGAATGGCGCCTGGCGGTCGTCGGGGCTCCGGCGGGGAGCGGCTGCAGGTGGACGGCGGTGGGCTCGAGCTCGGGGCAGCGGAGGGTCGCGGCGTCAGAGGCGAGCGAACCAGCGAGGTGGCGGTGCGGAGGCGCGGCGGAGCTCGGAGATCGACGGGTGGCGTCGCGGGCGGAGCGGGGGGTGCGGCTACGGGTCAGTCGGAGCAGAGGCAACGGCGAGCGGTCCCACAGGCGCCGGTGACAGTGCTGGGCTGTAAGTCGCGATGGGTTTCAACCCCAGGCGGCGTCGGGGCGACGCGAGCTTCGGGCGTCGAGGCGGCGCGAGCTTCGGGCGTCGGGTTGAGGCAGGGACGGCGGGTGTTGCGGTGGCGCGGCAGCGAGCGGGCTTCGGTGGCGTCGCGGATGGTGCTGGTGCAGTGTTTCACGGACGGAGGAGGTGCGACGCGAGCGTGAGCAGGGGCTTCCACGCGAAGAAGACGAACAGTAGCTCTTGCTACTATTTTTTTTCTTTTTCTTTCTGGCCACACGTCACTTCTCTGTACCTTTTTTCTTTCTTTTGCTGGCTTTTTCTTTTCTTTTCTTCTGCAGGTTGTCAAAAGGAAAAAAAAGAAGGAAACGACCTTGGACGAGAAAATGGGATTTCCTCTCTTTTTTTTTCACTTTCGCGAATCCTCTCAGCTTTTTCACGAAATTTTTTTAGCGGATTCTCTCTCAATTTTTTTGGCACCTCCGGTTACGAAGGGCGTGCATGGAAACGTTTCTAAGAAACGTTTCTGGACACTTCTGTACGGAAAGTGTGCCCGGGAATAAAAGGAACAGAAACGCCTTTGGTTGCGTTTCTGTTCCTTTTTTTTTTTGTTTCTGGAATGAAATAGAAAAAAAAAAAAAGTTATTTCTTTTGAAAAGAAACACTTCTTCGACGGAACAAAAGAATAAAAATCAAAGAAACAAAAGAACAAAATCGGAACAAAGGCGACGAACTCTTCTCCTTCGTGCGTGCTCGTCGCTCCCTCGTCGGCTGAAGCTTCGTTCTTCCTTTTCCGGCGTCTCTCCCATCTCTCCGGCGGCTCCCACTCGGCTGACTCTCCGGCGACTCCAGGTACGTTTCCGGTGCTCCTCCTTCTCCGGTAAGCGTTGCTCCCCCTTCGGCGCGACAGATCTGGGACGGCTCGCTCGAGCCTCGAGCGAGCGTTGCTCGCCCAGATTTGCCGCGCCGAAGGGGGAGCAACGCTCGCTCGAGAGCGAGCTCGAGCTGCAGCTCGATCTGCAGCTGGTCGAGCTCCCCCTTCGCTCGAGCAGCAGCTCCAGTGATGCGGCGGCGCAGCTCGGAGACGGACCGAGGTGGCGGCGTGGGATCGAGGGAGGGAAGTGGGAGCGGCGGGAGTGATGCGGCGGAAGGCGGAAACTTGGGCGCCGAAAAGCCGGCGCGGTCCGGTGTGGAAGAGGAGGAGGTGCTCCTAAGCGGCGACGGCGGCGATGCCGGCGTCGCGTTGAGGAGCGAAGAGGAATCGGAGAGTAAATTGAGGGCGAGGGGTGGGCGACAGGTGATGAGGCGATCGAGCATGGTGGCGAAGCAAGTGATCAGCATCGAATCTGCTCTTGGCTTGGGGTTCATCTCTCAGCTCTGGGTGGATACCCTCTCAGTAAGTGATGGAATTCTTCATCTTGGTTCGTGTAGCAAAACCTCGAGTGCCTGCAGAAGATTGTCCATTGAAAAATTTAGGTGGGTTGTGCTGTAACAGGTGACTTTGAACGGTAACGAAGGCTTAAAAGTGTTGTCCTTATAACAACTCCTGGAGTTTACTAGTATTCGTCTTGGTTCTTGTAGTTTTCTGTTGTCTGTTGTGGGAAGCAAAAGTCGAAGTTATCTCTAGAAGTGTCGACGCTTTCTGGGTAAGGTTCCGTCCGACCACCCCATCTGTCTCGATCGCGCTCGACACTTGGCCGTCCTTCTTCGTTTGGTTCTCTCGTCGTTGCTGCGTGCTGTTTCCGTTTTAGTTTGATTCCCTGGTCAATTTGGTCGCTGCGCTGCGGGATCTTGTTGTGAACTTGATCGTGCTTGCGCGCGTTGACTTCAGCGGGTCTTGAGTTGGGGTTGGAGTATTGGAGTGGGGGGCGTGGCGGTTCTGGTTCTGCATGTCATCCGGTCAGTCGAACCTCTTTCGACCGTGTGGTCTAGACCGTTCTTGATCGCCTCGTGAAGTTCTTCGTTGGAATTCCTTGCTGTATTGATGGCCGAATTAGAAGTGGCGGGACCCGTTTTGCCCCTTTCTTGAACCGTCAATACTGTTCTAAGCACGACAGGAGTTGGTGTGAGTTCGTTGTGTGTATTTGTTAACTGAATCGGGAATACTTCCTTTATTCTAATCTTACTGTCTGCAAAATTTAAATGCTTTCCTGCTGGAAAATGAACCTTTTGGTTTTGGAGCTTTTACATAAGATGGCGTCTCAGTTCAGCGCTTTTTTTGGGTTTTTGTGGAACCGTACATCGTGTGAGGCCTAACCTGACTATGTGACTATATTGGAGATTGGGTGCTGAAAGGAGGATTGTTGAATGGGTTTCACTGTTGACGTTTGTCTGAACTGCTGTCTGGTTTGTTTCCTTGGGGAGGTAATTGCTGATGGCCACAGACTAAGATATGCTAGAGATTCTTCTTTTACTCAAAATGGGTATGTCAATAAATGTTCTTCAATGCTAGTGTATTAATTCGTTGGGGATGCCAAGAAGTTTTTGAAGCCTCTAGTTTCTCTTTTGATTTTGACTATGTTTCATCACAGTATAGAGTGGACCTTTTAGATTAGCAAAACCTTAGTCTTATCTGAGAGGGTGATGGTTGTCAAACTTGCAATCTCAAACGAGTGACGTGTGTTAATATTGGTAGAAAAGTTGTACTTTTGAATCATGCTAACTGCTAATTAAACCTCCTCTTTGGCTATGTAATTGTTTCAATTTGACTTGCAGCAGGCCTCTTGATTTTGTGTGAAGCTTGTGCTTCATAATTGAAGTCAATAAAAGGAAAGCAATTAGAATCATGCAACTGTATCATCACCCATATTCATTGGACAGCCAAAAGGTAAGGCTGGCTTTGGAAGAGAAGGGCATTGATTACACATCCTTCCATATGAATCCGATAACAGGCAAAAATTTGAGGCCTTCCTTCTTCAGAATGAACCCGACTGCAAAACTCCCCGTTTTCCAGAATGGTTCGCATGTCATCTTTGATACTATTGAAATCATTCAGTAAGTCTCATCCTATTCTTACAGCATACTTGTTCTTCTTTTGATATGGTTATGACGGATGTTTGTTTGATCTAATTTTCAACTGTTTTGGCATGTGATAATGAGAAATATCAGCTTCTCTAGCTAAGTATGCCAAATAAAAGTATTTCTGGATTTCTGAGTAACTGAATGTATCTGTTGACAGGATGGGGTATTGTGCTCTATTATGTACCATATTCTTTGCAGATTTATTCTGTCTGTCTGTCTTCATTCTCTTCTTTTGTGGAAGTTTATAATGCTTTAGAAATTTACAGGTATATAGAGAGAAATGCAGTTGTCTCTGTTAATAATGATAGCATCGCCTTCAGCAGTGATGAGGTCATTCAATGGATGCATAAAATACAGGAGTGGAATCCAAAGTTTTCACATTATCCCACGTCCCTGAGAAGTATCGGCAAGCAGTGTCCAAGTTTTTAGGAGAGTCTTGATTGCTCGGATGGCCGAGTCACCTGACCTGGCAAGTTCCTACCACCGCAAGCTAAAAGAGGCATATCACACCGAAGAGAAGCTGAGAGACCCAGAGGTTGTAAGGCGGAGCAAGGAACATCTAATCAGACTTCTCGATGAAATTGAGGACAGTTTGAGCAAGACTTATATTGCAGGGGAAGAGTTCAGCATGGCAGACAGGTTGAGCAAGACGGCTTATATTGCAGGGGAAGAGTTCAGCATGGCAGACGTAATGTTCATTCCGGTGCTAGCTCGTTTGGCACTCTTGAATTTGGAAGACGAGTATATAAACAGTAGGCCAAACATGGCCAAATACTGGAGTTTGGTTCAACAAAGGCCTTCCTACAAAAAAGTGATAGGAAGATACTTTGGCGGCTGGAGGAAGTACAGGACCCTGGCTAAAACTTGGTGCTTCATTTGGCTGAGGAACACGCTGAAGAAGTATTAACTTCTTGACGCTGTAGGAATATCTCAAAACTGTAAAAGGAGGGTGGGGAAAGCTTTGGCTGTGAAAAGTCTTTAGGCAAAATTTACCTTTTGAATTGCTGTAAATAGGTTCTGTAGTGTTTCCTCTCTTAGTGTTGAAAGAGCAGGCAGTTGAATTTTTCATGTACTGGACTGCTTTCTGTTCTGTATTCCCTTTAAGGTTGAAATAATTATGTAGAAAACAAGCATGTTATGAAAATAAAAAATTGTAAAGGTTCGATTATTTTGATTGCAAGCAGTGAACTTCATTGAGTTTGCAGTCTTAGAGCACAGTTCATCCGTATTCTAGATCTTTAAGATTCCTGATCTTTAGTAAAAGTTGGTGCAATTTAGTATATCATAAGGCAGAGTAATGCTGCTGTAATTAGATGTCAAGAGTTATGAGCAAAAGAGAGTTGATTGAAGCACTCCCTTGGCGAACCGCAACGATTCCATATCTGAGTCCCGGATGAGGGACCAGGCCACACATCTTGTGAATAGCTTGGACCGACAAACATGTTGAGATGTATGAAATTTTCGTTTAAGGGCGCACATATGAGCATGTTGAAAAAATTTGATACAAACTTTAATTACAACATTTTCTACGAAATATGCTATATGATCATGCTAAAAATGTTTGTCTTCACTAACCATGAACAAAATAAAATTAATGAGCATTTCATAAGAATTAGAATTCAATATCAATTTTAAACTTTATTAAAAAAATTTAAAAATAAAAAATAAAAAATAAAATAGAAATTTTTTTGTCGTTTACCAAACGTGTTTACGTTCTTTTTTCATTCTAGGAACAGAAATCGACTGCTGTTACCAAACATGTTTATGTTTTTTTATTCCAAAAATAGTTTTTTACACTTACCAAACACGTTCTTTTGTTCGAACTGTTAGAACAGAAACACTTTTTGTTTTGTTCCAGGAACAAAAAAAAGCAGTGTTTCCATGCGCACCCGAAAAATGAAACTCTCTTTTATACTAATTCCGGACGGCCACCTTGAATGGTATTTTTCGAGTTTCCATCTTCCGTCGCATTAAATCAAGGCTGCAAATCAAAGCGAGATTTCGCAATCAACTCAATTTTGCTCCGATTTATTCCGTTTTATAAAAATTCTTGCCATTTGTTCACCTGATTTTTAATTGTTTCTGCATTTATCGAAATCTGAATGCTCATCAGAATTTCAAATTTCCTTGCATACTTCAATCAAATCAATTTCCCCCAATTTCATTTTTTTCTTTTTATTTGTCCAAAAAATGCAATTTTTATTTTCCTTATTTTCCTAGATTTGCTAAAAATAGGTGTCAACACATGGTGAATACACTTTTAATTAGCAATTTTCAGAATTTCACATGCTTCTTGTGAAGATGATATGCAAACATAACGACTCAGCAAGTAATAAATATTGAAGTGATCATAGGAATCACATCACATAAGGCACTAGAAAAAGATGGTATGAACCATGTGCTATGTTGTACTCCATCGAATAAGTTTTGTTTCAGAAATAAATGTTGACTCAGGACAAATAGCAATTCGAACCTAACAAACTGACAAAATTAGAAGACCCCTTGTTTCAAAGAGAGGAGGACGGAAAATCCTATTGATTGCAACTTTCTCCAGACCTACTTTTCATATATATTAAAAAAGGAAAAAAAAGGAAAATGTCTTTATCAGGCATGCTTATGATCTTACATTAAAGAAACTAAATGTTGTCAAGACCAATTAAAAAAAAAAAAAGTGGGCAGAAAGGTAGTCAAGGACCTGTGGGGCCAATGAGGTGCGAGTTATCTTGGCTCTCTAGCGGCAAAACTAGCATAGGTTTGAGGGAGACGAGTCCAATTCGTGAATGTGAGTTAAAGGATTTCGTTTTTTGGTTACTTTAACAAAAATTAAAGCAAAAAAAAAAAAACCAATTGACCGACGTCTAAAACAATAGTACGTGCGTGAGGGCTAGTGTACTTTAATGTGCATGTAAGAAAAAAAACAAAAACAAACTCAAAATGACAGAACTTTCGGGTAGTGATAGTCATAATATGCAAAAGAAAGAAAGAAAATGAGGACATTTTTTTGACAAAAAGAAGTCATGATATTCCAAAGAAAGAAAGAAGGGCAATAACTCATTGATTTCAGATGCCATTTACTAGAGGGTTAATACTAAGAAAAATATCAAAATGATATACCTATAATAAATTTATTTTAAATTAATAACAAAAATCTTTAACCGATATATTTATGATAAATTTATAATCATACACTTATAATAAATGAATGGTAAAACCCCAAACTGATACATATGTTATTTAACTCAGTAATTTAATGGTAAAATTTAACGAATGATTAAATGTATTAATTTTGGGTTCTTTGTGATTAAAAAATTAATTTGAGGTAACATTGTTATAGGTATATCAATTCATTCGATATTTTTCGTGATATTAACCCTTTACTGAAAGCCACAATCAAGGATTTTATTGGGGAGCTAATGGAGTATATTTTAACTGAGTTGATAATCCCAGTTAATAATATACTACAGGGGAAAGATATCCAAAAACTAATAATAATAAAAAGTGGTTGGTCCCACGACCATTGACCGGTCAAATAGAACGGCTTTGACCAAATAAATATAATTTTTTGCTCGAATGTGAAACGGAGGAGCATTTTCGATCACTTTTCAATTGTTTGAACCAGCTTTAAAGTGACTGTGTTCCAAGGAGTCGCCTAATAGTCTGCCTTGATTTTAGTTCCAAATATGTTGATCCTTCAAGGTCGAGTTTCCAACTGGAGATAATTTTGAAATTTCACAAAAACTGATTTTACAGTAAGAAATGACTCCTTATCTCCATTCAAGATCATATTATTATTAGCAAAGTATGAGTGAGTACGGCCAAACAGAATTATGAGTGCATAATCTTGATTTTCTTGTGCATCGGTTTAAATTTCAATTGCTTATTCTCTGCTGCAGAATTTTAGGGAAAACTTGCACTGTCATCTGTCATCAGTCTGACTAATGAAGAGGTGGGCCTTGCATGAGCTTTGTTTTTATCTTTGGAAAGAAATGAAGACCGGAAGGAAAGGAGAAGATGTGAATAAATGAAGGAAGAAACCTTTGGGTGCGATGTGTGGAGGTGGTGGTAGTGCTTTGTTTTGGGATTTATAATTTTTGCCAAATTTTTTAGACAAAAATATTCAGGTTTCCATCTGTTGGACCAATCATACACTTGCCAGTTATCAAAAAATTGGCCAATCAGCAAGCTTTGTCTCCTATGTGAGATTGATTTAGTCATTTTAGGTAATTATTTGATTGTATTTAGTTTAGGCTTTTTTTTTGTAGAACGAGTTTCATTCATCTCCTTGTTTAACATTTCCCGAATAATAACAACCAAGCCATTTCTGTTTATAATAAAATAATAATAATAATAATAATAATAATAATAATAATAATAATAATAATAATAAAATGCAATGGGAATGAGCCACCGGAGTCAAGCCTTGGAATAGCGCAAGATATGAGCATGTAGAAGGAACAAAGTGGTGGGGGCCACCTGCCCATCAAAATCAACTTGATCTTTTTCTCTTTTCTGAGCAAAGCCGCATGGATGGAAGCTATTCCGAAACTGATGGAGCAAACATTTCCTTCCGCTTTTGACTGAGCAACAAAGACAAAAAAAAGGTGAGATATCATCAAATCACGTGAAACTCATAATGATCGGTATAATTATTGCACTTAATTGACATTAGTGACGTTTATATGCAGCATAAATTTAGATAATAACAAAATAAGCTAAACTCTATATGTAATGCATCCCATGTTAGTGGATGCTTTACACTTTTGAAATATCATTTTTCGTTAAAGTCTAAAAGCAAAAATCTTCTTTTGGACTAAATAATCTGAACATGACGTTTTCTTTTACACCTAGTCAAGTATTTCTTACAAATTCTCATACCAAGTATCCAATGCTTTTGAAAATGACTAACACTTTGATTTGATAAGGAATGACATTACCAAGCATATGAATTCCAAAAAAGCATCCAATGAATAATAACCTAGTCGAGCGAAAGATCCATCACTCCAAAGTAATAGAAGATAAACTATTGGTGTACCAATTAATCATATAGAGGTGCTCTTCTAGAAAATTTCTTGTGTCTTTGAATTTATACATTAGAACCTACCGCATTACTTTCAATTGAACAAAAAGCTTGATCTATTCTCATGCCCGAGCTATGAAAGGAAAAAGGTAATCCTTATCCAATTTGTAATTAGATTGCCTAATGCATAGAAAATGCGAAACCGATTGTTGGTGAAGACGTGCTCATATCAAAGCCCTTCTCTCAAATCAACACAAGTATCTACATACATGGATGACTAATAATTCAGTTAACAATAAATCAACGTTAAACAAACATTCGTATCGATCATACGTCCAACTAACGCAATAAATGCGATTTTCAATGAAGAAAAGTTTCATGCGCATATCATTAACTTTTTTAGGCACACACACATTATAATATTACCGAAATACTTATAATATTCTGTGTTTTAGGGGCCGTTTTGAAATTCTTTAAAAGTTACTCAAGGAAAACAACTATAATTTTAAATTGTAAGTAGCATATTGAGTGAGCTTTATAATTAGCAAATGTGAATTAGGGTCAACATGGACCTAGTTCTACATTTTTTTAGTATAGTTGTGAAAACTTCTTTTAGATGAATATAGTGTGTATAGTCTTTTGAAGTCCCTTTAGTCAAAATCACGGAAAAAAGAACTAGTGACTTTTACTTCTTCGAAAAAGTGAAAATATTGATGTGAAATGACACCACTTGAAATTATCAAGCTCATGGTTAGAATCTTCCGTACAACATCATCTATATGCGATGGACGGATATGCCGTGTGAATGCACTTGGATCCATGTAGCCAAAGTTTCTGCATAAGAGAAAATTTTTTTCCAAATCCAGCGTGTGAATGCATTGGGAATTTGGGATTATAGCAGTCAAAGTAAGATCACGCGTGAAATAAGAGAGGGAAGAAAATTTCCAAATCTAGCATGTGAATCGCACATGGATTGATGCAGCCACAGTTGGAGCACGCGTGGAAAACATAAAATTTGACATTCCTAAAGAGGATCCACCAAATAAAGACACAGTGATTGCACTTTTAATTAGCAATTTCTGCAATTTCACATACTCCTTGTGAAGATGATCTACCAGACACAGTGATTCAATAGGTAGTAACCATTGAAGGGATCATATGAACCACATATATCACATGAGGTACGAGAAAAACAGAATACAAACCATGTACTCCATTGAATAAGTTTTGTTTCGTAAAAAAATGTCAACTTAGGACAAATAGCAAATAGAACCTCCCAATGATTTATCAGCTCATGATCTCACATTAAAGGACTGCATCACTATTTGCTTCTCCTGGTGTGTTGTCCTTACAACCCACAATTCCATTTATGCAAAACCAAAACCGGTACACTGGTACAAAAGACCACAGCCTTCATGCTTGATTTACCTTTACCTTTTTGGGTATCAAAGGAGGACGAATGCTTTTATCCCATCGTACTTTGGCTCAGTGCACAAACACCATATAATACACGAATTTGATCTCATGGTGGCATGTAGCCAAGACAAAAGAATTAGCATCTAAGCATTTGTAGTCTAATTACATCCATAAGGAAAAGTATTGTATAGATTGATTCTATGAATTAGATATGGTGCCATTTGATTTTCAGATAAGCCCAAAATGAAAATGATTGATATTGTATATTTATGTTCTTTGATACACTGAAAAACCCAAGAGTATGTTACGAGCAGATGAGTATATAAAAGGGAAAGGGCCTCTAGGTAATAGTTTTTTCTGCCAAATTACGAGCAGATGAGTATATAGAAAGGGAAAGGGCCTCTCTAGGTAATGATATTTTCCATCGGAAGCAAATCTGCAGCATCGGGTAAAGTAAGATAAGAAAGGCAATCTTTTATTTCATTATAATTATTACGAACCTCGAAGCAGAGCAAAAGTCAAAAAAGAAAAACTTAATAGTCAAAAAGAAACGTTCAATAACAATGAGGAACGATCAAAACGGCACTGTTGCTAAACCAAAGGAGTAAGGACTAGCCTATTAGCTTAGTGACAGTGCCGTTAGGCATGCTGTCCTTACTGTGAGCATTTCACCCACTTTCATTCATTCCAGACGCGAGGGGTTATTATACCTATTTATTCAATAGTAACTGGAATCGAAATTTTTATGTTGTATCTACCTTCATTACCGTTAGGCTCTATTATTTTCTATTTATCTTTATCTTCCTAATAAAGAGAGAATATACGGGTGACATTACGGAGTCTTCTACCTCTAAACAGATCTCTCATATATATTTTTTCTTTTGAGCCTTTTAAGGACTTGTTCAATCCTTGACGTCAACAATGAGGAATGATCAAAATGAATGGGGTTAATACCTTGAAAAACCTTAAGCTGGTACACTTGTGACAAATTTACCAAAAACCATTTTTTTGACCACCAAAAACCCCAAACTGGTATACCTTTGATAAATTTACCCAAAACTGGTACACTTGTGACAAATTTACCCTATGTTAGTTTTCGTTAAATTTTATTCTCAAATTATTAAGTTAAATGACACATGACAGTTAACCGGTATACCAATTTAGGATTTTACGCTCCGTTTGTCACCGTTTACAATTTTTGTGATTTTTTTGTGGTATTAATCCAATTTAGCATAGGGTATATTTGTCACAAATTTACTATTTTAGGTTTTTTTTTTTTTTTTGCAGTCAAATAAATTAGTTTGGGGTAAATTTATCATAAATGTACCAGTTTAGGGTTTTTATAGTCAATCGGGGTAAATTTGTCACGGGTATACCGGTTTGGGGTTTTTCATGATCAAAAAAATAGTTTGGGGTAAATTTGTTTGGGGTTTTCAGGGTATTAGCCCAAATGAATGTCCCACTAAATAAGAAATATGCATTTCCCGGGATTATAAAAGGGAATGCGATGATGACAAATGGGAATCACATGAAGGAGCAAATAGAAATTAGTTTTTTTTTTTTTTTTTTTTTTTTTGTGAATCTTTCTTGGTTTTCAAATTAAAAAGCGGGTTAATACCCTGAAAAACTCCAAACTGGTACACATATGACAAATTTATCCAAGACTATTTTGTTGACCACAAAAAACCTCAAATTGGTATACCTTTGACAAATTTACCCCAAACTGATACACTTGTGACAAATTTACCCTCTGTTAGTTTTCGTTAAATTTTACTATCAAATTATTAAGTTAAATGACATATGACAATTGACTGATATACCAATTTGGGATTTTACGCTCCGTTTGTCATAATTTACAATTTTTGTGATTTTTTGTGGTATTAATACAATTTTGCGAGTATATTTGTCACAAATTTACCAGTTTTGGGTTTTTTTCGCGGTCGAATAAATTAGTCTGTGGTAAATTTGTCATAAATGTACCAATTTAAGGTTTTTTATGGTTAGTAGGAGTAAATTTGTCACATGTGTATCAGTTTCAGGTTTTTCAAGGTATTCTTCTAGAAAATTTCTAATTTCTTTGAATTTATACATTAGAACCAACTGCATTATTTTCAACTGGATAAAAAGCTCAATCTATTTCCATTACAAAAGGTCATAAAATTGTCTAACGACTATTGCTTTAAGAAATGTGGGGAAAAGGGCAAAAGTATACATGTGCCTCTTTGCATTTGGCACGTAAAATGTATCTGGTTCCTTCTTTGACACTTTTGATCATTCTATTGTTTAAGTATGTATTTGTGATGAAAGTGTATCATCAACTCTATTAATTTATCAACATGTGATGCTGTCATATTTAGCTCTAAAAATTCATATAAACATGAGCAATATTTTTGCCCAAATGTTGAATATGCTTCATAGTATTAAGTATTTATGCACAAATATAAGTTAAGCAATTTATTAAATACATTATATGCATATAAATAAAAAGGAGTAGTGATAGAGGAATGTGGAACCATTTTATAGTGGTGCAATCCAATTGGGTGCCCACTTAATTTTTAGAGACTGTTTAAGAGTTATGCCTAAGCAACTATACTTGAAGCCTTGAATAAAGATTGGTTTACGATGAAGCCAACATTCATTTATAAGCACGGAACTCTCTTTTACAAAGAAATGCTCTCATAAGATTGATCTCTCAAGAATTTGATTGCAAAGTTTGTACATGAGGGATATTGCAAGTACTGCTATGGTACAAAAAAAACAAAAAAACTGTTAGGCAAAAAGAGTCACCGATCATCCGATTTTCTAGTAAGGAGTCATTGGCACTTTCATGAAATATATAGTATGCTTCCATCAAATTTTGTGTGAAAAAAACAATGTGTATAATTTACTTAATTAAATAGAATGTATCACGTACGTTTGAGTTCAGACAAATGGAGTCCCCACCCATTGAATAAAACATGTGAATGGAAGTGGTGTCCATTAATTCAAGTTTTGTCGTCACTCCGCTACTTTTTTTTGTGCGTGAAGAGTGGAGCGTCGGTGTACTGTTAGCTTTCTCAATCGGACAGCCTTTGTCTAGTCATGAAGTGGGAGAATATAATTTGGGACAATGGCCGACGTTACTCAATTTGTTGGAGTTATCTATAAATAAGACCAAGGACAAGAGCTAGACATAGAATGTTAATGGAGATGTCTAATAGAGAAGAATACAAATAAAATAAAAGAGATGTAACCCAAAAAAAGAAGAAAAATGAAACAATAAAAAAGAAGAGAGAGGAGACTTATAATTCTTGAGGATGGTTGTGAATGTTTGGTTCAGGTGAATATGACGTGTAGGAGACTTTTACTGCAAATACTTGCATGGTTTGATTTACATTAATCCATTATTGGAGCCTCAAGGAGATACGAAATGGCGAATGGTGATGATGAATGCTTTGAAGTGCAAGGACCGTCACTATCCAAGTGGCTTGGTTTCGCACTCGGGTGCAAGTTTTGCTTGATTTTCATGAAGAATATTTCTTTAATGAAATGCTAAAATTGACCGTGTCGATTATTTTGCAGCAAAAGAAGTGACACCTGCACTGGGTCTCGTTTTCGGGAAGCTCGCCCAAAAATATTGGGTCGAAATCACAGCTTGTTGGCTTTCAAAGTTTTCTTTGGTCGAAATGGCGGGTAAAAGGGGTCATGCGACTGTTACTTCCCCGGAAAAATTTTAGTGTGATTGTTGGACAACACTACTTACATTTACCAAGCTCATTGGACCGAATCTTCCGGATATTATACACACACACACACACACACACACACACATATATATATTATCATGGGTATTACAAGGCAAAGTATAGACCGTTAACCTCTCTACATATTTTTTTCAGAATTTTTTTTTTTAAATCTAACGAGTAAAATGCATTCGAATAAATGCAGCTTACGTAAGAGCAGGCAAGGAAAACATAAGTAGACAAATTAAAGTGAAAATGCAAAGGACTCCCCCATACCATTCTTAAACAAAAGATGGTTCCTTAAATATATCAAAACCAGTTAATGGGAAAAAAAGCTAGCATGTGGTACGCATTTTGAAGATCTATTTTATAACTCATCTTTTGAAGACACAATGAGTCTTTTTTGAATAAGTACAAAATTTGAAAAATTTCTTAGCCATTATACAAATTCCTGAGAAGCTAAGATCAACGATGTACAAGATATGTTGCCATCCATAGAAGATGAAATATTGGAATGAAATATATCGGAATTAGATTGAGAATGAGACGGATATATTTAATTAGCAATTTTCAAAATTTCCCATGCTCTCTGGCAAATTATCTTAGAGTGCAAGAACTTGTCTTTATGTGTGAGCTCTCCAGCAAATTATCTTCCTTTGCTTTTCACTCCTTACTTCAAAATGATGAGCACTCTAGCGATCTTTGAAGTCTTTAACAATATTTACAAATGAAGTTGCCTCTACGCTAAAGGATTGTAGCTCACTCTATAAGTACACATTACTTTACTCTATGCTCTAAATAACTCTTTTAAAATGATTACACCAGCACTCTCTTAGAGAATACACTCGACTTTCACAGTTTTTTTTTTTTTTTTTTAATTATTAAAAGTAAGTGTACGAAGTAAGAACGAGTTTTAGTTTTAGAGCGTTTTGATCCCTCGGCCGCCTTCAAGTCTCACTTTGACACGTACATATAGCCCTTGAAGCTTCCTCCATGCGTTAGAGACTTTGAATAGGTAAATAGCTGTTGAAAAGGGTGATTTTAGATCAGCAGGATCACTATGGAAAATGGAATAACGAGTTTCAAAGCGTTATCCCATTTGCATAAATAAAAACAGTAGCCTGTCTTTGCGTGCGCACCAAATTTCGGACCAAACCCGTGGCCTCCGAATCGACGACCCTAGAATTCTTCTCTCTCTCTCTTCCAAAGCACTATGTCCGGCCTCTTTGGGTCGTTATTCGACCGCCACCAGAGGCCGAGGGACTACCAGGAGCAGATGCAGCCTCTCTCTCCTCCTGTTCAGCTTGTCGAGACCTCCGAGGACGAGCTCAAGCAGTACGACGGCAGCGACCCCAAGAAGTCTCTTGATGGCCAACAGGGGGCAGATCTACGATGTCTCTCAACGCAGGTATTCTGCGACCTTCTTCGTAAAATCGGATAAAATTGTTATGCTCATCGCGCGATTTTGATTGTTCCCTGTGGCAGTCGTGGGTTGTGGATTGGATCGTCACTGTCTTCTTAGGCTCATCCTACATGAATTTGTTGATTGCAATATACTGTCTATTCACGTGCGAAGTTAATGCTGCGGTGAAATTGGCGTATGTGAAGCTTAAAAGAAATGGTTGAGAATTTTTCGTCCACGCATCAAATTAATGAAACAAAATACCCTTTTTTGTGGGATCTAAAAGCCTGGTTAATAAAATGGGAGTAGAGTTTGCTTCAGTGAATGTCGGTTGGCGATTGGCTCAGACGTTACTCAATTTGCTGAAATTATCTGTAAAAAAAGAGTCAGAAAAATTGCTAAACAAGAATGTTGATGAAGATATCAAATAGAGAAGAATACGTATAAAAGAAAGGGAAGAGGGCGGGGGAAAAATAGGATACTTTAAGGTACAACAATGTTGTACCATAACATATAAACGACAGTTGTTATACTGAGATGAGAAAGATTTCGGCCGAGGTTCCACCCGCCAGAAAATGGAAGTGAAATTTACAATTCTTTAAACACTAGCAAATGGACATTCGCCGTAGTAAAAGTCATATATAGTGACATATTACGATATCATGTTCTTGGTTATGACCGTGTGAAAAGTCAAGCCCCACATTCACATTGTCTCTAATTTTACTTCCCTGTCTAATGATGGAACGACTCCCATGCTTTAGGAATTGAAGTTTCTATTTGCAACCTGAACTTTAAACTTTATGTCCTCACTAATTTTGGAGCTTGAACCCCGATATTTTTTTTTTTTTTCAAATTCATAACTTCCAACATGTATCTGAATATGCATTTTTTGTTCAATTTTTTTATATTTGTTGAGAATAAGTAATGTATGGCTTATCTTGTAGTTAGACTTCAAGACACGGGGTATAAGGGTTTTATTATACATAGTTGGGGTGTAAAATTCAGTTTAGATTAAAAATCCAAGTTGCCTTCCCAATCATCTCTAGAGTGTAAGTGTAACACATAGATCAATACCATTCTTGGACCACTTTCACTTCACATTCAACAAAGATTGGTACACATGTTGCCACCACAGATCTCATAGCACCTTTTCATTTTATAATAACAAGAAATTAATTTATTAGTATCCGGTCAACTAATCTAGAAGAGCATCAATCGTCACTCACAAATTTACCATATACCACAGCGAAGTACCTTTTTAATGTGATCAACACTTCATTATGCATATAAGAAAAAGAAAAATGAAGGGCTGAAAAGAATAGAAACCATTTCCCCAGAAACCAAATAAATCAATCAGAAATTTGGCCTTTAAATCAATCAGAAAAATGATACTATGTTAACCATTTCTGTTTCCTGATTCTAATGGTTTTTTCTCATTCTTCCAAGCTCAGAAGGAACTATGATGTCTTTCTGAGTTTTAGAGGCATGGATGTCCGCAACTATTTCCTTGGTCATCTCTACACAGCTCTTGATCAAAGTGGAATAAACACTTACATGGACAGCGAAGATCTAAAGAAGGGAGAGCAAATATCACCCGCACTTATGGAGGTAATCAAGGAATCACAAATAGCGATCGTTGTTTTCTCCAAGGACTATGCCTCATCACCATGGTGTTTGGAGGAGGTGGCGAATATCATGGAGTGCAAGGAGCAAAGAGGCCTCATGGTCTTTCCGGTGTTTTACAAAGTGGAACCTAGAGAAGTGAGAGGGCAAAAACAGGGTTATGGAGAAGCTATGGCCAAACATGAGGTCAAGTTTGGGAAGGATTCAGAAAAAGTAAAGCGATGGAAAAAAGCTCTTCATGACGTCGGTAGCTTGTCTGGGTTGCATTTCATCGACGGGTACGTGAAAGCACTTCTACTGCTTCAATTAGTGTAATTCTTTTGATATTTGATCTTCTTTAAGGTTTGGGATCCTCTGAAGTTCGGCGTAATCTATCCCCCCTCTCTCTCTAATTTGCCTCGTCTCTCTCCCTCGCATTGGACACTCAGCACAGAAAACACTTGCACAGAACACGAAACAGAGCATCATGGGCGAGCCGTTCGTCCTCTCCGACACCCTGCCGATTCTCGACACGCGGCCCTCCGATTGCTCACGTCCCAACGCCACCCCAGACGCATCACCTCAGCCCGTCTCTGTCTCTCTGTGTCTAGGGGCGTTAGGCTACGAATCTGGGCTCGCGACCCCGGATCTGGGTGGCTTCAAGCCCAGAGCAGCGGTCGCTAGCCTCGGGCAGTGGTCGCCTGAGACTCTCCTGTCTTCCGTGACAGAGGGACAAGAACACGGAAAGAGGGTGCAGCAACTGCGGCACGACAGAAGATGGTGATGGGTACATCACGGTGGCAGGGACATGGCAGCGAGGGAAACAGATTAGGGCGGCCACGGGGCAGCGGCAAATGCGGAGGGGAGTGGAGAGAGAGAGAGAGAGAGAGGGATGGGGGAAATCTGGGTTTGAGTTTTGAGCCTAGGCATTTTCTTATTTTCTAAGTAAATTTAACAAAACAAAATTCTAGAAAATGTAAAAGAAAATTCAATAAACTTGAAACTTTGAATTCACAAATTGAGATATTGGTTAGAAGAAAAGTTTCACAATATTCAAATAAAATAAGTTTCTTCAATATCAAAAATTGTCATAATACATCAAAACCACGTATACTAATCTATATCATATGTCTACCATATATAGTTTAAGTGGGATTTAAGAGGAAGTTTCCCTCTTTGCTTGCTAACGTGGGGAGGTAATATTGCTTTGGCATTGCCACATGGCATAGTTGTGTCATACGACCCGTATTTGGTCAATTTTCATTTTAGTGATTTGTACTTTATCTTGAAATACATTTTTAACAAATATATTTTTGGTTTGAAAAAATCATGATAGTAAAGTTATAGACTTAATTTGAAAGTTTAAGTTCTAATAATTTGAATTTGAAAAAATAACACAAATATAAAAAATCTTGAAATAAACTTTTTACTAGCATATATTATTAAATGTAATTTATGACCAAACAAATATCCATTTGGTTTAAAGTTAAATTATGAGAAATATAAGTCATTAAATCAATGACACAGATAATGCAAGTTATTGTCATTATAAACCATGATATCAGTCTGTATATAATTACATAAATAATACAAATAAACCATAGATAAGCCACTCCTAATTGGAAATATAGATTATTTCACAATGTGATCTAACTTCATTTGGTATTAGCTTAAATTTGGCAATCTAGATTAGGCTATCTTCCATGAAAGACTCATGCGATTAGGACCCTCATTCTTCGACCAATTATAAGGATTTGTGGACTTCGGACTTCCAATTCGGACAAGAAGTTAGTAGACGGAGCTTGCGCTCCCATGTCCCACCCCCGTTACTTTTAGTTGGAGGGTCTTTAGTACCGCTGGCATGCCTCTGCTTCTTGTTGAAGTTTTGAGCTAGCACTCTCTCATTCACAGATCCAGACTAAAATCACTTAGAGAGTAAGAATTGCAAAGAAAGCTTTCTCTTCTGATTTCCCATCTCCTTTCAACTGAAGAGGTATCAGCTAATATACACACAAAAGTTAATGCCTGTAGGATGTTGCCAGCTTACTTCAACATCTACAAGCGGACAAAAAAAAAAAAAAGTAAGCTGCCTACGCCTATACAAGACATTAGACGCTGTCTAACCAATGGAGATTATCTTTTCTGCCTTTGCTTAACAGGTTTCACTGATGCAAGATTTTTTTTTTTTTTTTAAATTCTTGATCGTGCAAATTCCTTTCTATTGGTTTTGTAACCGCCTTTTTTCCATTTGAATCTTTTTAATCTCATCTGTACACTTCCAAATCCATGCATTTTCTCTTCTTCTGAGAAAATTAGTTTTTCGTGCCTTGTACTACTGACCTACTAGTAACCACTCCATCTGAAGGCTGGCCTTGGGCCTTTTCTTCTAAATTGGGCGTGATTATCTCGTTATGTTTTCTCTTCCGGTGGCTGATCTTGGGTTTGGGAGATCTTCCAGACTTCAAAAACATCAGCCCTGATACATAAGCTCTGTTAACTAAGCCACAAACTTCGTAGGCAGATCGATTACTCTCCCTCAAGTTTCTCTCTTGGACTTCTTTTTATTTAAAGCTCATATAACCCTTGAGAATGATGATGAAAATTCTTCCATCACCACTCAGATAATACTTTGTTTGTTACCTATTACATGCTCTAGGACAGCTTTAAAAATTCAATTTAAGTGGCTTTAATAATAAAAATAATACGTGCCCCTACTTTTCTATGTTTCTCTGGGTTTTGTTTGGTTCTACAAGTTGTTGAATTTTCCAGATATGTCAGGAATACTCTCTCCTTTCATCCAGTTCCATTCATGGTAACAATCACTGCAGCATATCTAGGACCGTCTAAGCAGCTTAAAGCATATTTTACCAACGGATGGAGTTTACTAACAAGGTGTAGATACCCTCTGTCAATGTTGATCGAGTCTGCAAACCCTGCGTCTACAAGCGGGAGTCCAGTTTCCGCTATGCTTATGTGAAGTTTCTAGCTTAGTCATCCTTGTCCTTCTGAATGGAGATAAGGATTTAGAACACAGTTCCTGAAAAGAAAAGTGTTTCTCGAGTCTCTTATATTTCTTTATTAGCGTCATATCTCCAGGTAGTAGAGCTTTAGAGAATACGTATCTTTACTTTCCATTAATCAAGGAACTCTTCTCCAATTGTTTCGTAAAATTTCAACTCAACTTCTAGAATCTTTTATCTGTGAAGCAGGATCTTTTATGAATCATTGAAGTTGCTGGAAATCTTTTTCTCAAGTCTACCCAGCAACTCCGCATAGATTTTAGTACCCTTCCCTCGAGGGCTGTGATCGTTGGAATCAATCTGTAGATATCAAAGCTTAACATTCAAATTTTATATTTTCGAGGTTTTTATCACCAGATTCAATGTCAAAATCTTCTGGAATAGGATTATGATTCTCAGGAATATTTTGCTTGTGATTTCTCTATGGCCATTTGGTACAAACTTTCCAAGATCTTCCTTGGATGCCCCTCTTGCTTGCATAGCCAAAAAAATTTTCTTTCTGCTGTAGGATTTATCTGCACAACAAGACAATTTACGAGAGAGAGGGAGAGAGAGAGAGAGAGAGAGAGAAGCAGCTAAGACAATTTTTATCTGGAGGAATATATTCTACATCAAAGTTGTGATAACTATACTATTCTTGTATAATTAGAAGCCTAGTTTGCTGAGTTTCTTTCAGATTCAGATTCAAGAATCTTTCGACATATTCAGAGTTGGTTCTCACTACAAACCTTGTTGGGGCTAGGAATATGTAAAAAGTTTTTTGTACAAATTTTCATGGCAAGTACATCCTTTTTCATGTATCAAATATGAGTTCAGATCATTTAAATGTGGCAGACCAATATTGATAGAATTTTTACTTATTTTCTTTATTTAGTTTTTTGTACTTCTCCCCAGCATTCATTTGATGCATCAGAAGGTGATAATATGATGGCAAATGCTTTACCTTTTCTTTTACCTAGTGCTTGAGTGTCTTCATCATCCCAAAATCGAGATGCATTACTTGGAGCTTTCTTGGGTAGCCTACTAAGAGATTTTAAAATTGTCTGGCCTAGTTAGCACTTAGTAGATCTACAGTACCTCTGAACTTTTTATCTTCTACTTTGTCAGGAAAGTTTATTATATCTCGCAAATTTAGGTTTGTAATGCTAGCTTTTTTTCTCTCTACTTCCTACTTCCATACCCAAGCAATTATCTTTTTCCTTTATCCATTTTACCTTCTCTTTTACATAGGATCATGCCTTTTTTCTTAAAGATATTTGTCAGTAGTCATAAGTGATTCATTTGCATCTCTTCACTTTTGCTAAAGACTATTACATTGCGTATATACGCAGCACAAAATGCCTAGGGCATTCTGTCTATGAGATCTCCTGCCGTAGCTATCTTATAGTCATCAGCCTTGTTGGTTTGCTGAGCTGAAGATAGTCTGCAACAGTTCACGCTTTTCCTCATACCTGCTTTGCATGGTTAATGGGTTAGAGTGCGGAATATAACCATCTCTTATAAAACCTTTGGAGCACAGATCAGGAATTTGTCTTTCAAATACCTCTACCAACTCACAGTTTTTGCCGAAATGATGATAATTGGATCTTTTAGCTCAAGTCTGGCTTTTACACCATTAAGACTCCACAATAAGTCACCATTAAGACTCCACAATTTGACTTACATTTTACACACAAAAAAAAAAAAAAAAAGTAAAAGGACTCGACAATTTGTGGATCTTCACGAAAGTTATTTTTCAATTTCGGCAGGAACTTATTCCATTTTGTTCCTGGCAGTTGGATACTCCGAATTTTCCCTTGTTCTAGGCAGAACAAATTTTGACAGTAGAAGGTATCATTGGAAATGAAGATTTTTCGCATCCAAATAGCTTATGCTCCCATTATTTACCACGTTGTGCTCACACTATGAATGCTTGGCCACATGGACAGTCTCCACAAAACTCTGATTGTTTCACAGGATAAACCTCAAATTTGTCTTAACCAAGGATTTAGAAGAGTGACGCCTGCTATAGTAATCGTGGTGCTTTCTTGCACAAAAGACCATTTTTCGTTTTGTCCCTTAAGAAAGCATTACCAAGAATGACATCCTCGTCTAGTGTCAGGAAAGGAAAATCCGTCTAACAATGAACATTGATTCCCACCAGCCATTCTTAATGCAATAGGCTCTGTTAATGGTCCCCACCATTCGTCTGGTGATGCATTGGGTCTTGCACATTTAGTACAAGCTCCAGTGTCTCTAATGAATATGGATAACACCCGGGAAACTTAAACATCACAAACATGTAAGTGCTTAACCCAGCTCAGTTGATATGCCATTTGGGAGGAGGGTTCGATAATATCCCAAACTTTGTCCATGACTATAGACCATCGCCTTGCTGTATTCCCAAAGCTTGGAAACCTTCATGTATGTCTTGGGATGCGGATCTTTTCTCCTTCGAAGTGAATTACGATTAGAACACTATTATCCTTTGACTATGTATCCTCTTCTTCATAGACAGGCATATTGATTTGTTTGTATCCTGTGATCCTTCTTTCTAAGGTTATTGAGTTTACTGACCTTTGAGATGCAACCTCCTCCCGGTTGACTTCTTGTACAGTATCCTGTGGTACAGTAAGAGGTTCAAAAGTCCCTAACTTCCAAGCAAAGAGGGTGTAGACAATGTTCTAAACATAATTTTATTTTTAGGGGTGAGAATATTGGAACGCCCAAATCGGGAACCACCTAGACCGGACTGGATGGACTGGATCGGATTGGATTGGACCGGGTTCTTGGAGGGATCGATCTGGTTTTCAGTTTTGTAGAAATGGAACCGGTGATTCTCAGTCTGGTTCTTAGTTCTAGGGAGAACTGATCGGACTGGCCTTGCTCTTTTTTCTTAAAAAAAATAAATTAATTTATTAAAATAGCAATAAACTCTAAAATAATAACAACTCTAGTATTTTTTTTAATTTTTATTTTATTTTTTTTGCTAAGTGATTGGTTCCCGGTCCTAGGACATTTCTAGTCCAATCAACTAGTCCTAAAAATTGAGAATTGGTGCTCCCGATTCGATTCCCAATTTCTAGGTGGAACCGGATTAGATTACGAACTGATAACCCCTAGTTATTTTTGCTCCCCTCTATTGGACTCGAGATGCACTAATATCTCTAGATGCTCCAATAGGTTTCACCATAGTCGAACTCCTAGGCTGTGTAATTCTAGGGGGTTAATTTTTTACCTACAACCTACAAAATTGTCTGTAAACGTGTGAACCTCTTCACCTGCTATCTAACTTCCATTCTCTAGGATTCGCGGCATTCACGAATCTATAAATCATCCTAGTGTGATACACCAAACATTTGACCCGTGGGTTCATCCTATCCATGTTTAAAGAATCAATTCTCAATGTTAATGAATTCCCCAAACAAATATCATTTAGAGCCAACAAATTATTTGGATGGGCTTGGAAGCAGACTGGCCCATGTGCTAGATTGGCTAGTATTCCTGATATCAATTAATCTCGAAGATCCGTCCATCTTTGATCCAATACAGTTTCAATCACAAAATTGCCAACAGGAAGATGAAATAGTGGGACCTATCCTATTCTGATTAACCCTACATATGTATATAAGGGCATGTGCCTCTTGTTCTTTCTCTTGTCTCTAATTTTTTGAAGATTTAGCATAGGCACATCTAAGATTTGAAGTTCAGTATACGACATCTTTGCCATTGGTGTCGATCGTGAGAAAGTAATTGCCTATTTAGAGTTAAATCTTAATAATCAATAAATAGCCCTAACGTCTACTTCGAGCAGCCTCCACTCCAAAGTTGATCCTGACAATAAATCTTGTCGAAAAGTTTCTTCTAATACCTAAAATGTTGACTTTAAGGGCACTATATCATCACATGCGTTCGTCATTGATAATTGTTCGCTACATTATGTTGAATCTTCTTCATCTGTCTCATATTCTGAGAAAACTTTATAGAGACATTTAACCTGAAAGTATAAATTTTCTAGTTCCTGCTGATCTATAGGTTTATAAGCAGGTTCCTCATGAAGAGTGACATCTTCGAAAATACTCCACAAATATTCTCTTTTCGTGGATACTTTTATTGACAAGCATGAAACTTGTGGGGGTTTGAATCCACAAAATAGAACAAAAGCTACAACTACTTAACAGGGTTTAACTTGAGGAAAACGAGGCGTTCTTCTGTGTTTCCTTTTAAAGGCCTCAATTCTTTGTAAATCTGGATGACTTTTCAGATTTATGAGGCCTTAGTTATCCCCTTGGTACACTTTTTTCATATCAAATAAACTTTCTTCTTTTCGATTCTTTAGGGAAAGTGTCTTGCAGTTCTGGTTTCTCGATGGATGTTACAGCCATATCTACACTGCACATATTAAATCAAAGGGCAACAACTCTTGTTTAAATAAGGAAACTATTTAGTTGCTTCCTTCGCTTAGAATTCATTACTCGCTCTCCTCATCGTATACATTTTCTCCTGGATTCACCCACCTGGACCTTCTACTACCTCTTTTTCTTGAAGGAGCAAGTCGTAAGCCTTCTTTGTGACCTCTGGCCAGGGCTTCGGAAGTTTGTCAAAGAGAGTCTTTGAGATTGTTGAAATTCACAGTGCCAAAATAGCACATGTCAAAAGTCTGTACTTTCATTAGAGCATCTCAAGGCTATACTATATACTATTTCTGTAAATAGCAATAAATCACAGAATTCTCTTTTTAAGACATCTGTTACGATGGCTTATATTCCATCTGCAATAAGCTCTTGTCTATTTTATACCTTAAAACTGTTTGAGATAATAAGAATTTGCCAAACATCTGAGCGTTACTGACAAGAGTGGCTTCACATACTTCATACGTAGTGTTGGACTTTTTCCTCCTGCATTTGTTATCAAATCAATGTTTGTGACCATTCATCTATCCTGTCAAACACATGTTTTCCGTATCGAGATTAAGAAAGGCACCAAGAACTAACCAGAGGCCTTAATGGATTAATCATTAAACAAACTATGATTTGTTCTATGTGGATAACCGGGCTTATATAAAGTCCATTGTCGCTGTTAAAAGCTCAATAAATATTCTATCATCAATAGTATCGGAGATTCTTTAGCCAACCCCAAAGATTGCCGAAGATGTTGGGCTAACTTACTAGTATCATTACCATTAAGGTTAGCTGCTCCTTTTACGGAACCTAAAATGAATGGTGTTACCTTTCTTTGCTACATTTTTTGGACTTGAAGGACTTGAAGGACTTGATTTGAATCTCGTCCCTCGGGCTTTTCATAATTAGTCTCTGTTTCAATTACATCAAGCCTTTCATTAACCAATAAAGACATCTCTCTTGCAATAGCATTTCTCCCTTGTATCTACATAGTCATTTTCATTATGTATGCCATTATGCATAGGAGAAGATAAATCTGGTATTCTATCAGCCTGTTTTATTTATTAGAAATGTTTATTTATTTTTTCTAAGAAGAAAGAATGAAAAGCTAGGATTTCTTTTCTTTAAAGAAAATATAGGCCTAATGGTATTTTTGTAAATACTTGAGGCAGTAAAGAGCAAAAAGGTAATAACATGACAGATCTCCACAGGAACCAACAGTAGGCCGTGTTTGTCCAAACAGCCAAAGAACGGGTCTTTATTTTTCCACTTTCAGAAGTGGGCCTAAAATTTTCTTAAAGGATAAAGTACTCGATTTTAACTAGGATTTACCCTTTTGGAAATGCTGATCTAGACTTCACGTAGGTTATTTTTATCACAGATATTGCTTCGCAAAGGAATATACCAGATAATTGGGTTGGTATTTGGACAATTAAACAAAAGACAAGACAATTTCAATGAACTTTGTAAAGAGATGAAAACAATGCCTATCAATGATTTAGTATATCCAATAATTAACTTGAATTATTGATAAATGCAAAATAGATTAACATACAGCATTTAGAATAACATGAAGAATATTGTTTTAGTTTTGGTTAGACTTAGACATTTTGCTGGTTGAACATATTTAGACATTCATCTCCATATTTATTGTAGACTAGCTTCTTACTCTGCGATTCTCTTTGAATATTTATTCATTTCTTTGGATTACTCTAAAAGCACTTTCTACTCATTTTCCCTTGTCAGATATGAAGCAGGGCTTATACAACAAATTGTACAGGAAATCTCAATTCAACTAGATCGAACGCCATTAAATGTAGCTAAGTATCCGGTTGGGATAGATATCCGAGTACAAGAGCTTGCAACGATCCTAAATCTACAGTCCGAGGATGATATTCTTATGGTAGGATTATGGGGACAAGGAGGCATAGGGAAAACAACCCTTGCTAAAGCCATTTATAACACTATTTTTAGAGAGTTTCAAGGTTCTAGTTTCTTGGACCACATTCGCGAAAATTCCAAGAGTTTCACTGATTTGGTTTATTTACAGGAAAAATTGCTATCGCAGGTACTGCGAAAAAAATTGACAGTCTTCAGTGTTGATGTAGGAAGTCAGTTGATTCAAGATAGACTTTGCAATAAGAAAGTTCTTATTATTCTTGATGATGTGGATGATGAACGCTAGTTAAATGCTTTGGAGATTGTGAGTGGTTCGGTAAAGGAAGTAGGATAATTATCACAACAAGAAACAAGCATTTGCTAACTTCTCATGGAATACATTTGGATCATTTGTATAGAGTTCCAGCTCTCAAGTATGGTGAAGCTCTTGAACTTTTTAGAAAGCATGCTTTTCTAAGAAGTCAAAAAATAGAAATTAGCAGCAATCTTGTTGATAGGGTTTTGCATTATGCCGGAGGCCTCCCTTTGGCTCTTGAGGTGTTGGGTTCTTTCTTGTGTGGTAGAGGAGAACAGGAATGGGTTTGTGCCCTGCAGAAACTTTCTAGAAGTCCTGACAAAAAAATTAGTGATGTATTGAAGGTAAGTTATGATGGATTGGAGGACTATGTAAAGGAGATTTTTCTCGATATTGCCTGTTTCTTCAAGGGGCGGGAGACAAAGTACATGAAGAAAGTTCTTGATGGTTGTGATTTTGACACGACTATTGGGGTTGAAATTCTCATTGAGCGCTGCTTGATTAGTAAAGAGGAAGGGACCTTACAAATGCATGACTTGATACAATTGATGGGTGTGGATATTGTTAAAGGAGAATGGCGTGATGATCCTGGCAAACGCAGTAGGTTATGGCATTATGATGATGTTCTTGAGGTTCTATCAGGAGATGCGGTAAGAGTTTCTAGTGTATAAGAATTCATATTCTATTCTTACCATTGACTTTGTTTACTATAGTTACAAAGTAACCTAAGTATATTCGAATAAATAAACAGGGAACAGATGTGATAAAAGCCATAGTTTTGAAGCTACCGAATCTTGAAGAGATATACATTTGTCCCAATGCTTTCACAAACATGAGAAAGTTGAGGTTGCTCATCCTACATAACGTACATAATTCTTTCCAAGGTCCCATCCATCTTCCTAATCAATTAAGGTGGTTGGAATGTCATAATTGTGCCTTGATTCTAGAATTTGGCTATGGTGCAAAGAAATTAGTTGGACTCGATATGCAAAATAGCATGATCAAGCAAGCGCCGAAAAATTTGAAGGTACTCATTCCTCTTTTCATTACTAATTCCTGTATGTAGTAAATCAAATTATGTATGTTATTGTCCTGAGGAAAACATCTACAATTACTATATTCCTTATACATATCAAACCATCACATGTAGGCTGGCAATCTAGTGCATAGAACCAATGCAGCTAAAATCTTCTGTTTGTAAATAGTCTACCTTATAATTGACAACTTGTTGATCATAGTCGAAATACATATATAGCAAAGATTTCATTTTTTATTCTTGTACTTTAACTACTTTCCCAATCACGTCCATGTGGCTTTAATTTTTTTCAACCAAGTCATTCTATTTACACAAATTGTTTGATAAAGTTTCACCGACATCAAATATGGTTAAATTCAGTTGACGTGGCCATCGGAGGACGTTGGAGTATGACATGAATTAAATATTGTCCTTGTGGTCACCCCTTGTAAATATGAGTGGTGGCAGTTTCCACAACCTTTTTTTTTTTTTGGGGGGGAGGGGGTTCAATTGGTTAAAACCATAATCTGTCTGACTAGCTTCTGTTTGAAGACAATTTTATGACTGATAACGTATGTATGATATTTAATCTACGTTATATTGCGAAATGAATCTAATGACCACATTAGATAGATTTGGCTAGATTTGGTACAGGAGAATTCTGATAGAAAATTTATGTAAGTGGAAGGAGTTTATTAGAAAAATTATAGTACTTGATGAAAAAGGTAGTGAAAGTGCAGGAATGAAAAGTAAAGTCTTCCGTACTTAAAAAAAAAAAAAAAAAAAAACAACAGTGAGCTCAAGCCATCATGACTTTGAGCTGAAAATTGAAACCTATGCTTCTTCGTATGCAATTTAACATCTGAACGTACAACGTACTTAAGCTATACAAGGAGACTTTTTATTTGATTTGTAGGCTTTTGATATATGTAATAGTCCCAATATCTTTAAGACCCCTACGATGAGAGAATTGAGAAGCCATGTACTCATGACTCTATGGATGGTAATAGATAAATCTACTTTACTTGTTAAGTTTCAAATAGTGTACACGATAAAATATTAAAATGTCAAAATGAAATTTAACTAATTCGTAGAGAATTAACAATTTTACCAGTGTGACCGAGCTTGACTTAAGGCTTTGATTTTTCATGCTAAACCCAAGAAGCTGTTATCCATCTCATGTTAGAAAATCGCAAAAAAAAAATAAAAAATGCTTTAGTCATAATTAAGTACAAAAAAGAAACTTCAGAGAAAAGTCATTGTTCGGTTTTGATTACTTACTCCCAATTCTTGAGAAGTAGCAGCATCGCTATATACTGTAGATTTCTAGCGAATTCACTAGAAATTGCCAATGTTTATCTAATTGTTGCGAATTCACTTATTGTTTTAATAATTTACCAATGTTTATTTGTTCATGTTTTCAGCATGTTCAAACTAGGACCTCTTACGAAACAATTGCCAATGTTTATTTGAGTACATTTACTAATTTTTAATTGATTGTAACTTAAATGTGCTAGAAAGCTCCCCAAACAAATGTGGGTATATTAACAAAATAATAGATACTTTGAAACTATCAAATAGAAGTTTTTTTTTTTTTTTTTGGTAAAGGGTAATGATATATAGAGCTAAAACCAGCAAATATACAGGATCCGGCACCACAAAACTTGCACTCAACAAGATAGAAGCCTCTAATCGAGTGAAAGGCGCGGACACAAAACACCGCAACGCGGTCAACTCAAGCAAGGGCCGAAACGGGAAGCCCAAAACAGCGACGCAGGGTCGAAGCAACAACTAAAAACAGACAGACTAAACAAAAGGCCACGTAGGGCCAAGGAGAAACAACTCGCAAAACTAGACTAAGGCGACCTCGACGATCGGCATAGGAGAGTTGAAGATAGATGGGTCAAGGCCCCAGTTTCTTTGTAACCTCCTATTCCTTGGGCAATCTTCCACGCTTTTGAACGTTAAGGCTTTATCCTTCACAACTTTAATGAGATGCTTCTTGATAGCCGCAACCACAACCGGATGATCTCTAAAGAGGATGTCGTTTCTATACCTCCAAATGAGATGGCACAAAGCTCCAAAAGAGAAGCGACCAATGGCGTGATAGAAATCCTTACCGTAAGGAATCTCATTGCCCACTGAAGATTTTCTGTCCAAGTCCCATTTCTCCATGGGAGATTGCACCTGGCCGCCCAAAAGTAGGCCATGCTAGCCGTGATGCAGCAACCAAAGAAGAGGTGGTCAATAGAATCCGGCGTGAGCTTGCAAAATGCACATACTTCATTCCCAATTCTCCCATAAGACATAAGAAAAGCTTGGGTAGGAAGTCGGTTCTTAGTGATCAGCCAAAGGTTGAATTGGTATCTCGGAGTGATGGCCTTGTTCCAAATAAAGGATGACCATACCACCTTATCTTTCCTTTTTCTGAGTAAATGCCAAGCTGAGGCAATCGAGAAGACCCCGGAAGGATCATCTCTCCATACAAATCTATCCGGAACCCTAGTGAGAAGAGGAAGGGGATGGTTCCAAGAATCCATCACTAGCCTGAATTCCCGACCCGCCGAAGAAAAAAAGGTGCGACAAGCGCATACCACGGTAGTCCCGAATCGAGATAGTCGCACTCGGAACATATAAGATCCAGCGGACCTCTCGATGCCAATGGTCAAACCAAAGGGATGTCCCCGGCCATCTCCAATCTTCCAAAGTGGAAGTTGAGGCGGAATTCGGATCTAAGGTGGAGGATCCTCTTCCAAGCCCATGAGCAGCTGCTCGGCGTCTTAGCCACCAGTTCGCCTTACGAAGAAAAGTAGAGTGAATCCATTTGCACCAAAGAGACTCCTTGTCCGTGAATAGGATCCAGATGTGCTTGAGCATTGCCGCCTTATTGCACTCTCGCAAACATCGAATCCCAAGGCCCCCTTCTTCCCTTGGGAGACAGACATCCTCCCAGGAAACCTTTGCTCCTCCTCTGCCAAGGCTGGGTCCCTTCCATAAGAATTGTCTAAGAATCTGCTCGATACGGTCCAGGACTCCTACAGGAATAATGAACACACTAGCCCAATAGGCTTGAATTGCATGGAGCACTGACCTTATTAGCTGAACTCTCCCTGCAAGTGAGAGAAATCGATGGGTCCAAGATTGCACCCTAGCCATTAGAAGTTGATAAGTTGATAATTTAGCACTGACCTTATTATCAAATAGAAGTTGATAAGTTAGCAACTAAACATTGATAGATTATTAAAATATTTGATAATTTCAAAACAATAAAGAGAGTTAATAAAAAAAATTTAACCAATAAATGATGGTAAAGTATTTGAATATCAAGTAAACACCAAGAAAATGACTCAAACAAGAGTTCGTAATTTCATATAAGAAAAAGTAAATTTAGCGTGTTGGTAAGCTCCGCAAATGAAAACAAGTAAATAATTATGACCATTGGTAATTTCAAAACAATCAAATAAATGTTGGTAACTTTACCCACATAAGAGTTAGGGCTCTTTTGGTAAAACTAAAAAAGCTAAAAACTTAAGTACTGAATAAATACAGGAATTGAAAAATACAATGTTGTTTGATGATAGATTAACTTCTTGCCAAATACAAAATAGTGATTGAAAAATTCAAGACAATCAGATAAACACTAGTAAATGGACTCAAATAAGAGTTATAAATAAGCAGTTGAGGCTCATGCAAGGTTGAGCTACGTGGCATGCTCACGCATGAGCTTTGCTAAATAATTCGGTTTTTATTGTCACTTTAGGAATCTTTTTTTTCTACATGTCTAATTGTTACACATATTTCAATAATAATTGATATAACTTTATATTCTATTGCATACTTATTTTATAGAATAATGCAAATTTCGGTAATAAATGTTGGAAAATAATATTTTTATGTATATATAGATTCTATTTAGAAATACATGTGTATTATATGCTTAAATATGATTATCTATAATGAGGTCCGAAAAGAATCTAACCCATCTCATATTTGACTTACATATAACAAATAATGATAAATGAAAAGATTAAATTCATATTTGGCTCATATTTTACAAATAAATCATTGAAATCATATTTGAGAAAAAATCGTGAGGCCCCCGATGTTTGGTGGATCATCCATCCAAACTCCTTGTGGAGTTCATGTTGGGTAGAAACTGATTGCCCAATTATATTGATCTTGGGGATGAGTCTACTATGACCACTTTCTTGGCCCAATAATGATCCCAAGGCCCACTTTCGGTCCATCCTGGATTTGTTAGTTAATCCTAACTATAGCCCTCGCCCTATTACATGTTGTTGGACCTATCAAAGAAAAGTGCCCTTTAAAAACGAAAATCGATCCGAAAATCTTGGCTTGTCAGATTTATTCATAGGCGGGTCATACTAAACCAAAAGAAATGTGCAACTAGTCCATCTGATTAGAACGCATGCAGAAGACAATACTTACAGATACAGAAGTTACTAATGGTGAAAATTACAATGTCATTCCTCGATTAGTGCTTTTCAATTTTGTTGGGGGCTTTTGCACGTAAAATCTATTCAAGAAGATACATGTTTTTGGGCTTCAGTCAGATTCCATTAAGGGAGACCCAAATCAACATGTTACTCATTTTTCCAAGCCATGTACGGTGGGTAAAGGTTTTTGCCTAAAGGCATCCAAGTGACGGACGAGTCCTTCGGTGCACGAAGTTGTTAGGAGCAGTACTCATTGATATAATGTGTCAAAAACCAAAGTCTTACTCAGTTTTTTCAATAATGTTCACTATTTTCCGTTTATATTTAATATCATCACATGTAGATTTTTTGCGTTGAATCTATGATTCTCTAAATCAATTCTGTCTTGCAATCAGCTGCCAACATTGTTGATAGATTTGCATTATGGAGGGTCAATTTGGGCTAGAGGTATCAATATGAGATTTTTGTGAGGTAGAAATTAGTTTGATGTAACTATATCATGGGGGACAAGTTTAGGATCTTTAATGGTATTAACCCTCTATATTAATTAGAGGATAAACCTGCTAGCTCCATATAAGCAATTGACATTCTTGACTTGCCCTATATAAACACTCACCACCTTTATCTTTCGAGAGATACGCCTTCAAATACAATTTCAGATATGACATTTCAAATCTCATTCCTTAGACTCCCTTTCATTTAATATTCTTTTCGTCCTTCGGAACAATGTGCTATAATTTTAGAAAATTCATTGAAAATTGACCATACAAAAAATATCCAAATCATTATGGAATGACAACTCATTGATAAAGGTGTCTCAAGAATAAAATAGTTGAACCTTAATCAAAAGAAGGCACAAAAAGACTTACCATGTATTTGGCATATGTGCACCATAGAGGTTTAATAAATCACACATGAAATCCACTAAATCGAGATGTCAAAGTCTATCGATGCATCTACATTTTTTATTTATGTATACAAATGCAAGGTATACATGTGGTGGTTGTGTTTATTATGATATAATAAACTTTGAGCTCTTACACTACACTAACGTATATGTAGCTCAAAAACCAAAAACTATGCAAGATGGCGTGGACTCTATTATTTTTCATATTTGTGTTATGTTTATGACCAATTAGGCATACAAAATATGTCTTCTTTTTTAAAAAACAATCAATCAATCACCACTTCTTAATAAGTGATGAATAGAAGAGATTCCGACCTTCCACTACCCCCGCAGGATCTACAAGCGGGTGGTTGCGAATCTCGACATAAGATTCCAGATGTTAGCTTAAATGCATGTGATGAATTAGTTGGCAAAGGATTGAGCGTGGCTCATGTGCTCCCACTTGAGGTTACACACTCTTTCTCTCTAAATCACAAGTATTGTCTTTGCACGTATACGTAGTGGAAGTGGCCACACCATTCTGGTGCATAGTGAAATTACGAGCATTCGCGAATTTACGAGGATTACTTACTAAACTCATTTTATAAAGTGAGAGGATGTGCTCTATATAAACCATATGATCTAGTGAATTCTGATCACATGTCGCTTGAAATATGATCAAGTGATTTTTGTTTTAAAATCACAGCCAGATTTTGAAATGAATATATATATATATATATATATATATATATATATATATATATATCTCACTTTTTTCTTTGATCATCCTAGAATATCTATGCAAGTTGGTTTATTGTTCTTGCAGGACTTTAAAATAGTGAAGTTCATTAACTTGGGTGGATGCCAGTCACTGGTTTGTATGCCGGACGTCTCTTATATTCCAAATCTCGAGAAAATGGTTCTCCATGGGTGCGAAAACTTGGAGCGTGTCCATGATTCAGTTGCAAATCATCGTAAGTTACGGTCGTTGAATTTAGGATGTTGCTCTAAATTGCAAAGATTCCCTGATATTCCAAATGAGAACAAAAGCTTGAAAAAATTCAACTTGAATGGACTTCAATTGAAGAACTTCCTACATCCATAAAAAATCTTGTCTCTCTCGAGAAGATATTTTTATTTCATTGCAAGAAACTGGCAATCCTTCCATCTAGCATTTACAAGTTGCAAAATCTTGGAGTCTTGCAACTTAGTGGCTGCTCACAACTAATCAAGTTTCCAAAGAAGGAGGAGGAGGAGGAGGATTTGAGTGAACCCCATACAAAGACGGGATTTCCTATGTTAGAGTGGTTGAATCTTGAAGGGTGCCATCTATCAGAAGTAGAGTTCTTGGAAAATCTTTCTTGTCCCCGCCTATTCTCTTTATATTTGTCTGGAAACAATTTTACTAACCTTCCTACATTGGAGAGACTAAATGACTTAAAAGAATTGGAGGTTTCAAATTGCCAACAACTACAGGAGATCCCCAAGATTCCAGGGAAATTGAGAACACTAAAGGCAAATAATTGCAAATCTCTAACTAGAATTCCCTCCAACATATGTGATGTTGAGGACGTTGAGTTATATTCAACTCGGGAGCTAGTCCGTAATGGGTTTCCCGTGAATGATTTGTTCATGCCTGAGGTTAGACTCTCTCTCTCTCTCTCTCTCTCTCTCTCTCTCTCTCTCTCTCTCTCTCTCTCTCTCTCTCTACATTGTGGCTTGCATTAGGTGTTTGTGCATTACAAAAGGCTAAAAATCCCGGAATGGTGGGCTAATTAAAAAAAATAAACATATAGAAAGTGATTGTGCAAACATATAGTGGAGGTTGCTGTAAGACAATGCAAAAGATTTTCTCTTTATTTATAGAACTCTAGTTCGCTGTTAAATTACAAGGACCGCCCAATGAAAAACTTCAATAACACATGTTCATCCGATTACAAAATCTTCAACAATACTTGTCCTGTTTCCACCAGTTAAGTACAAAAAAAAATCTTTGTATTGCTATTGCTAACTATATATAAAACTCTAGGATTGCCACTTAACTCATTCATAGTCCTCCTTTTAGGGGCCAATTTCTAAAAAACTATCTAACAGTTTACATCTATGACAGAGATTTCATTGCCAACCAAAGAGTCGAGTTGTTCTACCTGGAGGAGAGATGCCAAAGTGGTTGTTGTCCAATAAAGAGGGCTATTTATCTTTTATGGCTTCAAAGGACTTATATGAAAAGATCCTAGGAGTAGCTATCTGTGTTGCATTTCAAGTAGAAGCAAGCTTGTATAAGCTATCTACATCTCGCCCATTTGAGCTTATAGGAATTGTTAATTGCAAAGGCAATATACATACAAGGCATTTCAAGATATTTGATTTGGATAATGTGTGGCTTGAGTATATGGAACCAGAGTGTTTGTGGACAGTAGACCATTTTGGTCCAAATGACTTGACTCATTTCCACATTAGCATTAGAGTACGCGACTATACCTATGGTAATGAACTACTTGTGAAAAAGTGTGGATTCCGACTAATATGCAAGCCACTAGAGAATGATTCAGAGGTTTTGCTTCAAGACAATCAATTGCTAGATCCAGCTTTATTCTATGAGGTTTCGGATGAAGGTAATCCAAAAGTCATAAACTAGGATGGAAGCACATGGTTGATTTTTCAATCGAGGTATCTCTCTCTCTCTCTCTCTCTCTCTCTCTCTCCCCCTCAAATGTGTGCGTGTGTATATGCGTGTGTTTATGCATGTGTCGATATAGTGTACATTGGGTGCATGTAAAAAAAAAAATTGTAAATTCTAGACAAACAAACAAATTTAATATAAAGTCATTCTGCACATGTGTATAAAGCTTAACAAAATCTCAACTTGCCGCAATGACGAAGAGCCGATGTTCGTAATTCTTGTATTGAAAAATACAGTTGAAATCTTAGAAAACCTACCAAACAAATGGACACGTGGTTCTTGATGTTACGGTTGATCATAACAACCAACACCAATAATAGTACTAGATCAACTCTACGGACTAAGATAAAACTACACAACTATAATAACTCAATAATTCGACACGAGACCTTTTTCACTCTTAGGTGTTTGTTGCTATTATGATAGGGGACCGTCGCACTACATGCCTTGCTAGCCACATGCGGATTACTTGGGCAGTGTGATTTAATTTTATTAATAGAGAACTGCATTTCAGATTCTCCTTTTATATAAAGTTAGAGCACATAAAACGGGCAAGTGTTTGGATGAGGTTGGTTTATAGAGAGGGCTTGCATTAGATTTTCCTTTCCAATTTTCCATTAGTTTGAGTGCAAGTAGAAGTTTTTTCTTTAATTTGTTGTAATTATGTTAAGTTTGTTGCAAGTAAGTTGGAGTTCAATTAGGACAGTTTGTACTAAAGAATCGACGATCTCTAAAGTGAACTCATAACAATGAACATTAGACAATGGGGTCTGATGGGGGCGATTAATTTCTTGGACGTGCCATTCTATTTTCCATCAATTTTTCACTTCCTATATAGTACACTCGTATTGTATGAGCTACATCTGGGGTGATTGAATCTAATATTAGGGGTGGCTAGCACTTGTGAGGGAAGGATTTCCAATGTAAGTAAGGATCAATATGTCTAATTATTACAGAACTCTAGCTTTAGTGGAATTACTAGGAATATGTACCAGTCAAACTCTTCTTCTTGACTAATTACAAACTTGGATACTCCTAACAATTTACCCATATAACAGAAGCATCGCTATTCTAGCTTTTGGCCTGATTATCGGAATGTTAGCCCCGGAAGAGAGATGCCAAAGGGGTTTGTCCTTGTTGAAGACAGTACTATATCTTTCAAGGCTTCGCAAGACTTGTACAACAAGTTCAAAGGATTGTTTCTTTGTGTTAACTTTGATGTAGAAGATGGAGAAAAGGAAGTATCTTTTGACATCGTACCACGTGTTAACGGCCAAAGGCGAAATGAGCAATCAGGAACTCTTGGTTCATTTGATACGGATCACGTGTGGTTTCAACTCTTCAAACCAAATGCACTGTGGGGATTCTTGGAGGGAGTAGTCGACTTTAATCAATTTGACGAGAGTTATCTGAGATTTAGCCTTAATATTAGAGTAGCGGGTGCAACGGTGAAAAGGTTGGGATATGTGATGCAATCCGATCCACTAGAGGATGCTTTGAAGGTTGAGCTTGAAAAGAATCGATTAATGGATCCAGCTTCACTATTTCAGGATGATGGGAATCCATGGGTCTATGGGAGCAACGGATGGAAGAAATTGTGCAATAAACTCGAACATATGCATGGAGGGAGAGACTTAATATATTAGAAGAGGGGCATCATGCCAGGCTCATGTGTCATCAGCATGGGGGCGGGCCACTGCGAGAGGTAAAGCAGAGGTTTTGCGAAAAGATTCGGAGTCATTTCCAAGTTATTTGTATTAGGGTTTGTGTGAATGTGTGTGAGGGATTGATAGTATCTACGTATATAAGGATTGCGAGTGTGTCTTATTTTTTTATTTTTTTCAATTTCTATTTTTTCTTCCTTTTGTGGCCCAATGTGGGCGGGTAAAATTGTCACGCCCCAATCCTCGAGGACGCACCCATCCTTCTTCCTTGGTCGATTTTAAAGTGCGATATCCCAAGACTAAGTATCGCCGACCCTTTCTGTTACTCATGCGCATGCGGAAGTGGTTATAAATCCCCAGACAATAAAACAATGGGATAGAAAAGCAAGCCATATTATTTTCTTATTGAAATTCACAACCATACTTTTATTAACAGCATAACTCATAGTATATTTATAATACTATTCACAGCATACTTGTCTCACACCTATCTACACTAAGACAGGGTTTATAAAATGGATGGGATCTCAATCCACATTCGGGTTATACTCAAGATCCCTCTCTGGATCATCTTCTTCTTCAAAAGTCTTTCTCCCCTTTAGGTTCCTCCTCCTCAGCTTCTCCTCAGGGTCCTGAAACGGCTATTCAATAACCAATGAGACCATGTCCCAGCGAGTTCTACCCCCTAAGACTCGATTGGTAAACCAATACACTACTCGGTTGCCTAAGCACAACATGAGTCAAAGGACTTACCTTGGCCTCAGATTCCATCTGCATATTAGTATAGTTCGATAGGTACTCAAACAATCACATCACCGATCGAAGCATCGATCAAATCGACCTAGTCAATTTCATGTCAGTCGGACCATTTCTAGGTCATTCATCCAACACCAAGCAACTTTCTTATATTTAGTGGCTTTACGGTCCCACCCGACCCTTTCGGGATGTAGTGGCTTTATGGTCCCACTCGACCCTTTCAAGACCTAGTGGCTTTACGGTCCCACCCGACCCTTTCAAGATTTAGTGGCTTTACGATCCCACCCGACCCTTTCAAGATCTAATTTAGGAATGAATCTTAAAATCACTCATGAATTACTTTAGCACCAAATAAAGCTCAAATAAATAAATTGACCGCACCACGACAATCGCACGAAATTCCAGTCACCAGCCATCCCGGTTGAATTTCCGGAAAATAGATAATTAAATAATTAATTTCGAAAATTAAATAAATAATTATAAAAAATTCAATTTAGGCCCATCATGCCGAATTGGAAGCCGAGACGAGCCCGGAAAATTACCGAGACTCGTTCCATAAATAACATGGCATGCCTACTTGCTAATGTCTATTTCTAACCACCTAACATGCATCATTAAGTCTCTAATTTAATTAATCTAAACTAATCTAACCACCTAATTATATTTAATTAAATCTAACCAACCCCTAAGCATAATTAGCAAATTAAGAAAGCATTAGTGAGTAAAATTCACTTGGTAAAAGCGGAGACTGAATCACCGCAACGGCGACGCGACGGCGACCGAAATCGGGCTTTCGACAACACCGGCGGGCTTAGACCGGGCCTTAAGCTCGGCCCAACAAATCTCGGCCCAACTGAGATTTATTCTTGCACTGGATTGGGCTTCACTTGACTGAACGGGCCTTGAATGGGCTGTCCTCGCAGGCTGAACTTGCTGAATTGGGCCCAATGGAATTAATGGAGAGATGGGCTGAGCTGGGCCGGCTTCTTGGGCTGACCTGAAGGAAGTTGGGCCAAAACTGAAATGCAGGAGCAGATGGGCTAAATACACGGCCCAAAGAAGCTGTTGGCCGTGGGCTGCTGGAATTGTCGAGCTGGGCCAGAGACACGTGCGGACAGCTTTGTCCGAATTGCAGGAGCTGCTGTCTTTGTTGCTGGGTGGCTTCGACTTTGCTGGAATTCACGGGCCAAAGTTGTTGGCTCGAGAATTTCAATCGAGGCAGCGTTGGCGAGATGAAGACAACGCTACCGAAGGACTTCTCTCGGTTGGAATTCTGCAGGACTTTGCTTCGTGGCAGCTGTTTCGTGGAGCCTAACCAAAGACGATGGGGGCAGTCAACGAGCCAAGTCCTCCGTTGGAAGGTTGACCGGAGCTGAGGGGAAACTGACGAGTGGCAACCTGCAGGAGCTTCGGTGGATCGTGGCCTCGCTTCGGTGGTGTCTTCGCTGGACGCATGAAGCGGTGAGGAGCTTCAGTCAACAAACGGCAAGCTGGGTCTTGCGGCCTTGACTGAACACGTGGGGCTTCTTCTTCCGTGGGCGTTGAGACGTGAGAAGGGCTGCAACAAACGATGGGAGCTCCGCTCGGTCTTCTTCTATGCCTTTCCTGAAAATGTCGAATGAATTGGGGGGGAATGGTGGAGAAGTAGTTCACGGCAATATGATGGAGAGGATGAGGGAGAGGTGGGGCCTTGGCTTGATATTTTGCAAAAATATCATCCAAGAATCAATCTTGGCCATGTAAAAATCTTTGGCGCCTTGAACAGCCATCAAATGCCCCATATAACCTCCCAAGTGGTCCATTCTTTGCTAGGGTGTGGAGATGTTGCGAATTTCTCAAGTGCTTGCTTCAATTCACCTCTTCTATTCTCTCTTGATTCATTTTAAATTGGCCACCATAATTTCAATCGATGTCTCAATGCTTCACTTGCTATTTTTCCTCATCCAATAACCCATCTTGCATCTCAATTTTGCAACCGAAAACCATCTCTAGCATTTTCTGCACTAAAACAACCCCGCGATGACTTTTTCCCAAAAAGTGTCGGATGTCAGAAAAATCTTCAGAGACTGAGTCGATACTCCTAAAATTTATTGTGACATAACAGAAACTCCAATTTCTGAAATCGGACTTGAATTTGCGATTAATTTTAACTTGGTGCATTTTTAGCGTAACCTATACTACCGAGTAGTTTTTAGAACTTTTTAGGGCAAATAACCCGTGGTCGATTTTCTTTGAGCCACTATGAACCCACTTGAGGATCCAAATGCGGACACAGGGTACCAAAACAATAAGAAAATCAATCTAGGGCTGGTCGACGAGAATTTTCTAATTTAGTGGGGTCACCCACGATTAGCCACATATCTCTGTCGAACCAGTCTATCTCTAATTTCAAATCAATTTTTAACTATGCCGTAATGACCTCTAAAGATGGACACGGTCGAGAAGCCGATTCTTGATCGAATTTTCAAGTCTATTGTCTTAAAATTCCTCAATAATTTCCTAGATAGTCTCATGATCTCGAGAGTGATCGGCTTTGAGAATAACCCATGGCGTGTCAATGAAATGCCTAATTTATTCAGTAGAAGACAGGGTTGAAAAATCTGGATGTCACAAAAATCCCTCCCTTTCTATATTTGTGCTAGTTTCTCGTAGGGGTGTGCAACGAAAACCGCTCGAATCAAGAACCGGCCGAAACGAACCAGACCAGTCGGTTTGGGCGGTCCTAGAGGGTCTCGGTCCGGTCTCGGGTTCCTATTTTGGAACCGGTGACCGGTGGTTTGGTTCTCGATTTTGGGGTCTGAACTGGACCGACCGAACCAATCGGACCGACCATTTATATATATTAATTTCTAAACTAATTTACATTACCCATTACCATCATATTCATTTTTCCTCTCGTAACTCAAAGCTAATCTCTTCCCTCTTTTGTGTTTCTGAACTAATCTACACTTTGTACAATAACCATCACATGAGATTTTCTTTTCTAAATTTTGCAATTCTCACTTTCCTTTCCCTCTTGAAACCTTATCCCCTCTCTCTCTTTTTTTTTTTTTTTTTAAAGTTTCGGCTCTAATCTACAATAACCATCACATCAACTTTCATTTTCCCAAATTTTGCAATCCAATGGACCAATTCGGTGGCAATTCTCACTTTGCTTTTCCCTCTCAAAACCGTAACCCCTCTCCTCTTGCTCGCTCGACGCCTTGCCCCCAATGCCTCACCTTATGCCCCACTCGCTCCGACGCTCGGCTCTTTTCCTCCGAGTGCCTCGTTGCAACGTCCCACCTCACACCTCACTCCCTCGAACGCTCAACTCTCTTCCTCCTCCAAGTGCCTTGCTGCAACTTCTTGTCTCACACCTCGCTCCCTTGGATGCTCGGCTCTCTTCCTCCTCCGAGCGTCTTGCCCCGATGCCTCGCTTCACGCCTCGCTCGCTCTGACGCTTGGCTCTCTTCCTCCTCCGAGCGCCTATCTGTGAGGTCTTGCCTCACTGCGCTTGCTCGGACACTCGACTGTCTTCCTTCTTCGAGCTCCTGACCTCGACACCTTGCTGGCTCTAATGCTCAGCAAGTGCCTCACCTTGACGCCTCGCTCGCTCTAACGCTTGGCTCTCTTCCTCCTCTGCTTCGCATGAGTTCTGTGCATTTAAGCTTGGCTCTCTTCCTCTTACCCTTTGCCCAAGATTTGTGCATTCCTGCTCTTTAGAGTGATGTTTGCATGTTGACTGACACAGGTGCGTTCTCGGCTTCACTTTCGTCGGTTTTAGATCGCTGTCTTTTTGTAGTGTTTATCACTTGGAGACTGTATTTACATTTACTAGTGATTTAGAAATCAGTGTAATAGTTATTTAGAAAAAAAATCAAAATAGAGTGAATCACTATCGTTGATTTTTATTTAGTTGACAATGCTCGCTATATTTATAATTGTTCTTCATTGTCGACTTTGTCTTTAATTTTTATGTGAAATTCAAGTTTCTTATTAACTTTGGTCTCATGGCAATTCAAAATTGTTAACACCCTTTAAAATGATGTTCCCTATTTAGCAAAAAAAGTCTCTGTGTGAGAAAGGAAGTTCATATATGATCTATGTGCCACTTGTGACACAATGCCGACGATTATTCATTGGTTCGGTTTTCAAGCGTTGGAGTAACTTTTCCTTACTTTTTTGTGATGATTTCTATGTTGTTGTAATTCGGTTTATGTGATTTTCTTTTTTCGCTTTTTCATCTAACTTTGATGTGATCTACTTGTCACAATTGATATAGGTGTGGCAGTCTCATTGGAGCTTGCTTGGTTGTTCAGTCTCTAAATGTGTCTGCTGATAGGTCGTGAGAAGCATGTAGCAGTAAGTCGCAGCCTCCCGTAGTCGCAGCCTTGCCTCATGCCTAGCTTCAATCGAGTTGCTTAAGCCTTGACGTCGACACCTTCCCCTCTCACGACCTTGCCTCCGGCCTAGCTCGATGCTCAAACGCCTTTCCATTGTCAAAATTGGTACCTTTTCTCTTTCTCCACAAGTTGTGAAAATTTTAATTGCCAATTGATTGATTGATTCGGGGGCAATCCTATGATGGTTAGGAATGAATTTGGTTTAGGGGCATTGAGGTTTATGTTGTCAGGTCTGATCTCTCTAGTTTGTTGATGCGAATTGCGGATGGTATTTTGATTCAAGGATTTTGATTAGAATCACTTGTATGCTTTGACCAATTATGAATTGGTCAAAGTCTTCAATTTTCCCTTTTCGAGCGAGTTTGTGTTGGAGGAGTTGTAGTTTTGGAGTGTTCATTTAGCCCATTTTCATTAGCATTCTCTATTTGATCGGTTTAAGTATATGAAATTCTGTTTTTGGTTTGTCGATGGTCCATTTTGAGGAAAATGTATCACTTTGGCTGCTAGAAATCTGCTCTTGCTCGAGTTGCAACTTAATATCTGCTTAATTTTTTAGTATCTATTTTGGTAGGTATAGTTATATGATCAATATGGCCATGACATTAAGAAGTAAGGCTGCAATCATATCTTTAGTATCCCTATTGCTGTAAATGAATATGATGGTTTGATGGCTCATTATAATGTTTTGTTTGATTCAGGCGATCTATTTATATGTCAATGGAAGTGGATCAATCAAATGATGATATGAATCCTATGATAGACTCACTAGAACATCAAGGTGAAGAAATTGATAACATCGAAGTGGCATCCAACACAAACAAAGTATCTAATACTTGTTTTCCTTAGTTCTGGTAAATGAACATCAACAGTTTGGCTTCATTTTCATAAGGGAAAAACCGAGAAGGAGAAAACTATGGTGATTTGCAATTATTGTGGGGCCAAGTATACGTACTCTGTTGATAATGGTACTTCCGCTATGTTAAAGCACTTGAAAATGTTCAATAAGCATCCTCGCAACGTAGATAAGAAGCAAAAAAATTTCACCCCACGTAGAGCATAAGGGATAACAATGGGGCATACTAGTACTGATGATAGTGCAAATGGCTTATCAGCATGGGAATTCGATCAAAATCGTTGTAGACAAATGCTTGTTCGAATGATCATAACGGATGAACTACCTTTTTCGATGATTGAACGTGTTGGATTCCGTGATTTTATTAATCAGTTACAACCTCTCTTTCATCACATCTCACGATTTACAGTGGCTAGAGATTGCATGAAGTTATATCTTTGTGAGAAAAAAAGTTTGAAGACTTACTTTGGTAAGCTTAAGTCTAGGATTGCACTCACGACTGATACTTGGAGTTCTTTCTAGAATTTGAATTATTTATGTCTCACCGCACATTTTGTTGATGATGATTGGAAATTGCACAAAAGAATAATCAATTTTGTGGTGATGCCTAGTCATAAGGGCAAGGATATCGGGAAAATGATTGAGAAATGCATCTATGAGTGAGGAATAGAGAAAAAAGTGTCCACAATCACTGTGGATAATGCTAGTTCTAATGATATTGCCATTGGATTTTTAAAAGAAAAATTATCAAGAGATAGGCTATTAATCTTAAAATGTGATGTTTTACACATGAGGTGCATGGCTCATATTTTAAACTTGATTGTGAAGGATGGATTGACCGAGGTACATGATTCTATTACACGTATTCGAAACGTGGTTAACCATGTGAGAAGTTCTCCCATGAGAGCCAAAACATTTCAAGGTTGCATTGAAAGTGCAAGGATCACTTATAAGGATTCGGTTTGTCTTAATATCACAACTAGGTGGAACTCTACTTATCTCATGTTGGATACTACCTTAAATTCAGAAAAGCTTTTGAAATGATGGAAGAAGATGATCCTTCTTTCTTAAGTGAGCTTGATTATGACACTCATACACATGAAGATTGGGAATATGCTGGAATTCTTTTAGTATTTTTAAAGAATTTTTATGATATCACCAACAAGATGTCCAAGACTCTATATATCACTGCGAATGATTATTTCAATGAGATAGCAACTTTATATAAAACTTTGAAACAAGTGGAGAAGGCTTCAGATATTAGTTTGAAAGTTATGGGTGCAAAGATGAAGGAGAAGTTTGACAAATACTATGGGAGTTTTGAAAAAGTAAATATGATGGTGTTGATCGGTGATATTGGATCCAAGAAGAAAGATGAGCTATGTGCGGTATTGTTATAGATTAATTTATGATGATAGTGCGAAAGCTGATGAAATGTATGATAAGGAGAGAATTCCCCTGGAAAGATTGTTTCATTTTTATGAAAAATCTTATTTTAGTTCTTGTGATAGAAATTTGGGTATTGATATTGATAGTAGTTGGGATCCTGATAACCATGAGGAGGGTAAGAAGGATGATCTTGATTTGGTTGAGGATTTCAATTCAGACAAGGTATTTGCTATCTTTCTTCGTGAGGAGAAAAAAGTGTCAGCAGGTAAGCTATCTGAGCTCAATAAGTATCTTAAAGCCGAACGTGAAGAAAGTCGTGATCTTGACCTATTGATGTGGTGGAAAACTACTAGCCAAAAGTTTGAAATCCTTTCTTTGATGGCTCGAGATATTTTATTTATTCCTGTAACAACCGTTGCTTCGGAGTCAACTTTCAGTACATCCCGTCGTGTGCTTGATGACTTTTGAAGTTCTTTAACTCCTACAGTGGTGGAAACTTTGATTTGCACTCAAGATTGGTTAAGAAAGATTAGCATGCCGATTAATGTTGAAGAGTGCATTGAGAATGCGGAAAGATTTGAATGGGGTAAGTCATCGATGTATCTTTTTATCTTGTAATTCTTTTGTATATCTAATAAGTGAATGCTCTATTTATTATTTTGTTTTGTTAGATATGAATAATGTTCATTCAGAGCTTACCGATAAATAGAGTTTGCAAGTTCAAGTGAAAGAAATATATGTGGTGAGATTTTTCATTAATTATTTGAGTTCAATTAAAAGTAATTCTACTTTAAAACTAATGTTGAGTTATCATATATACTTATTGCAGGATTATTAGCAAGTTTTGGGCTCTCGACTTTGATCATATTTTGCTTGCTTGAATAAAGAATCTATTCCCCTCGGGCCATGCAACATTAAGTGATTCGGCGAGATGTGTGGAGTTTGGTAGTTTAATGTTGAATGTCTTTCTCTTGTGTTAATTTTGGCATTTGATTTTGTTTTTTATTCCATGGAGGGTTTGTTCTAGATTAGTTAGGACCGCTAATGGATGGTATTGAACAATGGCCAAACTATGTGTTGAATTTTTGTTGAGTTCGGATTCTATTTTTCCTTTGTTTTTTGCCTCTCTAATAACATTTATGTCCATGAGAATGAAGGTGAGTGTGTGAAGTATGTTTGGAAAGAAAAACTTCTGTGATATTTCAAATTTGTATGGATCTTTAGCTTATTTTTTTGTTTCATAACAATGCAAGAACATAGGGTATGATGCAGGATTTTAATTTTTGTTTTCACCAAGTGGACATGTATAATTTAATGGGGCGTCACTTTGCTGGTCACAAAGTGAATAAGAAAACTTGACTGGATCATAATCTTGTGCGTTATTTTACTAGTACTTACTATTTTTTTTTTGTTAAATGAAATGAAAACAAGTAATGGTTCATTGGAACTGGACCGGACTAGTTCTCGGTTCCAAGACCAGCCGATCTGGTCCACGATCCAGAAAAGTGGGAACAAGTCCTTCCAGTCCGATTCCCAGTTCTTGGGTGGAACCGAACCAAACCGGGAACCGATCACCCCTAGTTTATCGCGTTAGTGTTTTTTTTTCTTTTGTTAAAAAAATCATTTGATTGAAGAACCATTCCAAAAAGAAATTGCTATTTGTATTGTTAATTGAGCAAACCTAATGAGCATTTACATCTCGAGCTTTTGCCAAACAAAAAATTATATAGGTACCCCATGCATATATTAAAATACACTATGCTCGTACATAACTATAGATGGACGAAATCATAACTTGAGATAATGAAGATGATTCGCAGGTTATCAATTAACGTCTTATCTTTTAAATATGAATACAAAAGAATTATCTACTATTTATTGTCTTACCTTCTAAAAGAGGTTAAAAATTTTACATACTAACAAATATCATGACGCTGCATGTACATAAGAAATTGATATTTTAAAAGTTGGACAAAGTAAATATATTATTTGCATGTAATAAACATGACAGTACCATTTTGCTATACTTCTTGTCTTGTTTTATTGTGCTTTAGCTTTAAATCCTAAATTTTTTAGTATTTAATACTAAATGCTACAAATTTTGAGAAATTTATACAATGTTCTAGTAATTAAAAATCATTTAAAATGCTTTTACATGCTTACTTTGTTTGAAATATATGTGATCTTAAACAAACGAAAGTATTATATAATCAAATCTACCATAAAAGTTATAGTGATGTCATGTGATTGATTTAAATTATATTGTTACATAATGGTCAAAATTATGTTATTTCGTAATATTTAAATCATTAAATCATGGAAATAAATAGTTGGTGAAATACACAACATGAAAGAATGCGATTGAGCATGCCACTTACTTACGGCTCCATCACCATCAATCGATCGTCTGTACCATCTCCGATCGGTGACACCCGCCGTCAAATCTCCCTCGCCGGTCACCGCAACCTCGGCCGCGACAGAGCAGAGAAGGGACGCTCATCACCACCGATCGAAACTTCTCTTGTGCTCTTTCTCCCTCGCTTGGTGCGTGCGTGAGAGCTGAGGAACCGAGCGAAGCAAGAATGCACGCGCACAGACCGAGAAAAATATCTTCCTCTCTCATCTTGAGCGCTCTGGACCAAATCCAGTGTCCATGCCCGCGGTCGAAGCCAGTTGCATCTGAATATCTTCATCGAGCAATTTCGTCGCTGAATTGATTCGTCTCCTTAGCTTCGGCTTCGTGAGATTCTCCAAGTCTTTCAGTGTCTTCATTTATTAGCAGGTAACCATTCAGATCGGATCTCCCCAAGGTAGGACGGAGTCGATTCATCGAGACTCGATCATACAATTGTTCTGTGTTTGCCTTTTACCGAGAGCTTCAAATTGTTATCTCAAATTGCTCATGTTATATTGCTTGCCGATTTATAGGAATTCCTATTTGTAGAACACCTCACCCTTCATGATCACCACTAGTTCGACGTTTTGCCTCAGAGATGATAATGACGAATTTGTTTGTATCATCGATCAAGCCGAGATTGCATAGAGTGATCTGGATGTTCTTGTTTGACATGCTGATCATATATTGTGAATTTTGATGCTTCATCCTTTGATGGCAGGGAGTTCTCTTTCCCTTGGTGCTTCAGTTTACTTTGTCTCCTTTGGTTGTGTGACTGAATTGTCGTCTCGTATAATAACAGTAAGTCACTATACATTGGTGGTGAATAAATCACAACCAAGCTATACCAAGTTCAATCTCGTTTTGATGCTCATTAAAGACCATTCCACCAAAGTTTGAGAGAGAGAGAGAGTCTTCAACCTAATTTAAATTCAAAATAAGCGGAAACGGTATGAGAAATGCTCAGGGATTGGAAGTTTAGTTAAGTTGAGAAATTATGGATATATGAAAGCAGTTAAGTTAAGAAATCATGGATATATAAAAGAAGTTAGGTTAAGAAATGGACATCAACCTAGTAATAATCAAAGGGAATTTAAGACTTATGAATAGAAGATATGCAGAGGAAAAAGATATGTTGAAATTACGCCGGAACACTACCAAAATTACTGCTGATTCCTTTGAGTATTGTTGTAACATCGATGTCCATGTCTCCATTCGAGTGTCATTTGTACAAACTGTGATTAATTTCAATTCCAGCAATGTTAATGTCCTCGTAATCTTGTTTTCAGTTAATTTGGTTTGGCTCATTCCTTTGAGTTTAGTATTCTTTGCTTTGATTTCCTTTATTCTCTGCATCGCACCTTTAAATAAATCACAGTACTTCCACTTTAATTTCTGAGCAATTTGCTATTCCTGTCATTTAGATCGATTTCCATCAAACCATTTCATCCATTGCTTCCAGGAGCTAGCACGCATACATGCACACAATCAAAGCCATCTTTTGAAAAATTGTTTGTGAGCAGTTTAATCACTTTAGAGCCAAGCTAGAATCAGAAAGTAAGCTTGTAATTTGTTTCCCCAATTGCTTGACAGTCTGATCAATTTACATTGAGCAAATTTGCTACAACAATATCATATAGATAAACATGCTGATGTGCACACTATAATAGGATTCTACAGTCAGATGACATCGGTTCAAGAGGTGGCTCCCACCACATGACAGTTTATCCTAACGAGGTTCAAGAGGTGGCTCCCACAGTGTTATACTTTGTCACATGTGGCATTTTGTTTGCATTGTACACAAATGTCAGTCCATTTTTTATGCGCATGCATGATGTCATCTGTTCATGTATATCATGCTCAACATCTTACATAATGAATAATGATTTTTCAAGCAGGTTTGTGGTACATAAATATGTACTGGCTTTATGGTATTCAATAAGAGTAGTGATTCCTGAGCCAAAGGAATCTACCGAATCTATGTTTACCAAATTGAGCTGGCTGTAGAAGAACTTTTTACATGTCTGCTTGCTAAATTCCAATTCAAAATCTGTAGTTTCTACTTTCCCTTTGATATTAAGAAGAGCAGTGTACTAGACCTAAATTTGGTGATAGCAACTTGGAATTTTCTTTGCAGGATTTCAGTGCATAGATTTAATTCTTAGCTCATAAATCCGAAAATTCTCAATATGAATATTAGTATCTTTTGGCTTGATCAACATGACAATATGAGAGAGCAAACTTGCTTCATGTCATAGGGTGTGTTTGACTGATACCTTCCGTGACTCTGATAATGACTTATTCTTGGAAAATCTATTCAATAGTTATTTTATGAGTGAGTGAATAGATGATATGTAAAGATTATCTGTCTGATAGTTTTACGAAATGAGACTGTATATTATGTTTTCCAGTTTAAAAAAGAAGGAGTAGGTAAAAAGGTATTTTGGTTTTATAATGTACCATTAGTTCTTGAATTTTTTGTAGTCAATTGAGATCTAAACAACCTAATTTTATTTTAACTCCTTTACAACTGTGGTACTCTATCCTCTTGTCTTCGTCAAAGAGTTTATTTGCACGTCATAAGTTCACGCTTGATCAAAGGCTGGGGCACAATTACAAGGAGATAATGGAGTGCCACGAAGGAAATGATGATTGATGAGGCGGAGAGCAAGGGTGATAGTCTCTTTGGACTGCTCTGTTTTGTCCGAAATTCCATGAGGTAAGAATGGAACAAGATCATCCATGAATTTCGAATGATGGCTTGGGTGTAGGGTGAGAGTATAGAGCTTCGATAGCCATTGACAGCTGCGTGAACAAGATTATCTCCCACTGCCAGTGCTTGTCCCTTCTCTATTTCATCTTAAGAAACCCCACTGCTTTCTGTCGGCCAGGTGTTCGTGATTTTGCCTAAATGAATCCAGCTTCAAACACCCACTCTTCCTACCCCAAAAAAACAAACAACTACAGGTTTAAATGTGTTGACTACTATTATTTCAATGCCCGGGTCAATTTAGATGGATCAGGATATTCCATATACATTTCGTGTAAAAGTTTTTTAGGAGGATTGCTGCTATCAATAGGTGTAATGCTGGAATAAAACCGGCATAATGTGATCATGTCTTGTTGACTTGTCCTCGATGAGAATGGTTCATTGTGCTTGGGCGGCAGAAAATAATCTCATCCTGTTGGTGCATACCCACGACCATGTATTTGTTTTTCTTCCCAAACCTGTTAAGTTGTTCATTTTAAATTGATATAGTAAGGACTTATGTTCATCACATGTTTAAAAAGTACCAACTATGAATGTAAAGTTGAAGTTAACTCTCAAAAACACTACTCTGTGGAAGACTCTAATTGAGCCGAACAAATCGCAAGAGAGACAACAAAGCATGGGGGCAAGTTTCTATTGGTATATGGAAAGTGGTGAAGTTCTGGTTATGTTCCATTTGAGAAGGTTATCTTGTCGTAGTTTTGATTTTCTACTGCTGTGCTATCATTCCTAGAAAATACGATGTCGAGGTGGATTTGTTTTCTTATGACTTAGAAAGTAGAAATGAGAAATGAAGTTTGAGTTGAATGGCCTCGATTCAATGCTAGCTGACCCCAAGTTTATAATGCATCAATTGTGGTGGCATAGATGGATATATTCTTGCATGCTTGAATTACTTGGATATATGGCATATGCATAAGATATGGGTAATAAGTTTAAGGAAGATATACATGGGGTTGTCGAAAAAGGCCATACCGAATCGACTTGAACCAAACCTCTTATTTCTGAGGGTTATTCTTTGTGTTCAGGTATTATGTGGAAAATCGGGTACCATAAAATATCCTATACTCTTCCAGATTGCTCCCAAATCCATCATTTGGTCTCTTGCTCCGAAATCCATCTTCTCCGCTGGAGACTTTCTAGCTCCCAAATCCGTTGTCTCCATTGTAGACTCTCCAAGATCATGAAGCTCTCTCACTCCTGTATCTATCTTCTCCTATCTTCTCCAAGATTGTGAAGCGCTCTTACTTTTGTTCCTTCTCATTGTCTTTGCATGCTCCATGCGTCTACTCCTACGACTCTTCTCTCTCTCTCTCTCTCTCTCTCTCTCTCTCTCTCTTCCCCCCAACACCCCCTCATCGATCCTCATGACTTCCACACAAAAGCGTCAAAGCAAACTCTCAAATCCATGAGGAGGTCAACAATCCAGTCCGGGTAAAGAGCAACTCAAACCAAATTATTCTGCTTGGTATCTACATTCCACTATCGTCAATTTCTCGTTTTTCTTCTTTTGTTGTTCTTGTTTTTCTTTCATCACTGTTGCAATTGCTTGGATTCGCGATCCAAATGAGGAGATTGGTCCATTGATCTTTGCATAAGTTCCAAGTGAGATTGATCACTAGAGGAGTTTGATTTTGCTCCATACCGTGAAACAAAATTGGTATAAGTGAGGAGTTCAATTTGGAGATGTGGTTTTATGGTACTATAGTGGCCACTAGAGAATAGGAAAAACCACCAAAAATATATAAAAACAAAATAGGGTGATCCGATAACCTGAATTGTATTCTTTTTTCGAGTTCTATTTGGGTTAGTCTAATCAAAAATTGAAAAAGTTGTGAAAAATAATCTAAAAAGGTAAGTTAGTCAAATCAAAATATGAAAGAGCCGTGAACTAACAATTTTTTGTTGTGAAAATGTCAATTCATTTAATTTTATTGTCAATTAATTTTAGAATATCATACTTTTTCAAAATTGAAGATACATCTTCCCATCTCACAACCATTCAAATTTCTTTCCAAATTGCCTTTTTAAACATTTATCTCTTTTGCACACACTTAATATTTTTTCTCTCTTTTTTCCGTGTGCGTTTCATTTCTTTTTCATGGGTATGCATGTGGTTTTAATTGTTCACAAATCTGACGATTTACAACATGTTTCCATCATGTCTAGAATGGGTGTCGTATCCATTGTAAAACCCTAAAGAAGAAAAAAGTCAATCGGCATTTGCCAGTTTGAAAACCTGAGGCGCGGTATAACATTGCACCACAGAAATCCCCACCGGCTTCTCTATCATTTTGGGCATTCCCACATCCCAACTGCACCACCACATGACCAGAGAAATGGAGAAGTGGTTTGCAAGCACGACGTCATCGGCTGACGTGGCCTGCACTTGTTATTAACAAATTACAAATTGACACATGGCGTCAGAGAAATAAATTAAAAATTCCCTAATCCACCTAGACTCTCTTCCTTCCCCTTCCATCTGCACGAGCCCAACGTCCGCCCGTCCTTCAGTCATCGCCACCGGCGGAGTCGGAGTTGCCGGCGCCGCATCAATCCAGTTTGGCCGTCTCCTCCGCCGGCTACCTCAATTCCATATCCGGCATCGAGGGCTAGATTTGGTCATGAGAGAAGCCATGGGTGAAGCTAATATCTCTCCTTCCACCACTCAACAGAGATTCCATGGATTAGAACCGCTGGCCATGGCTCCGGATCTGGAATCCTGGCCGCAAGCCCGTTGCTTTGCGTCTCCAAATCTGCAACTCAAGCGCTAGGACAGCGGAGAGGGTGGACGCGGAGGTCGGTTGTCGCTCATGGCCATGGCTTCAGATATGGAGTCTCGGCCGCGAGCCCATTGCTCTGAATCTCCAATCTGCCGCCGGGACGACGGAGAGGGTGGATGCGGAGGTTGTCGTCGCCCACGGCCATGGACGCGAAGCCCACTAGTCTTTGTCTCCTAATCTGCCGCTGAGACGCCGAGACAACAAAGAGGGTGTGCGTTCAGTTCTATGAACGAGAGGCCGCCCATGGCCGACCGCTGCTCTGTATCTTCATATCTGTGGATGAGCGCTCGCGGCCAAGGCTTAACCGCCTCGACGACAGAGAGGGTGGACGCAGAGATCGGCCTGGACGTGACGATACCATCGCCCAACAGCTTTGATCTGGTTTGCTGCTCAACGGCTTTGAGCTCGAGTCTTGGCTCGTCCATGGCTACCGACGACGAGCTCAACAGCTTTGCCGCAAACCGTGATGGCCACGGTGGGGCTGTGGCTTAAGGGCGGCGGCGGCGGCGGCTTGGGCGGTGGAGATAGCCAAGCTCAAGCGGAGGAAAAGAGAAAAATAATAATTTTTTGAATTTCCACGTCATATATATGTGCCAAGGTTTAATTGGATATCAGTAAATAAGGCGCAACGTCAGCCGATGACAGAGAAACGCTACTCCCCAATCAGTTTTACTTTTCATGCGAATGACTGAAACGGAGATATTTAAAGAAAAAACCAGAAACTTTAATACCAGCCAATGTAATGGATTAGCAATTTTTAATATGATTAAAATTATTATCAAAAGTTGATTCAAAAAGCATCATGAAAATATAATCCAAGAGTAGTCATGGAATAATTTATTATGTGCATATTCCCATTGTTCTTGGAGCTGCGGTACATTTGCTCTCCGGCAGCAAGCCGAGCTTGTTGAGCCGGCAGGACCCCGCCTCCTCCTCTATAATTCCCTCATCCCGCGCTCATTTGCTGTGCCCATTAGTATAATTTCATTTCCTTAATTAATCCTATATAATTTTCTTAGATGCTATTTATAATAATTTCCATGTTGGGTTGTATTGCAACCCGAAGGTTGCATGACAAATGGTAATTCCATTCCCTGCATTGGTTATGGATTTTGGGTGAAACAAGAATTCAATTGTTCCAACTGCCTTATAGAACTTTTTAGCCACTTGAAAAAATGAAATATATATTGATTAACTTCTAAAGTAAAAGTGCACGAGGGCTAGAAATTGATTTTTTTTTTTTTTTTTAAGTAGTTGTGAATTGTTATTTATTATATAAGTTGCCAAAAAAGAAAAGAAACGAAAGGAAAAAAATCTCATTGGTCGCGAATGACGTTTCCCGGAAGACAGGGAAATATTATTGGGAGCCAATGGAGTAGCTTACTTTTTTAATGAGATTAAATACTTTATTTTCCAAATAAGCAAAAAAGAAAAGACGGACAAAAGATCTTTTCTTTTATTAGAATTCAATGTCCACGCCCTTCCTTTTTTGGTTGTTTTGGTTGGGGGGGTGGGTGAGGAGATGGGGGTAGATGAGAGCAGAAGACTTCATCGTATCTGTGAACGCGTGTGAACAAATAAAAGTCTTCTCTTTTTTATTAGAATTTAATGTCGATTTGGAAAGAAGTGAAGACGAATGGACGACTTTATGTTTGATTGAGTCAGTTTGGCTTTTAGCTTCTGATTGTGAGTCAGTTTAGCTTTTAGCTTCTCGAGGAGCACGGCATTATTATTGACGCTTGGACTATAAATTATCAAAACGATTCCTACCTCATTCCGATTTTACTTTTCTTTACTCCACATGGGCCGAAGGAAACTTTTCAAATGAATTGCAGTTTAAATTTCACGGGTCAGTCTCTAGCCCGCGTGAATAAGCTGATGAGTTTTATTAGCTTTTATTGCTAATAATTTTGTTGAACGTATGTTTGATTTTGTCGGTAAAAATTCAAATGTCAACAGATTTATCAGAGGAACATGAGATTATTATAGACGTTTAGATTAGATCATTGGTTCGATATTTTACCAAATACCAGATTTGGACACCTTCAAAAGGTTTTCTTTCCTTGAAGCCAATCATTCGATTAATAAAAAAACACTAGCCTCCAATCATGACCATATGAAATTATGACGATAATAATAATCTATCTCAGTTTGGTAGGTCAAATTCATTAACAATTCAATTAGCAATAAACTTGATGTAAAATAATGTTGATCAAGACATCTAATTAATGTAGAAAAGGTTCATACGCAAATAGGTTAGATCTCGCACGCTAATATTATTAAAACACCTAATAATACTCTTTCTTAAAGAAAGTCATGCAACTGGATGTTAGAGAATATACAAAGAAGATCCAATGGGGAATAAACTACCCAAAACAAGCACCAAATCTTAGGCAACTCGTTAGAATATATGGAGAAGATCAAATGGGAATAAACCACCCAAACAAAGTACCAAATCTTGGGCAACTCATTATTGTTCATTGTCAACTTCTGTTTATGATTCTAATAGCGTCTTCTTTTTCCAACTCCAAAACGAGTTTCAAAGTCTTTGTGAGTTTCAGAGAAGAGAACGTTGGCAACAACTTTGTCACGCATCTATACGCAGCTCTATTCCATGCTGGAATATACTACTTCGACGTTCAACGAAGGGAGAAAGATGAAGGGAATCTAATGATCACAGTTCCGAGGATGATCGAGGAATCAAACCTTGCAATCATCATTTTCTCTGAGGACAACGCCTAGTCAAGGTTGTGTTTGGAAGAGGTGGTGAAAATCATGGAGTGTAAGAAGCAAAGAGACCTCAAGGTCTTTCCGGTGTTTTATAGAGTGGAATTAGGTAGAGTGAGTGGATTGAAAGGGAGTTACCGAACTCGTATTGAATATTTTCAAAAGAAGCTCGACAAGGATGTGAGGAAATTGATGAGATGGAAGGATGCTCTCCAGGAGGCGGGTAGCTTGTCCGGGTGGTACTTGGATGATGAGTAAGTAGTAATTTTGGCGCTAACTCTCTCTCTCTCTCTCTCTCTCTCTCTCTATTGAATATTTTCAAAAGAAGCTCGACAAGGATGTGAGGAAATTGATGAGATGGAAGGACGCTCTCCAGGAGGCGGGTAGGTTGTCCGGGTGGTACTTGGATGATGAGTAAATAGTAATTTTGGCGCTATCTCTCTCTCTCTCTCTCTCTCTCTCTCTCTCTCTCTCTCTCTCTAAGGTTGGCATGTAGAATATTATTTAATCAATTAAGAACAAACGGATCCATACATGATTGTAAAACACCAAGATCAATAAATTCAGCGGAATTAAAGCGTACCTGTTTGAGCCATTGCTTTACTTGAAGAAAACTAGATCACTCTGATAATCAGGGATCTATTGGAATACCAGATCTTCCTCTCTATGTCCTATTTCGATATAGCAGCTTTCAATGAGATTAAAGCAACTGATAGGTATAACCTACCCTTTTATAGGCTAGAGAGGGGACCTAGCAAACCCTAATCAACAGCGTGTCAACTCGGGCCCTTCCCATTACGGGCTTCAAATCAAACACAATTGCCACACTTTGCTGCTCAACTAGGCCCGTTAACAATAGATGCCAATACCCAATTCAATCAGATCACTTTAGGGTTTAACAAATATTGGAATATCCATTAACCCGATTATTTAAAATAGAAAATCAATTAATTAATGTAAGCCCATATTATAGGAAATTTCTAACATTCTCCCACTTGGGCTACATTAATTAACTTATTTTATTTTGAAAAGATTTTATTTTGAAAACAACACTATCAGGTTAATAACTAAAATTTTGTTTTATGTACAACTTTTAAAAAATAATATTCCAATAATAGCATCTCAATATCAATCCAATCCTATATAACCTCAATATAGGACTATGGAGATCAATGTGTTAAGAAAATACCACAACACAAGACCTTCCATAATCACATATAATAAGTATTATATTTTCATGGATCATGGGCCTAGTAGTGTAGTAAGAAATAGTGCCAACATGTGATCAAGATATACACTATTTCTTATCGGTCCTCAATGCAATTTCTCAACGACATGAAACTGCATTAGCGCAATTTCTAAACAACATGAAATTGCCTCAGTGCGATTTCTAAACAACATGAAATTGCACAATTATGTCACAATCCAACATGAGATCTCATAATTAGTGACATCCAGTCATCTTTAAACTAAAATTTGTTTAAAGATACTGTTTTATATTTCCATTTCTCTATCAACGGGAGAAAGGATAACAATAGAATCAATAACAACAATCATTGAAAATAAATGCTTTAATAAACATCATAAAAGCATTATCGTCCGCATATAACTATAATATCCAGAAATACAAACTATATAACTCCCACTAACAAAAAGAAATCAAAAGATTCTAAAACACCCATATTCTTTACATGTTCTTTAAACAAAATGGGTCGTAAGCCTTTTGTTAGAGGATCAGCCAACATGGATTCAGTTCTGATATTTTCAATTACAACATCTCCATTTTTTTTACCAAGTCCTTAACAGTATAATATTTGATCTCCATGTGTTTGGACGCATTACTAATCTTGTCATGCTTGGAATAAAACACAGCTGCAGTGTTGTCACGGTAGATCACCATAGGTCTAGCAATAGAGTCCACAACACGCAATTCTGAGATCAAATTTCTGAGCCAAACTGCTTGAACCGACGCGCCATAGCACGCTACAAACTCAGCATACATTGTAGAGTTCGTAATCAATGTTTGTTTTGTGCTCTTCCAAGAAATAGCACCTCCGCCATCATAAAAATATATCCGAAGTTGATTTTCTATCATCGAACAACTAGCAAAATCAGCATCTGAATATCCAATCACTTTTAGGTCCTCAACTCTGCTATAAATGAGCATGAAATCCTTTGTTCGTTGTAGATATCTCATTACCTTCTTAGCTGCAACCCAATGTTCTTGACTTGGATTCGACAGATATCTTCCAAGAGTATTCACAGCAAAAGCAATATCAGGTCTGGTACATACTTGTGCATACATAAGACTGCCAACTGCACTAGCATATGGAACATTTTTCATAACTTCCTTTTCAACATCATTCTTGGGGCATTGATCTATGCTCAATTTATCTCCTTTCACAACAGAGCTTCACACGACTTACAGGTCTGCATATTGAATCTTTTCAAAACACGATCTATATAACTTTTCTGAGATAATCCCAGAACCTTCTTAGATCTGTCACGATGAATCTCAATGCCTAGAACAAAAGAGGCTTCCCCAAGATCTTTCATATCAAACTTTGTAGATAGAAATTTTTTGAAAGCAAACTCTATATCTTGCTTCCATCTCTTAAAGTTTGATCCAGTTAACATTTCCACCGTGGCATTGTTGTTATTTACAGCAAAGGTAACTGTTTAACACACACAATGCAATATGATCAATTATGGGCAATAAGCAACTCAACAAAAATAATCAGTACATCATAAACTCCCCTTTGGGCAGAGTGTATAATGCACCATTATTTTTCCCAGCATGAAATTTATAAAACAAGGAGAATTACATATAATTGTCAAGGATCCATCCCCTTTGGGCAGACAAATCCTTTAAATCATACATCTCCATAATATCAACGTAGAGAGGAATTACATATAATTTTCAAAACATTTATCCCCTTTGGGCAGATAAATATTTTTCAATTATACATCCCCATCTTTTAAATATGGGAATAAACTTCATGCTATTTTTCCAAATTAATATACACAATAACTCCCTTTGGGCGAGTAATTGTATATATTAATCTTTTATCAATAGGGAACTCCAAAATTTATGCCCAAAATTCATCAAACAATATGAAACACTTTACAACATGTGCTTCCAATGATCATATTGCACTTTTTCAAACAACAATTTATTGCCACAATTTTTTTTTAAAAATTTTTTAATATTATTTTTATTATTATTATATTATTATTATATTATTTAAATATTTCGGACTTCCCGTGGGCCCAGGAGACCCGCGAGCAGCCCTAATCAGACCGCGGGCCAAACCCGCGAGTCTTAAACCCTCACGCGGCCCACTCCTTTTAAATAGAAAATGGCCCCATGTATGGAGAAGCCCATCTCCCCTTTAATTTAAAATTGGCCCATGAAATGGGCTACGAAATTAAAATATATATATATGGGCTGAAGCCCATATTCAGGCCTAAGCCCGGCTGGAGGTCTTCTTCAAACTCCAGCCGGGTCACGAATTTGCAGAAAAACAGGTCATACGACCGGTTTCGACCCGAAGCTCCGAAGGCACAAATTAACATGGTTTTGATAAAATTTCCTCATGGGTTTTGCTTATAACATCAATTTAATTAACTGGATTTAATTAAACTAAGAAAGATCAACTAAATCCACCACATGCAAGCTTCAAAGTTTCGGATCTAAACCTCTCATGGCTGAAAATTCGGTTTTCTTAAATTTAAGCCCTAAAAACTCAATTTAATACAACAAAAGATACTGAAACAAAGATATAACAATACCCATACAACGATTTGCATCGAACATCAATCAATTGCAAGTAATTTGCAAATTCTAGAACTTTTTCACGTATAAACCCTAGAATTTCAAATCTAAAATTCTCTCTCAATTCTCAACGAAATTATGCAAATTATATATGGTTGGAAAGATCTCAACATGTAGAATAAAAGCCCTATGGTTATAGGATTAATCAAGCAAAAAAAATCTACACGAAAAAATAATGCCCATATTAGGCTCAAAGAGGAGGGTTTCGAATTTTTCCATAACAAGAGAAAATTTGGGTTCTACAATCATATACGATCTGCTCTGATACCACATGTAGAATATTATTTAATCAATTAAGAACAAACGGATCCATACATGATTTAAAACACCAAGATCAATAAATTCAGCGGAATTAAAAAGCGTCGCACTTTTGGCCATTGCTTTACTTGAAGAAAACTAGATCACTCGATAATCAGGATCTATTGGAATACCAGATCTTCCTCTACATGTCCTATTTCGATATAGCAGCTTTCAATGAGATTAAAGCGGCCCGATAGGTATAACCTACCTTTTATATGCTGTAGAAGAGGACGCAAGAAACCCTAATCAACAAATGCCAACAATCGTCCAGGGCTTCCCATTACTAAGCCAGTCAAACACACAATTCTTTACACTTTTCTGCTCAACTAGCCCGTTAACAATAGACGCCAATACCCAATTCAATCGGATCACTTTTAGGGTTTAACAAATATTGGAATATCCATTAACCCGATTATTTAAAATAGAAAATCAATTAATTAATGTAAGCCCATATTATAGGAAATTTCTAACATGGCAATGGTAATAGGAACGCCACGGTGGTGGGGAGGGGGTGTGGTGAACGCAATGACGGCGATGGCGGGGCAGTGGCAATGGCGGCAGAGAGAAGAGAAAGGGGCGGGGGAAATTTAGGTTGAGTTTAAGGGTAAAGTAACAAATGAAATTCATATTAGGTATATATATCCACAAAACACAAAATTCTGAACGTGCGAATTGAGATACTTGTTAAACGAAATTGCGCAAATTTCAAATAGGTTAAGTGTAGTCAATATCAAAGACAGTACATAATACATAAACACCTGGTCTATTCTAATTTACATCTTTATTCTATTCTCCTACATATATAGTTATAATCGAAGCTGAAATAATATTCACTGTGAAGGGTGAACCAGTTTCTGTGAATTTGCTGTTTGTTTTTCTGTTGGATAATTGGCTACATTAGGTTGGTTGTTTGCCGGGCCTCAGTCGAAAGCAATAATAATTACGTACGGATTTTACATTATCTTTCCTTTGTTCGTTCTATTCTTCTTTTTGGGAGCACTTCATTTCTTCTTAGGCATGCTTAACAAATGTCCTCCGTAACATGTCTTAGTTTAATATAGTGTCTCGTGACAACTCTGCATTTCTTTCCGCATTGGCACCATCACGGCCTATATGGAGCGGCAATGTGAAATTGTATCCTAAAATGTGCTCGTGTCCCTTTGCATGGAAATCTTCATGATCTATTATTCTTAGACCGAATTGTTGTTGCTCGCTTCATTTAATTTGACAGCTTGGGCACCTTATGTTATCCATGTCTCTGTCGTCTATCATGTTAGAACGTCGGAGGCCAAGATAATTGAAGACATCGTCAAAAAGATCTCTGAACTGAAAATGTACGATGTGTTTCTGAGCTTCAGAGGTAAGGATGTCCGTGAGTACTTTGTTAAGGGTCTGAACGAGGCCTTGGTGCAAAAGGGCATAAAGACTTTCATGGATAGCGAGAACATACTGATGGGCCAGGATTTCCCATCGAAACTGAAGGAAGCCATTGAACAATCTCGCATGTACGTTGTCATTTTCTCAGAAACTACGCTGAATCTTGGTGGTGTCTGAAGGAGTTGGTGCAGATCCAAGGGGAGAAGAACAGAACAAAACAGCTGCTGCCGATATTTTACAAGGTGGCACCGGGGGAAGTAAGGGGACAGAATCCACGGGAAGTGAGTGGAAAGAAACAGAGTTATGAGAAAGCATTGACCGACCACATAAGAGCGAGTTTGGGAAGCGCAAGGTTAAAAATGGAAGGAGGCTCTCTAAAGCTGCCAATGTGAATGGAATACATCTGCATGATGGGTAAGATTTCGAACACATTCACCTTCTCCTTTCAGAAATAATTTCTACTGTTGGGTAGAGGAAGTGTTGAGACTTGGGTAGCTAAATGCATGATGAAGGGTCCCAGCAATAGACCGAGCCAACCAACCCTATGACATCGATTTATGCCTTGTTTTTGTCGGGTATAAGTGAAGGGCCACTATGTTGACGTATCATTCTATTATGATTGCTGACATATGCTTCGAGTGGGAAAGAGAACTTGAAATTTAAAAGTTGAGTCGAGTCCAATGCATCCCATAAGAAGTTTTCCGCAATTCCATCAAATGATCCATATTCATCAGCATCAATATGGCCATTATCCAGCAATTGCAAAGGTATACAGTCAAGTCCTCAATATAAATTGAAGGGCATATATATCAAAACTTGGATTTCGTTGATCTGCTCAATAGGAGCATATGCTTTTCTCATTCTCCAATTTAAAGTGGCCAATATATATATTTTAGTAATTCAATAAATTTTATTGTTACATAAGCCAATATTAACTAGAAAAGACTCAACCTAATCAAAACACTCTTGGCCCGTGAATGTGCTTCTTGTGAATGTGCTCCTCTTACCGGATTATGATGTTCACTTCATGCTAGTTGATGGCTATATTTCATAATATTCATATTTTTCTCACTTTTTTGTTTCGACAGGAACATGTCTGGTTGCATCGCTAGGATTGTTAAAGAGATGGAGAAAATGATGCAAAGGATCGAATGACAGCTAGGATGAAAAAGCTCAAAATGTCAGTTCCATCAAACGGAATATAATTTTATTACGCTGAGATTGTCGTATGATATTACTCTTAAATGTCGTGAATAAAAATTGTCGCTTTTCCTCTTTCCTCTCTAGGGTTTCTCCTCTTCATCTTATCTTCACGCAGCTTTCTTCTTCAACCTCCATGGAGGGGAGGGTTTAAGCTAGCGTCCCCTCCCTTTTTTCCTTTTTCTTTGGCTGATTTTGTTCTCTATTATATTTGTCTTGCTTTCCTCTCATTTTGCGGAGCTTTCCTTTTCTGATTTAGTCTAGATTTGGAAGCTCTTCTCTCCCATTTCAGAAAGGTTTCTATCTCTATCCAATCTAGATTTGGGGATTTTTGCATGTATGATTTCAGGACTTCACTTCCTTAGGTTTCGTTGGTGTACAAGTCCAATTCAAAGGAAATTGGAGGAGCTTCATTTCGATCTCACATGTGTCATATCTATGCTTGTTCACCTCATTACTCTGAACGACGATGGTGTTGGGGATGTTGAACCTAGGTATGTACCATCGAAAGATATAAATTAGATTTGATTGAGCAAAACTTACTATTTCATAATTTTGAAGTATGAAGTATTGGCAATGAATTGGATTAAGAGCAGTGACTGAGGTCTATTTGATAAATTCTATAGAACAACTTGGAAAACCATAGCCATTCAACAAGCACTTTGGATTAATGCAATTTGCATCACAATTCATAAAAAAAGAGGGAAAAATAGTTCCTCAACCAATGTCAATACTAGTAAGCATGATGCGAAATTTGTATTTCATAGTAATTTTAATTTAAATCGAAGGAGTATACATTCAAAATTTTCTAGTAGAGATTAATAAAGGGAAAAGTAAAAGGCATTAGAATCAAAATCATCCAATTTGCTTCCCTTAGAATCACTTCCTCAACAAGTCGTCACCAATCCAAACAGGCATGTTTTGCTAGCCAACGAGCAAATAACAGTTGGTGCAAGTGAAACCCATGGTCTCAGCATAGTTAAGACCATCTTTCTTCTTTGTTAAATTGTTTAGCTTTCCTCTACATCTGCTTCTCTTGGAATATCTTCTTCCTCGGTGTCTATTGTCTTCGTTTGAGTCTCTTTCCTTGAGAATCCAATTATTTTCTATCGGTTAACAGTGTTGGAGCACGACCTTAGAACATCCTCCTGATGCTGGCATTTTAGACGATATCAACACTTCTTTAAGCTTACTTTTGATGCTCTGAGGCGAACTTGGAAATGGCTCCAATTGTTTCATAGATGCTTCTCAACTACAGACAAACTACTGCGTAGGAGATATTCACGCCATACTTGATTGGATTCCAACGAAATCAGGCTACTCACATGCCAAATCACCTTTGGTCACATATTAAATATATGGACGTCACACCAAAGCATCGGCCACATATTAAATATATTTAGTTCTTTTAACTTTTTTATAGCCAATTGAGATCTTAAACAACCCAATTTTGCTTCACCAAAAAAAAAAAAACCCAATTTTATTTTAACGATGCTAGAGTTACTAAAATTTGATATCTTGTGATATGTTAATGAGGTGACAGTTTTTTCTTTTTCTTTTTTTGACAAAATGAGGTGATGGTTGACGTGGCAGATTACGTGGGCATTTGATACAACGCCTAGTATACGCGAGCGAGGAATATAAAAAGAAAAGCATATCAGAATGGTTGAAGATCATGAAAGCGATGGCCTTAAAGAAACTCGATTAATCTCTGGTGCATCGCGACTCTCCTTTGCTGCCGAGGTACTCGAGCAAAGGCCATGGCACAATTACAAAGGGATAATGCAGTGCCGCAGTGGAAATTATGATTGATGAGGCAGAGAGCGAGGGTGATAAGAGTCCCCTTGGACTGCTTTGTTCAGTCCCAAATTCCACGAGCGAAGAATGGAAGATCATTATCTGTGAAGATAAATAATGGCTTAGCCGTGGACTGAGCGTTTAGAGCTTCGAAAGCCATTGACAACTACGTGAACAAGATCATCTCCTACCGCCAGTGCGTGTCCCTTCTCACTTTCGTCTGAAGACACCCCACTGGGTGACGCCCACCTGATGTTTGTGATTTTGCCTCCCTGAATCCAGCTTTAAACCACCCGAGAAAAACCAAACCCATTGTTTTTAATTCAAGGATTTAAATGTTGACTACTAGTATGGTGAAATCAGTGCTCTTATTTGTTTTTTAAAATACGTAGCAGCTTGTTCCAAAGCAAAGTGACCTTCAATCTATTGTAACAACTTTTGGAAGGAATGCAGCTGTCCCTCGGTGTAATGCTGGAATTAAACCGGCGTAACGTAGTCATGTCTTGTAGACTAGTCCTTGATGAGAATTGTTCTTATGGTGCTTGGGAGGAAGAGTCTATTATAATCTCATCTTGTTGGTAGGTATGCATTGATATCTATTTTTTTTTTTTATTCAAATGTATTGTGTTGTTCGTTTTTATGTTGTTCTAGTAACGACTTGTGTTTTTCACAGGTTTAGAAGTTCCATGGTTGGATCATTGAAGTCGACTCTTGAAAACAGTACTTAGCAGAAGACTCTAATCGAGCCTAACATATCACAAGAGAGACAGCAGATAAGGGGGGAGAGTTTGTGTTTGTATTTGAAAATATGTGAAGTTCTTTTTATGTGTCATTTGAGAAGGTAACGCTGTTGGAGCTGTGATTATTTTTCCTTTCTGCGTAATGCTAGAAAGAATGATGTGGACATGAATTTGTTTTCTTATGAATGAGAGATTAGAAATGAGAAACTAAGTTTGAGATGGATGGCCTCAATTGAATGTCAGCTGATCCCACGTTTATAATGCATCAATTGTGGGTGCACAGATAGAAAAAATTTTGCATGCTAGAATTGCTCAGGGAGATGGCCTACACATCAGAGATGGTGGGTAGCTTTGTTGAGTAAATGGTTTTGAAAGAGAATGTGAATTCAAGAAGCTCACTCTTTCCGAAGATATGGGTGATGATACTAAATAACATATACATACAAAAGGCTTCTCTATAAAATAGCCTACAACATTCTTATAAAATAAAAGTTCAGGATTTTGCAAGTCTCAACTGTTGAATCACAAACAAAATTTGAGAATCTCTCTCCCAACTGTAAAAGATTCTTCTCCCTTCAACACCACTCTTCTGTCCCGTGGAAAATAGTTAAATACACAAATCACCATGTGATATGAATGTCCATTCAGGTGAATGTATTGATCAATAATTTTTAATTTAAAAAGTTGGGTTGTGATCCTCAAAAGAATAATAATACTATAAGGTTAACTTTATCTCATCACTTAGTCCTGTTAAATGAAAAAAAAAAAAAAGATAAGAATTGTATTAAGAATATCAATATATCATTCCATGAAATATCAAACGAGCTCTTCCTTTTCCACATTTTAATTTTGTGTTAGAATCCCCATTCGACACCAACCCACAACCAAAAAGTGTGAATTGACCATGAGGTGCGAAAGGCACCTCATATTGATTGTTCAAATATGTAGTATCAAACGTTACTGCTTCATCAAAACTTTCATATAATACCAGACTTCCTGCATCTGCCTGGGAAACATTCTTTAACTTGGAACTATCTTCCAATTCCATCAAATAGAAGAAAAAAACGGTCATTTCTCTTTGTATCCTAACAAAACAGTTATGATTGGTTTCACCTAGGGGTGTGCAAAAGAACCGGGATCCGCCCGGACCGTCCGGAACCGGACCGGAACCGCCCGGAACCAGTGGTTCTTGAGGGAACCGGTCCGGTTCCCGGTTCCAATTTATGAGAACCGGTGGGTACTGGTCCAGTTCCCGGTTCGCGAGGATAGCAGCTCCGTCCATCCCTTTCTTTATTTGGCTCCTCGCCCCACTCGTCGGCACCTACGTTGCCAACTTGCTGGGAAAAGGTGTTGGTTGATTGCTTAATTGGTTTGCTGAGGCTCTTTTGACTGTGTTTATAATCAGCTTGACTTCTTTGCATTTTGTCATCTCATAAGTTACGGTGATCTCGTGTTTTTAGTTTTCTCTTTTCTCTGGCCAGAAGTGCTTAATAGTGTTTTGCTCTCGAGAAAAAGGATAAAAGTTGCATTTATCACTTTGACATCAGTAAGTTTGCACTGTTAGTGTGTGCTTATCTGGGTTTGTCCATGGATTTTGGCTTTTGACTGTGTAGTTATGGCTTCACAGGTTGGTGAGGTGCTGAAAAAGCTCTAGACACCAAACCATATGCGTACAAACATTTATCATTTATGTTGAAGTAGATGTGATCATTTATGTTGAAGTAGATGTGGCTCTAGTTGAAGATAAGGTAAGGGAGGCTTGGTGTAGACGATTTAGTCATGTTGAGTGAGGGCCTTCGCATGCTCGACTGGAGATGTGATCAGGATAGGAAGACATGCGTCGGAAGGCATTAGGGAATACCTAGAAAGGAGAAAATATTTAGTGGTTCGTGCGCGCCAAGTTATCCGCTGACTTGGTGCGCACAAACCAATGAAATACTGGCACGTGTCCCCGAGCGGGACCCGCTAGAAAAGGAAGGCGCTGATTTTTGGTCGGCTCGGCTCGGCTCCACCGCGAAGAAAGGACGGTCATCATATTCCTCCCGCTCAAAATTTTTTTCTCTCTCTTCACTTGAATTTGCTGGGTTTTTCTCTCTCTCCTCTCTCGCCTCTCTCACTCTTCCCTCCCTCTCTCTTTCTCTCTCCGACGAACGTACGCGACCTCCCAGTCTCTCGTGCCCTCCCTCTTTCCCACCGGCGAACCACCGCCAGCAACCGACGAACTACCGCACCGGACCGGCGAGAGGACCGCGACCTCCCTCTCTCTCTCTACCCTCCCTCTTTCCGACCGGCGAACCACCGCACGGGACCGGCGAGAGGACCGCGAGCAATCGACGAACCACGCACGGACTGGCAAGAGGACCGCGACCTCCTCTCTCTCGCCCTCCCTCTTTCCTACCGCGAACCAACCCGAGCAAATCAGACCTGGGTTTTTTTGGGGGATTTTTTTTTTTTTAAAGGCTGAGGGGGTTGGGCTTCTTTGTTTGTGCTGGCTAAACGACAGAGAAGGCGATCATCGAAAGGAGAAGCACTGGAAGAGGAGACTGATGAGGACGAGGAAGTCATCTACAAAATCGAAGTTCCGACGAACAGGTGACTGCGAAGTTGATTCGGCATTCGGTTAGATGTTGTGTGTTTCGGATGGGTTTGGAGCTGTTTCGCGAGTCGTGGGTAAATTTTGGTTCGGGGGTTTAAGATGCTAGTGTCCGACTTCGGATGGGTTAAAGTCTTTCGCGGACCATGTTGCTCGTAACGGCTATTGAGATGCTGTGTGGTTCGATCTTTTCTTTGATGTTATGATGTTGCCGAAGGTTTTTTTTGTTATCTTTTCGGTCGATCAATGTGAAGGACTAATTGTATGTAATTGAGACTTCATAAACACATTACCACCTGAAAAGGCTCGGCTTTTGAGTAGTCCATGTGATGTAGCATTTATAGTATGCGTCGAGGCTTTTCTTACTTATGTGTTAATAGTTTCTTTTAATAGTCTCGAAAGATTGGTACAAGTCAGAACACCTTTTCACCACTTTGTGAAGAATTCTAGTTGTATGGGGAAGCGGGTTGATATTCGACCCTTGGGATTCCGGTTCATGATAATGGTCCTAAAAGGGGTTGATCTTGAATTTAGTTTATGTTCAACATTTTGTCATGCTAGATGGGTCAATCCCCAAATTTTATAGGTATTATTGTCAGCAAGAAACGTAACAAGCCTTTTTAGATTTGGTCAGTGTCGCGACCTACCCTCGGGGGGAGGGAACAGGTTTAGGGGTATTGCCTAAAGGACAGGGCTAAGACCCGTGATCGGGCGCGGCTCTCCAAGCCCATACCCCGTGACATTGGGATATTCTTTAGAATTTTTGCACAAAATGAGTCGCCACTAGCCTATTGGGGTCGGCTAGAAACCAAGTGAGGTATGGGAGTGTACCTCACTTCCTACGCAACCAGAGAATCTAGATTCGGGGACTTGATTACACTAATTAACCAATTAGTGCCCTTTCGGTACCTAATCTTGTTCATTTTAACAAAATGATTTTTTGAGAGGCAGTTTGAATTGATTTTATACTTATCCACTAACATACGAGGTGATCATGCGGGTGCGCAATCATTAAAGTAATAATCATAACTATCAAGATCCTAATTGCCATAAAATTAAACACATGCAATCAAACATAATTAGATATGCAAATAAAACATGCAACGTAATCAAAATACGAGCACATAAAGGTCTAATTACGCTAAAATGACAATACATGGCAAGTCCTAATCAAACCCCATCATTTTTTGATTTTTGAAATTTTTAATTTTTTAATTAATTTTTCGAAAATTTTTTAAAGAAAAATAACTAATTTCTGATTTTTAAATATTTTTTGAATTTTCGAAATTGTTTTTAATTTTTAAATTTTTAAATTTTTAAATTTTTTTAAATTTTTTTAATTTTTAAATTTTTTTAATTTTTTAAAGAAAAATAGCTAATTTCTAATTTTTAAATATTTTTTTGGATTTTCGAAATTTTTTTAAATTTTTAAATTTTTTAAATTTTTTTAAAAGAAAAATAACTAATTTCTAATTTTTAAATATTTTTGGGATTTTCGAAATTGTTTTCTTCTCTTTTTTTTTAAAGATTTTTTAGACTGACCGGGTCGGGTCCGACCCAACCAGGCTCGCTTGAGGACAGACCGGACTTGGGCTCGATCCCGAGGGCCCAAATCCTCTCTTTTTTAAAAAAATAAAAAATAAAAATACTTGCGGTGCCCACCGCCTGGGTGCTGATTCCGGCGGTGGACTTGCACGAGGAGAGAGGCGAGTGGGCGGGTCGCACTGGTCCAGCTCGCCGCGCTCCCCGGTCGGGATCGCTTAGTCGCGACCAAGGAGCCGCGATGGTGGGGAAGACAAGGGGAGGGGCACCGGCGATCTGGGTTGGGGTCGCACGCGGTGCCGCCGTGCTCGGAGGGACGCAGCCGGCTTTTCGGCGACGGCGGCAGAATTCCGGTGACTAAGAGGCTAGCCAGACTCTACACAAAGGAACCGGGGAGGAAGAGCCCGCTTGGACATTACGGCGAACGGGTAGAGGGCATGGGCAAAGCAGGGGGGTTTCGACCTAAACCGAACCCGAGGCGGCAACAGCGGTGACCAGCAAGCAAAACAACAATAGACAGGAACCTAAGGGGGACCTACGGAGGCCGGAGCTCGCCCGAAACGGACGGAACGAACTCCGGCCAACTACGAGCTCAAGATGCACACCAGGTGTTCGATGAAATGCCAACCTGAGTTTCGACGAGAATGGCAGCTTGGAGACGCGTCTGCGACGGCGGCAGCAGCGATGGTCGCCCGAAGATGCGTCGGCGGCGGTTGCAGCGGTCGGGAGACGTGTCGACGGCGGTGGCCTCGGCGAGTTTCCCCTCCTTGCTCTCTGTTTTCCTCGCCCTCCACCCCTCTCGTTTTTTTTTTCTCTCTTTTGGTTCCTCTCGGTATCCTCCTCTTTTTCTCGATCCCCCTATTTCTTCCCCCTCGTCTGTTTTTTTTTTTTTTTTTGGTGCAGATCTCTCCTTGCTTCTCTTCCTTTCGCTCGCGTGTGCGCGCGAATCGGCTCCGCGTGCGTCCGAATCGGCTTCACGTGCGTCCGAATCGGCTCCTCCCAATCCGCCGACCTGCCAGCGACATGATGCTGTCTCCTCTGCCCTTCCCGCTCTCGCTGCCGCCATTTACCCAAACGGATAGCCGCTTCGCTTCGCTGGTTCCCCGTGCAGAAAATGGCTGAGGGAGAAGACAACGGGTGGGCTGGGGGCCGGGCCAGAGGGAAGAAGAGGGCTGGGCCGTGTGAGGGGAAAAGAAGAAAAGAAAAAAGAAAAAGGAAAGGGAGGGTTTGAGCCCAAGCCCACGCAGGGAGAAAATAAAAGGAAAATGGGCCGGGTCGGGCAAAAGCCGGATCCGGCCCGACCCTGACCTCACAACTCTTTTTTTTTTTTTTTTATAAAGGAAATTAATAGCTAAAATTTTTTTATTCTGATTTTTTTATTTAATTTTGATTTTGATTTTGATTGATTTTTTTCTTTTATACTATTTGAAAGATAAAAACTAGGTGTCAACATCAAGTTGCGATATTGACTCCTTAATGCTGTTGGCTTTATTTTGAATCATGTCATCTAGAAACTTCATTATTTAGTTATAAGTCAAGTTTTCAAAGAGATGATGGGTTTATCATCATTTTAGTCTGTATTGGTAATTAATGATTATTCTTCTTGATAAATTCCTGCATGTAGTGTAGAAATGACTATACTATTATAATAATAAGGTATCCTCTAGGAAATGCACAGGGACGACTTGCTTTGCCTCGAAGGGCTTGCTCAAGCCCTACGTGTATTCAATAAGCAGGAGGAGACACCTCAATACAGTCTTCGTAACATCAGCAGGGGATCAATGCTTAAGATGCATGTAAAACCAGAGGTACTGATATGTTAGGATTGATCTGTCTAGATTGATCTATGCTGGAATCATTTATTACTTGAGTGACCATTTATGTGTTGCAGACCTCACCTATCCGTCCATACGTTGTTTCTGCTATCTTAAGAGGGATAACATTTGATGAAGCCAGTTATAACAGCTTCATTGATCTTCAAGACAAGCTCCATCGAACATTTGCCGGTATTAATTTTTGGATCTTTAACATGCAGCATAATACCTGTTTTCCTTCTCTATTTCAAGATTTCAGGTTTGAGAGGGAGTGGCGGGAGGACAACACATTTTTGGGAAGCTTTTACTGTGTTCATTTGAACCTTAAATGTAAAGAAGAGCGACCGTTATCTTACATTGAGATGCAACGTCCTATATGGCTTGTCCAGAGCAATGGTTTTAAAAAATTTCCAGCATGCAGCCAATTGTCTTTGCAAGCGTGCATTTTAGTGTGATACAAGAATGTTACTTTATAAATTAAAGATGTGAGGGAAGCATTATTTATTTTTATTTTTTTTTAAATAAGTCATGGCTTCACTGTTGCTTATGCTCTATATGCTCAGTAGGGGCCATATATATTATTACCCTTAGGAGGGCTTTAAATTGTGAGAAATGCCTGGATGTGAAGAGAGGACTCCGCTGAGTTGTTTTGAATAATTTGGTGAAGTGGTGATGATAGATATGTTGCTTGAACTAGTTTTCATTCTCGAGATCTATATTCAATTTGATATTTTATTTGCATGTAATAGATGCCCAGCCCTCAATCCCTCCACTTAGTACAGCAGATGCTTGTGCTTATGCTAGATCCTCAAAATGTTCTGCTTGGATTGACATGCTCGGATTCTCTCGATATTTTAGGCGAAGAACACTGGTTGCAATTGGGACTCATGACTTGGATACGCTAGAAGACCCCTTCAGCTATGAGGTATGTGTTTGAACTAATCGCCTAAACTAGAATCTAAAATGAAGAATTCTGCACATGTCCTACTATCCTCGCTTGAAGCTAAGGCCCAGCTAGAACTTAAATGGAAGGTTTTCAGATTGCTGGCATAATGGATCTTGTCATGATAGAGTGTTATCCGGGCTGGAAGCTTGTGCTCACCTATTCTTTCCTTTTTTCTCTCTATATATTTAAATGCCTGAAGGATTCCCTCTTGAAGCTTCTTTCTTTCTACCCCACACTTTGCCTCAGCATCTATTACATGTTTTCGAGGAGTTGCAGCTAGCTAGATAAGCTTTGACCAGTTCAAGTTTTGTCATCCTCTGAGCTTGTCCCAGAGGATGGTATTACTATATATATCCGAGATACTCTATTTTGATCCCAAAAATTCATAGTATTATGTTTCCCCATCAGGAGTGCTCATCTACTAGATAAAGCATAGACGTAAATAGACATGACAAGGAATTGCACATTTGGTTTAGCTTAATATGTATGAGTCATATATTTGCTACAGCTAAATGTTTCTTCTTAATATGTCAAGTTATATATCTGCTACGGCTAAATGTTTCTTAGAGCAAAGTATGATAAAAGGTTACGATAAGTGCGGCGTATCACCGACTCATGTTCCTTTTCCTTTGGTCTCAGGCTTTGCCGCCTTCTAGTATAAGTTTCGTCCCGTTGAAGCAAGTAGTTTCATGATAAAGATTGTATTTTTCTGTTCATGCATGTGCCATGAGTCTGATCTGTAGTGAAGATCTATGTATTTGTAAGGATTTTGTTAACTGTTCTCTAGGGGCAATTCTTAAGTAGTTGATTAAGAAATTTTTATGGTTTTCAATTGGATGCACAGATTGTTCTTGTGGTGTTTGTAACTTTTTCTTTGGAAAGTGAATCATATTAAATAAGTATGCTTAACAAGTGCCCTTTTGTTAACAGTGCTCTAAGGAGACTTACTAAGTAACTAAAAAGGAAATTTTGTAGTTTCTAATGCATTAGCGTGTTATTTCTAATTAATATTTTGCAAAGTGAATTATTCCAAATTAAGTATGCTTAACATGTCAATGCCACTTTTGAGTTCATGAGATTGCTTTCATTTATATATTTGTTTTGTTTTCTCTACCAACTGTGATTGATGTGTTGGCTGATCGCGCCTTAGTTTCTGTTACGATATAAGGTGAAGAACAGAGCTGATGAACTAATGGAATTTTAGAAGGTGGGTCCTCAATAGCTGCTCCTTTTAATGGTCTTTTTATAACTGTCATATTTGTTTTGTTACATATATCTTATGCTTGGAACTTGCTTATTCAGTGTGCTAGTTGATATCTTCCTGTAAATGAAGAATTATATAATAGTTCCTCATTTTTGCCATGTTGTTTTACCTGTTTTCGCTACTTTGTTGCAGTCAGATTTGAAATTGAAGAAGTTCTTGCACATAATAGAGAACTCGCCTGTGTTCCCTGTTATCTATGATTCAAAGAGGTATCTTGGTTTCTTCATACACTCTTCTTTGTAATGTGAGTTCCATGTATAAATATGAAGTGTGTATATTGATGTTAAGGGAAAATAATAAATAACCACTTAAATGTAATGACATGTTGACTTAGTTTTGATTCAACCATTGCCACTTAAGTCATTAATCATCTTTATGCAGGTTTTCCTTGGCCAAAATGGTGACCGTGATGTTGAAGGAAATGAATTACCTCGGCTAGTTTATGTCTCTCGCAAGAAGAGACCTGGTTTTGATCATCACAAGAAAGCTGGTGCCATGAATGCTCTGGTATGAATCCCTGTCTACCCGAAGTACCTTTCAAAGTCTGGACTTACTTCTCAGCTGTTTATATCATCTCTCTCAAGTTGCTGAATTACCTGCTATTTTGTGAGTTGTTAATCAAGGTGCGGGTCTCAGCAGTCATCACAAATGCCCCTTATTTGCTGAACGTGAATTGTGATCATTATATAAACAACAGCAAGGCTCTTCGAGAAGCCATGTGCTTCATGATGGATCCAATTTCGGGCAAGAAGATATGTTATGTGCAATTTCCACAGAGATTTGACAGGATAGATCGTCATGATAGATACTCAAATTGTAATGTAGTATTTTTGATGTAAAGTAAACATATATATAGGCCTCATTAATATCGTAATGTTCTTACTTTCCTTTTTTTCAGAAAAAAGCAAATTATTCATATATACTTATGTCTATACTGTTGAATCCAGATAAATATGAAGGGTTTGGATGGTAAACAAGGACCAATTTATGTCGGAACTGGTTGTGTCTTCCGGAGGCAGGCTTTGTATGGATATGATGCCCCAATAAAAAGAAACCTCCCGGGAAAACATGTAACTGTTGGCCAAAATGGTGCTGCTTGTGTTGTGGGTCTAGAAAAAGAGGTAGGAAAATAAAGTCCGATGAGCAAAAGAAGACAGGGAGGAACAGGGAGGCTTCAAAGCAGATTCATGCACTGGAAAATATTGAAGAGGGAATTGAAGGTGCCCATTTTCTATCTAAATTAATCTTTTGACTTGCATGTTGTTCCACTTGTATCAAGTAGTTGATTTTCCAAATATATGCTTTATCTGAAATCTTCATTTTTTACGCTGCATTAATTTCTACGATTGTGATTTCACATAGTAGTCTTATGGCGCTTGCTTGTTATTTCTTATAATAGAAATGGATAGATGCAAAATGATACGTACTTTTTGGAACTATATTTCAGGTATAGACAATGAAAAATCATCACTAATGTCCCGACTAAAGTTCAAGAAGAAATTCGGTCAATCCCCAGTTTTTATAGCTACAACCCTGATGGAAGAAGGTGGTGCCCCAAAGGGAGCCACTACTGCATCACTTTTGAAAGAAGCCATTCATGTCATTAGCTGTGGTTATGAGGACAAAACGGAATGGGGAAAAGAGGTAAAGATCTTACAATTTCAGCAGAAGTCACTGCTTTTGATACTGTATCGAGATTGTCTACTTTGCATTGCGCTTATTGTCTACTTGTAACTATCCCTTAGGTGGGCTGGATATATGGCTCCGTTACAGAGGATATTCTAACGGGCTTCAAGATGCATTGTCTTGGCTGGCGATCTGTATACTGCGTGCCTAAGCGGCCCGCTTTCAAGGGTTCAGCTCCAATAAACCTATCAGATCGCCTGCATCAGGTTCTCCGTTGGGCTCTTGGAAAGGTTGAGATCCTTTTGAGCAGGCATTGTCCGATATGGTATGGGTATGGCTGTGGCTTAAAATGGTTAGAGCGGTTTTCTTACATCAACTCGGTCGTCTATCCTTTGACTTCCATTCCCTTGATCGCATATTGTACTCTTCCAGCCGTTTGTCTTCTAACAGGAAAGTTTATTGTCCCTGAGGTAAGTTCCAACACACTTCCAGGAGTTCTGTGCTTGCTCGAGCAATTGATTTTGCTTGATTGCAACAAGACCATTGCTGACTTTACCTTTTCAACATTGTTGCAGATGAGCAACTATGCTAGTCTCATTTTCATGGCACTCTTTATATCTATTGCGGCTACAGGCATCCTTGAGATGCGGTGGGGTGGTGTCGGTATCCACGACTGGTGGAGAAATGAGCAGTTCTGGGTAATTGGTGGGGTCTCCTGTCACCTGTTTGCTCTCTTCCAGGGTCTACTAAAAGTTTTGGCTGGAGTCAGCACAAATTTCACGGTCACGTCCAAAGCCGGAGATGATGGAGAATTCTCTGAGCTATACCTCTTTAAGTGGACATCACTGTTAATCCCTCCCTTGACTCTGCTCATCCTAAACATAATTGGAGTCATTGTCGGCGTTTCAGATGCCATCACTAATGGCTACGAATCTTGGGGTCCACTGTTTGGTAAACTTTTCTTTGCTTTGTGGATCATTGTTCATCTGTATCCCTTCCTCAAGGGATTCATGGGAAAACAAGATCGGTTACCTACAATCATAATTGTTTGGGCAATTCTTCTTGCCTCGATTTTAACTCTTTTATGGGTCCGAATAAACCCTTTCATTTCCAAGGACGGCATTGTACTAGAGGTGTGTGGATTGGATTGCAACTAGGATTAGGTGAGCCGGAATGTTGTAGTCACCAAAAAATTTACCTGTAGAAATTTTGTTGCTGTATTTTGCACTTGATTTTGTTCGTTGGTTGAAGACTCGAAGAGGAGGGCACCCTTTTGCAATTGGCGGTGGGATTCATCAATGAGAAGGCTCCTTGAAGGGTATATGTACAAAAAAAGGAAAATTGAAAAGAAGAAAGGAAAAGTATGATTTTTGGATGTGGGCCTTGAGTTGTGCAAAATCCTCTCGATTGTTTCCGCGTGTTTAGTGTTGCAATGAGGTGGATGAAACAAGATAGTTTGTAGCTCCGGAAAAGTAAAGCTCATAGTGCTACTCGAGAAATGTAGCACTTTTTTCAAGTGATGATCTATCTTTTTATCAATGCTAGCAGGGGCTGCTGAATCATACCGTTTCCGCATTTTCCGTTGTTTTCATACTCCAATGGGACAAGCGGGATGTTTCTGGAAATATTCTTGCTGCATATGCGAGCTTCTGCATTTGTTTTATATCAGTACTTAAAACTTGTTAGGCACCCCGTTCATGTGAACATGGTACACTTGCTGGGTGGATGGACTTGGACGTGGAGACGGAACCGATTATTGCACTGGTCATTAAAATTTGCATGCGGATGTCAAGTCTATTTTCAGAAAGCCGCATGCACTGTGCAGCGTGATCAGGGGATTAACTTTGTTAGTTAAGCTATGATGATTTTTCCCCATTTTAATAATTTAGATTGAGAATTAGGATTCTGTATTCTGTGTTCTTGCATTAGTATCTTCACGCAAAAACAAAGATGACAACAATTGAAGCTCGTGGTGTTTTACTTTAGTGAAGGGTGTCGCGCCAAGAATCCAACACAAGCGCACTTTTAGGACGTTCAGCCTGACTCAGAATTTTCGTAGTTCACACAATTGGCTGTTTTCCCGATAAGCTTCTGTCTTACAGGAGAAGATCGACTCGATAAAATGGAAATACACAGTTCGCTGTGGTCTTGTAACACGTCTCTTTCTTCATGTCAATTCCTAATTCAATATTTTCATTGCCATCACCTTGATAACTCGGATGACATTGAAATACATCTGAAGGAGCACTATCACTTGCATAAACTTTAGCACGTTCGTTCTCACTTGCATAAGGCACTAACATTTCCTCGGGCACTCCCATCTTCCAACTTCTCAAGATCGATATACTCTGCGATCATGGCAGAGACTTCCCACTCCATTGACTCTTTCTTGTTCTTGATTGTAAGCTCATTTACAGTTTTGGTAGTCAATGCCATGGTCGTCTGGTGTGTCTGTCCCTTCATGTTCCATAGCATGGGACTATTCTGACATAGCCATGTCCTCAGGATGCTCATCGTCGGTGACTCTGAGGACAGCTCCCCCGTCTTCTTTGGTTTTCAACGGAGACTTGTTTAAAAATTAATTTGTGCTTTCTTGAATTCCGCAGTTTGCTCAGCAGGATGATCCTCGTGATCTTTCAAACCTTCTACAGCAACTACTGGAGCATTTTCTCCCAACTTTGTGCTCCTTACCTTTACAGTATCGGCAATGTTTACATTTCAATTACTAAGTCTCGCTTCCTCGGTGTCTGCATCCACCTCACTTTCTGAGTTGTCAGCAAAGACAGGGCTCATTGTAAGTATGTCTGCTACTCTACTTGACTCTCCAAAGACTTGTTTTCTGCATTGGGAAACAAAACACTAATCCAATATAATCAACAAAGCAAATGTAGGAATTAAGGGTTTACATTATGAAATGAAGATGTGAATAAGTACTTACTGTGAATCAACGTATCTATGATTGATGAAACCGAAGAGATTTTAGGATATTTGCTCCTGTCTTGTTTCTAGATTTAATCTTTTCTAACTTCAAGAGGATTGTAAGTAGCTTCACTTCGTTTCACTCTCAGTATGACAATGGCCATTAAAACGGTTAATATCATAGGATACTATCACATTAAAACGGTTAATATCATAGGATACTATCCATGTTTTTTGCATAGCAATGTATACATACCCCAAAAATCAGTCCAGAGGACAACTCCGCAGTTTAAAAGGAAAAATAGCTATATAGATGAGTACCTTTACAGCAGCTGTACGTATAACAAGCAGCACAGCCACCATCCCCCACTCGTACATCAGCTTCAGCAGCCCTTCCAATGGCACAAACTGCTGCACTCAAACCAGCCCCAACTGAAAATGAGCAGTACCATCAAATGTCTTCACAGCCTCAGTTGATCTCAACACTATAACGAAGTCTGTCAATTCTCCTCCAGCCTGCAATCACCCTTGACTGGTTACTATTGACTGGAATAAGGATATCTCTACATAAAAATATAACACAAAATCAAACATTTCTTGCAGGGATAATCTTTTCATTTATGTATTTGATTTTTACTATTATTGTTGTTATCATTTCGGGAGGAAGGGAATCGACTAAAGATTTCTTTAGTTGATTTTTATGTTTTATGCAAGACTTCTTTGCTCGAGCTTAAGCCACACAGGCAGAAGCTATTAATGCAATAGACATGTTAACAGAAAGGGAACGATTATAAGTAACACAAGGGCAATCTCTGGCTCAGGGACTTCTCCCACTTCCACAAAAAAAGCAAAACACAAATTCAGAGAAAGGGAACAGAGATGCAGAAAGGAACTTGAAAACTCAATGGCAACATGGTAATCAAACAAAAAGTCCAAATCTCATCCTGAGAAATACTGTTCTTAGATAGAGTTCCAGAAAGGAGAAACAAATGGCACATTCCATGAAATAGAAGGATGACAGACCAGACATTTACAAAGGAAAATTCTCACGGAGACCGTGGAAATGAAGCAGACAATACGTCAAGCATTCCGGATGGAGTAAAAAATCAAATTGGTGTTTATTATCTAAACAATCATTTTGAGCACGTTGATTCACGTGGTTAATCTGCAGACTGCATGAAAGCCAAAAGCACTTGTTGGTTCCGACGCTTGGCCCTTAAGGTTGATGAAATCAAAATCCAGGTATATGATAAAACAAGCCTACCTGTGCTCCCCACCCTATTCCACATGAAGAAATTGCAGAAGGTGGAGACCATGAGCTGTCTTCCCTACGAGCAACCACAAGGCCTGTTCCAATATTGTAGGTTACCATCATACCAACTTTCACAACAGTAATTATCGCATACATGACTGTCTCGACCTGCTGATTTACACCACCAGATGAACACAAAATACACAAAGTAGTTTATGTAAATTCTCAACTTCCTTGGTCAGCGATGCTCCTAAATCAATTGCATTTCAAGAGCTCTTTCAAGCTGCTAGATGCCCACTGTTTTCTGTCACTTCCATACTGTGGAATATTTTCATGATACAAAACAAGCTTTGAAGAGTAAGTTCAGCAACCATGGTCGCAGTAGATGCATATTTGGATGAGTGTGGCACTAATGATGATGCCTCAGCTGTGCATACACCTGCCATATATCAATGACTAGTTTCTTAAGAACTTGAAGCATTTCTGAGGAGAAGTCTAAAACAGGACAAACCAAGCAATCAGAACGGTTTGTAAGGAAATAATGAGAGCAGTACACAAGGGACACATAGGACATACTGTCAAGCAAGAGATGACCCCTCTTGCATCTAGCCTGCACTCCGCTTGGATTTGTGCTTCGATTTCTTGTCTCGTTTCTTACTACTGCAAAGCATCAATCTCATAGGTTTCACATGCCAATTGTTATCAAGAATAAAAGAAATCAGAGGACAGGGGTTTGAAGGAATTACTCATCATGTGAACTAAGGCCCCAACAAGACCTCAGCTTCCTGTTGATGTGTTTCATATCTTTCTCAGAAGGGAATTTATATGTCCTAACCTGTATTCAGTCAGCAGCATGAAGAACAAATTAGAAACTTTTTATCAATACCTAGAACTTGGTTCACATGACTTGCATTTTCAAGTAGAATTGAGATCGCAAGACCAGTTATGCTTTTATATTTTGAGATAAATGCGAGAAAACTTGAGGATTTACCGAGGAATCTATCGCATTCAGATGCTGAATGAGCTCTGTGCTGCTGTGAATGGAATTTTGGCGTATGAGCATGTTCTCTAGGTATCTGAAAAGAAGCATAAATTTCAATTGACCCAATCATCATTACAACTAAGGTACCAAGAGAATCAGACCAACTGGCTGCCCCAATGTAGAGATGTCTATGGCAAGTAATTCTTATTGTTGGTTTCATAAAATAAAAAATTGAGTTGCTTTTAACCTTTCATAGTCCAGAACTCTATGCACCTCATTAGCATGACGCAAAGCCGCCAATGCCAGCTGCACCAGAAATCATAAAAAAGCCTTTAACAATATAACATGGGAGTTCAGCTACACCATCAAACTAAGGAGAAATTCTAAAGGATCTATTCAGTGAGGTAGAGACCAAGATCTTGGAAGCGCTCAAGAGTTATAATTTCCAAACACATCCACTATTACCGGTATTGCAGCCAACATTTCTAAAGGTTACAAAATTGCTCCTGCACCATATTTCTCTGTTGCCCAGATACCCATTTAACACGTTGAAGCATCTGACATGAGTTCAACTCCTTTTATTCGAACAAATCTATACTCCTCATATAGAGTATATAAACCTAATGGGAAATTATCCAAAAATTGAAAGCAAGTTGCCGGGCCTAAAAATTTGCTCATGAACCAAGTAAAAGTAGAGCTGTAAGAAAAGGAAAGTGCAAGAAGTACCTGTCCAGGAGGAAAGAGAAGTGGTGCATCAGTAACCACAATTTTGTCTACCTCCTCTTTTGCAGTTTGCTGGAAATGATCAAGAACCATAATGCAGAAAATTAGTGTGACATAAGGATATGAGCAGTCTATTTCCAAAAGTACACATTTGCAGCAGTAATATAAATAAGAAGAAGAATATAAACAGGAACATATAAAACGAAACAATTGACTTAATATACTGTTGAACGAAGATTCTATAACGCTTGGGTCAGAGGCTCTCACATACATAAGGCAGAAGCCATGTAATAACACTATTTGAAGTTCATCAAAAGCATGCAAATTTCTGAGCACAAACATCCCCAGCAGTATGGCGAAATGCCAGATGTCAGCTCAACCCACCTGCTTATTGTAGCCTTTAAGCTTAATTTCCTTCCAAGGGTCATGCTTCTCTAATGTCAAGCAACTAAGTTGATGCACATGGGGTGGTTTTGTGTTTACTTCCCACATGTTATACTTACAACTAAGGTTCTCACTCAGTTAGATCTGTTAAGAAGCGAATAAGTTTATTGAGGTAGATATACAGTTCCATAAAGTGCTAAAGACTGGCCTAGCACATACACAAATATAACAGGGCAACAATTTGGCATTTCTCAATTGCATGTTCATCTACAAACAGATACGCTCAATTTAACAACGGTTTAAGGCGATGACCCACTAAGCATATGGGGTGGTTGTTGTCATAAGGAACTGGCATCGAAAGCTTTCTCCCTTGAGTTAAGTTCCTCAATAGGTAAAACTCCGCTACAATTGAGAGGAGATCCTTCATCTCAGCCCCACTAGCTGCGATCAAGACTACCATCGGAGTTAATGGTTATTTTTTAATTTCGGACCAAATCTCCCATGAAATCTGAGAGAGCACTCTGAGTGGAAAATTGAAAGTTAGGGTAGACGAGAGAAGGAATGATGGTCAGGCAATGCATGTCAGTTTCCACTGAGTGAAGACCCGTTAAATCAGATACTAGAGACATATCTAGTCCAGCCTTTTCAGCACAACTCAATCCAGACATGCTAAACTCAAAGACTTCTCTCTGCATGGTGGATTGTTCAGCAATTCCGGTGCCCAGGGGCCCAGTAGTTGAGTGGACATCTGCAATCATAATAAATAAACCATTACTTGACCATCCCTCTCACGACAAGTAACCTGTTTAACTGCAAAGAGCACTGCAACACATGCCCTACAAAAGCTATATTGTTTTCTTTAGAAGCAGATCTTGGTTTCAGTGATCTCCTAAACCTATATAGATGGTTCAGCACTTTAGCCAGTTCTACCAACCTCAACAGTAATCCCCCATTTGTTGTTGAAATTCAGTTTCCATGAATTTTCTGACCATACAAATGCAAGTGCCATGAATAAATTGCTAGTTTCAGTTTCCATTAAGCGTATGATTCTACAAATTCGTGTGGCCTAATATAATTGCTTACACCATCAAGCACTTGCAAAAGGATACAAATTCATATTCTTAAGTAGTTTTGTGGTAAGATGATTTAAAACTGTAAGGGCGATAAATAATAATGGCCCCAAAAAATTTCATTATCTCTGTGGCATGAAGGGTGAGATTTTCATCAAATGAAATCAATGACTTGAAGCTTGTAATTAACAAATTTACATGAGAAATAAATTATACCCAGAAGGAACGCGAGCACTTTATTTCAAGGTCTCTCCTTTTGGACAAGCTGACATATAACGTGAATTGATTTAAAAATAAAAAATAAAAAATAAAAGAGAGAGAGATCTTCAACTGAGTATTAGGTGCATACCTTGCAAATCTAGAATCATGGGATCTTTCTCCACAGAATCAATCTGCACACACTGCTTTGCTGCTAACAGTACATATAGGGGTTCCACTGCCTCCTTGAATTGATTAGGACTGAGGGTCATGGATCCCAATCTTATAATGTCTTGTCTTGTCCTAGCAGCAGGCAAAATTGGCTGAAGATCCTGCACTTTCCATAATTAGATTTCCTGAATGCAGGATGCAAAATAACAAGGAACCGACACCTGACCAACATTAGCCATTTCTATAATCTAACATAGAACAAAAGAAAATCCCTAGCAAACATCACTGCACATAGATCTAAACCACCCTAAACAATTGAGGAGGTCAGAATCAACAAAGACAAAGCTTCGCAACGTGCAAGCACCAATGAAAAGCAAAATTTAATTGCAACTTCGCAGCACTCTTTAAACCCGAAATCACCAAGCTTGGAGCATCAAGCCACGGAGGTCAAGATGGAGTTGTAAAATTTCAATCTTTTAGACAAAGAGTGGTGAAAAACAAAAAACTCGTGATCAAGAGATCTTACATAGATGAATCTCCTAGAGAACCAGAGTTCTGCAACACATCAGAGGCCCAGTCAACGACGTGCACAGTGCAGCATCGAAACTCACAAAAGCCGCAGCTAACGACGAGCTACAGAGCTAAAACACCACACGACCCAATCAAAGACTGAACGCCAAGCAGCAAGCACGGAGCTGCCACGACAACAGAACAAAATCGACAACACCGCACAAGAATCAACCGACGGAAGCTATCCAAAGCGCTTCGGCAATCCCTAGGCACGAAACCCAGTTCGTTCCGATTCGAATCCGCGACGGACGGAATCGAGAGGAACCGAGAGAAGTCGAGACTCACCCTGACGACTCTGCTCGCGCCCTTGCTCCTGACCGAGAACGAGGCTCGGCGGATAACCATGCGAAGCCATCAAGTAGAGCTCCGCCATCATCGACCAAGAACGAGGCGAGGAGGGAAGCGCTTAGGGTGAGTGAAAGGGCTCGAGACAGAGAGGAGGGGGGCGCTTGGGGTGAGTGAGAGGACTCGGGACAGAGAGGAGAGGAGTGCTTGAGGAAGAGAGAGGCAGAAGCGGGAAGAAATAGCGCGCGCTCCGTTGAAAAGAAGAGAGAGAAAATGCAGCAGGCCTCTCCTTCTTCGCCGCGCCGTCGACCCCGCCCAAGTCCGCCGAGATCTCCCTCGCGACCGAGCGGGCTAGCGTCAGGGACAGCGCCCGGTCAGCGGCGGGGAGCCTGGTGCCGCTCGGGAACGAGACCGAGATGAACAGCGAGGCTTTTGGGCAGGCGGAGCCGGAGGCGGAGCCGGAGGAGGTGGGATGCGCGGAGAAGGAAACAGAGGAAGGCTCTGAGCGTTCTCGGTTCTTCGGTTCTTTTACGAGGAAAGAGAGAGAACCGGCCTATTCAAGTGAGGAGAGAGAGAGAAATTTTGAGCGGGAGGAATACGCTGACCGGCCTTTCTTTTCTGCAGGTGGAGCCGAGCCGAGCCAGCCGAATACCAGCCCTTTTCTCATTTTCCAGGGGGTCCCGCTCGGGACAGGTGTCGGTACCTGAGTGGTATGTGCGCGCCACGTCAGCGGATGACGTGCGCACCACAAACCATTGAATATTTTCTCCCTAGAAAGACATGGAGTACCCAGACTTATGGAGAGCTTGATACAGAGTTGATCACAAGTGATAATATTATTATTGTGAGATCGATTTCATAGATCCACCTGAGAACCGGATCAGACCGGCGGTCCGGTTCTCAAATGGATCCATGCAACAAACGGGTGGAATCTTGTTCTAATTTTTTGGAACCGGTCCTTAAGCGGGCAGTTCAGGTTCTAGGTCGGGAACTCGCGCGGACCATGCACACCCCTAATTTCACCTCTCCAGTTCCAAGTCTTCAACTTTCTTGCCTTTTCAATAAAATTTTGAAATCTTTCTCATCAAAGAGTTTTTCATTCCCTCCTGCCTCGACAACAGACAAGTTAAAGTCCTTGTTGATCCTTATACTGCTCTATCTAGAGAATATGCAAGAGTTGAGTATTCTACCTTACCATCATCTCCAATTTTCTACCTACTCCTTGAGACACCCAATCCCACTTGTTTAGCATATCTTTTATCGTACTCTTAAGGGATCCTCTACATAATCAAATACCATTCCTTCCCTCGGTTTTCTATCACATTTTCTTCTTTAATTTGATTTCAATTTGCTTCATCACCAATAGCTTTTGTCTCACATTCTTCATCATCAGATAGTGTGTCAATGTCCTGCATTTGTGGGGTTGATGCGCATTTTTCTTGCGTTTGCTAAAACTATAGAAAGCAAAAATTTTAGTATGACAATCAATTAGAAACATAGGTACACAAAAGATCGTAATCTGAGATTTTTTTCAAATAAGATATATGACGCACTAGTAGCTTATTCATATAATCGTAAATTGACACAATAGCTAATTTATTAATAACAACTTGTGCATTTTTTTTCCTGAAAATAGGAGCATATGGCGCACGAACTATATGCAGATCAAAGTCCTTTAACCATGTCTTCTATTTAATAAAAATATTACGATTGGTGGACGGAGGAGAAAAAATAGGTAGGACTCATCTCAGGCAAGCACAAATTATAAACATAGAGCAACAATAGTTAAAACGCATAAAACCCAACGCAAAAATGACAAAACCTAACACGTATTTCTCCTAAATCTTAAAAATCAAATAATCGTGGGGCAAAAAAGTCAACAGTTAAAGACTTTATATATACAAGCAATCCATTTCGTCCATGGGTGCCAGATAATTGGTTTGGTTTTTCTATTTAGTTTGTGTTGACACCTAAATTTTGGCGATCCATTTAGTCATTATTGCATAAAAAATTAGGGGTTAATTTTATCCCTGAAAAAAAAAAAAAATATTAATTGCATAGCTACATTTAGTTTGCATATTTTGCATTTTATTTACTTGAATCGGTAGCGGATGGGTCGAATTGGTGTTTCGGGTTTTAAATTGGCGAGGTCGACTAAGCCCATGAAATGAGCAAATTAGCCCAAGCCCATTATTTTTTGCAAATCAATTATCTTGTGAAAAATTGAAATTTGATGCAATATTCTGATGATTGTTTTTGAAGATTGAGAAAACCGCATTGCAATATCATCTTTATCAATAGGCAATAAAATCATTAGAGATATTCAAGAGATAAGGAAAATAAGAAGATTTTGGGTGATCGGGAGGTTATAGATTATCTTCGTGTATATTGAAAAAAACGAGATAAAATTCTACGAAGATTACCTATTTTCACCTATAAAAAGCAATCAGGTATGTGGAGAAGGGCGGGGTTTTTTTAAAAAAAAAAATAAGAAAAGAAAGAGGAGGAGGAGTTTCGTTTCTGCAGAAAGAGAGAAAGAGAAAGAGTGCAGGGAAAAGTTAAAAAAAAAAAGGAGAAAAGAGGAAGTGACGTGAGAGGAGACAGGAAGAGAGAGAAAGAAATAGGAAAAAAGGAAGAAGAACTGTTCTTCTTCCCCGGTGGTCTCGACCGCTACCCGCACCCCGTGCCGACGCCCCCGCCTGCCGCCTCCGACGGTGTGCCCTCGCAGCCGCGCCGCATTGTTGTGTTGCACCTCCGCCTCAACTCCCAGATCGATGCCACCCCGACGTCCCCGCCGACCCGCGCCGCTCGCCGCCTTGAAGCCCGGCCGCCGCAACCGCCGCGCCGCCCGAGTCATCGACGCGGCAGATCCTGCGACCCGCCCGTGCGTCTCCGGACGCCGCGTCCCGCCGACGTTTCCTCTGCTCGCTCGTTGCTGCCCGAGCCGCCAGCGATCAGCCGCGCCGTCTCCCTCGCCCGCGAGTTCGCGTGTTGGTCTGCCCGGGAGCCGCGGCCATGACCCCGCCGCGCTCGCACCGCCGAGCACCACCGTCGCCGCTTACGCTCTGTCCGATGTGTAACCCTGCCCGTCGCGAACGATTGCGATCCTTTGTGTCGCTCCCCGCCGGTCGACACCGCAACTCGACGACCCGTGAAGCCGCTCCGCCTGCGAGATCCGAGCCCACCGCAACACCGTGACCAGATTCCCGAGTTGCAGTCCCATTCGCTGCCGTGCCGTCGGGCCGAGCACACCGCACCCGCGACGCCGCCGAGATCTCTTTGCCGCTGCTCCTCGTGACGCCACCGCTCGCCGCCCGATCCGCTGTTTTTGGTCCTCATCGCCGGAGCTCCGACGATTAACTCCTGGTGGACCTCCTCGAAGACCCACGTTTCCACGTAGGAAAGGAAAAAGAAAAAAACAAAGAAAAAAAAAGGAAAAGGGATTTAGGTAGATTTTTTATTTTATTATTATTGCTTATCCAGTTATAGTTTTTTTATTTATTTTCCTTTATATCTGGTTTTGTTTAGTAGAATTGTTCCTCTTAAATGTTTGATTGAGATTCCAACATGAAAGTGCCCCTCAAGTTAGGGATTGATAGTCCGATTTTCGCGCCCAAATCCGACTCGCAATCCCTTATAAAAATCGACAATCCAATCTCAAGCCCGAGATTTGATTCGCGATTTAAAAATTAAAATTGGTCAACCCGATCTCATGCGCGAGATATGGTTCGCCAATTTTTAGATATCAATCTTATCTTTTGTTTGATTTGCTATCGTCAAGTTGGTTGAGTCAATCTTATTTTTGTAAATAAAATCCAAAAAAATCTGAATAAGGATTAGGTTTGTTTTTATTATCTTGCGTGTTTAGGATTGCAATTTAATTTCGAATTTTATAAAAACACAAAAAAGAAGTCATCATGCATATGTCATATATAATTAGGGCATTGTCATGGCATATTAGATAAAATTGCTTGTTTCATTTTAAATTTAGATAATCTTTTTAGATAAATTGCATTTTAGATTTAGATAATGTTTTAGTTTAAATTAGGATTTAATATGACTTAATCCCTAGTTTAAATTAGATAGAATCTTAATCTAGCTAGATCATTTGAAATTTCATAAAATTTGTCTTAGAATAAATTAGTTGCAATTTCTAGGACAGATTGCATTTTTTAATAAAAAAATGTCATATGCATATGTCATGTAGAATTAGGGCATTCTTTGCACGTCATTGCATGCTAAGATTGCATATTATAGGTTTAGACAATTTCTCCTAAATAGATTGCATGCTTATTAGAAAAATAAAAATCACGTGCGCATCATATAGAATTAGTTTCATACAATGCACGTCATTTAGTGATTTTGTTAGGTGCATGTAATTAGAAATTGCCCGTCATTAGAATTAGGTCATTAGATTAATTTAGATTGCATATTTAAATGTTGCATTTCTTTAATTTCGAATCTCATAAAAATATAAAAAAATTATTTAGAATAAATCATCTCATGCTTAGGATAAATTACATGCTTAGTTATGTCACATTGCTTAGGTCATGTAGCTAAGTCATGTTGCCATGTTATATCATTTCATGTTAAATTAGTGGCATGCATTGCATATTTCATGATTTTCATTAATTAAGTGAAAACAAAACAAAAATTGCGTGTTAATTAGAAATCATATTTAGGACTGCTGATGTGAATTCTAAACTAATATTGCAGATGCTTTCGTTGCTTTAAGGTAAGTTCTACATTATTTAATTGCTTTATTGGGTGCTAAATTGATGGTTTGCGCACTTGCATGAACACCTCACATGTTAGGGAGATAGTTTAAAATCAATCCAAATTGCTTGTCAAACATTTTTTTAAAAAAAGAAAGGTACCGAAAGGGCGTTAGAGAAATCTAACGTAACCAAGTCCCCGTATCCTTAGTCTCAGTTCGTAGGAGTAAAGTGAATCTCCCATTACTTTACTTAGGTTTCTAATCGACCCACCAAAAATAGATTAGTGGCGGCTCCTAATTGAAAATCAATTGCATGTTATAAACTTGAACCTAAGTCGCGGTGGTATGGGCCGGGAGAGCCCGAGTTAAGTTTAGACTTAACAATCCATTAGCCAAACCCTAAGTGGTTCAAACCCCGAAAAATTGGTCGCGACAGCTTGGCGACTCCGCTGGGGACTTGAGTTGAAATTCTTAGTGGACTTAGGCCAATTTTCTTTTTGAAAAAAATGCTTTTGTTTGGCAAAGCGAGGATTCAGTACGTCCTAACATTTAGGTGTTAAATGTTCTTGCAGATTGGGAGGTATAAGGGGAAGTGTTTGCTGACCTTTATTTTGCAGGAAGGTGTATGAATGTATGGTTTATTTTCATATATGAAGTGTTGCTTGATATAAAATGTTGCGCCTGCCTTGCATCTAGCACTACACTATTGCACACACAACCTGCCGCCGGACTCAGGCCGCACAGATCATTTAGGATGGTCTTGAAATGGATACCACTCCGACCGCATGCTCGCTGATACAGTCGCCCATCTCAATCCCGAAGTTTCTTTCATGGTGTCAAGAGCACCCACCTCGGTCCGCATGCTCGCGACCCGGGTCGGCTCTTTGACCAAGCCGGAGTCATGAGGACCCGACATAGTCCACAAGCCCGTGGCTAGTCGATCATCCTTGTGGCTTCACTTTGATAAGCCTTATAGATTAGAAATCGAGCCACTTACCATGCGCATGTCTATGTGATTGCCGTCGATTTTTTCTTAAAGTAAGTTTTCTATCCCTATACCATGCAATTTATTTTGTCATGCTTTTGGTTTGTCCATAACAATTTAGGATAGTCATTTGATCTAATTCCTTTCAAGAATGAAATGAGGAAATTGCCATGCAATAAATCATTTGGAAAATAAAAAAAACTTTGGAGAATTTGTTTTCAATTCATGTCTAGGAAATTTGATTTTACTAGGATGTCTATTTTTCTAGCTCTCTTTAGGAAATTCCCTCCTTGTAAGAGGTTTTTTTTTTTTTTTTATGAAAAAAAAATGATGAAAAAAAAGTTGATAGATCATTGTCATGGATTGATTCTTTATTTGCACCTCATACTTATATATTTTTAATTCATTTGAATTAGGTGATAACGAATCCTCCGCGTATTACGCGATCGAGGGCTAGAATGGCCGACCAAACCGAAATGCGTGATCGTATCTCCGCTATGGAAGACCAACTCCGACAGTTGCTCACCTCTATGCAATTCATGACAGCTCAAATCCAATCCCTCCAAACGGATTTGACTCTTGTACCTGCTCTCCTTGAGACAGTAGTCCTGAAGCAGTCAAGTAAGACCCAAATGGGCAATGGTGACATGCCGACCTCGGAAGATGACCCACTTTGTTGGTCACTGCTGAAAAACCTAAACCTGACAATGTCCCTAAGATGGGGCAAGATGAAATGGAAGTGATGGACACTCTGGGGCAGCCTAGTGGCAAGTTTGATTACCTAGTGAAGTATTCGGCTCCTCCCAGCTTTTACTTTGACTCCCGCAACATAGTTCCAAGTGGATGGGATGACATGGACGATCTGACGCCTCCAAAGACAGAGAACTCTGATGATGCCCTGGAAGGAATCACAAGTCTGTTCGATGACCTCTTCATAGGAGCCAATGACGAAGGACCTTCGGAAGACATGGACGTTAGCCTGCAAGAGTAACATTCTTGTTGCACATTCCCCGCGGAATTTTTATCGCTTTCTAGGAATGTTTATCACTTTTAGGATTGGTTTCCGCTTTTAGGAATCATTTTCGATGTTTTCTCTTTTTAGGGTTAGGAATCACAATTTCCATTCTAATAATGTAATTCATTTGATTCTATTCAATGAAATTACAATTTTATTTCCAATTTTGAGGACATGATGGGGTACTCCAAACCAGTCCAATGACGATATCCAACCATGAAAAAGAAAAATATCATCCACGGAGAAATCCTGAGGGCTGGACTCTTTCATGTTTCTTCCCAAAAACTTTTTCAAAAACAAAAGCATTTCACTGCTAAAAAAAATTCCCAAAACTTGTAGCAGATTAAACCTGTTTGTTTTTCTAACTCATTTACTTCATGTCTCAGAGCATAACAGAGAGGCGTTTGAAAATAACGCATCAATTTCCAATGATAGTAGGCCCATTGATTTGGGAACATACATCCGAGAGGAAAAATAGACGTGGGGGCAAATGATCATTTCCTAACTGATCTTGATGACATCTCCCAAGAGTGAAGAAAATCATATGGACTCCAAAGTGTGATATGTGGCACATCTCATAACAATTTGTGTGAGATGTCATTCTCGAAGGCCAAATGAAGTTTCTCATTTCCATGAGAAAATGATGAAACAAGTCAAAAGAAGATCATCCGTCTTAAATGAAATGGATACATTGCGTTCATGAATATAATTAATTTCGGAATTGACACTTTTGTTCTTTTCCTTGTAGATGAAGAATTGGGGTACTATAGATTCTAGTAGTGACATGACTGAGACAAAATCTCGATCCGAGCCAAAATGGTTGTGCCATTTGAATTTACTTTGAGTTGCATAGTATCCTATTCATGCACGTTCTCTTGTGCAGGGGCAAAAGCAAGAACGGAGTATTCATCAAATCAAAAGCGAATTTTCACTTTTGATTGATAAAAGACGACAATCCTTTCTAGAGCAATCCCCTGAATGAATGCTTAAAACCATGTTTTGAGTGCAATAAATTGTTTGTTTTGAAGTCACAAACACTTTTCATGCTTAAAGTTGCTGGACTCATTTGAAAAGAGAATTTTCATATTGATTTAGCTAACCAATTTCATGTGGAGATTTGTCAAGACAGACAATTTAATGGAGTGACATCAATGCTTAAGAATGCTGAATGAGACGTGTCAGTATGATGAAAGGCAAGCCTTATCCTATACACAGTCCCCTACTTATACAATTGTGAGATGAGTATAGAAAGTTCCATATTTACAAGGTAAAGAGTTCTCTCGCAAAAGGTACGATGACCGAAATGATGAGGGGCAGTTTATTTCTCTATCCCAAACACTATAGGTGATCCATTGCTTAACCCTCTTGAGCCTTATACACTTGTGGAGATTCTTTTCAAATTACCCCTGTCAAGAATCACCCCACATCGGGGCAACTAAGAGATCAAATGGCATCATGAGGTGAGGAAAATGAATTGAAATCTTCTTGCTCTCACTTGCATCAATCTTCAAGTCATGCTATTACATTGAATTCATGTGTTAATTTAAGTGCCTTAGGATGATGAAGAGCATTTCTTTCTCTATCCCATACACTTATATCCTTTGCATAGCCCATTTGAGCCTGCAATTTTATTTCTTTAAACCCGGTTGGTGATCATCCCCACCTTTGGGGCAAGACAAGAGACATATGAAGACCTTTGAAAGTTTGAATGTCATTCAAAGTGTAATTGCTTGACACATGCATAGAAATCAAAATAGAATTAAGGGGCATGAAAAAGCAGTGTGCCTGGTAAAAGGAAGGCCAATGCCCATGAAAAAAAGTGAAGAAAAAATGAACAAGAACTAGGGGCATGAAAAGCGGTGTGCCTAGTAAAAGCAAGGCCAATGCCCATAAATGAAAAAAAGAGAGTCAAGATAGATGACTGTCAATTGCTAGAATTAAATCCCAATGGAGTAATACTCAAAGAGCTCAAATGTTGAGTTTTTACAATCAATGGGACATTTCATGAAGACAATCCCCAATGGTGAAAAAGAAAACTGGTGGCAATGCCAAGATGATCATCAACTCTCACCCTTAACACATATTTTGAGCCTAATGATCATGTCATTTCTCAACCTATGAACCTAGCCTACGTTACGTCCTTTACAAAGTCTCTTCAGATTAGGGCACTTGAATTAACATAGGAGTTCATATGTTTATAAGCATCGCTCGAAGAAGTACGAGCAGGATCATTTCTTTCTCATTTTGCAGGGTTCTTGACTTGTAAACCCGGAGATGATTACAAAATTGTTCTTTCAATTGCCTTGACTCAAAGAGTCCCTTTGTTAAGCCATTAACCAAGCCCACATTACGGTCCCTATTAAAGATCTCTCGGATTGGTAAGGTTGTACCTCTTGCGAAAACTCGGACCCTTGTTGGTGTGATGATAGTGAGATGGAGCGATTCTCATAAAATAGCCTCTAAATGAGAGTGAGTGAAAGTCCTTTCTAATTGAAGGTCCCTCATTTGGTATTCTTAAGAAATCCATGTCATGAGTGAAAATTGTCTTGAATGATAATTCTCTCCAGTGGAAATTTGGGTGATGCAAAGGTCATTATGCATAAACCCCGATTGAGTTGATGAAAACCTCACTGAATTTTGAAATGTGCATTCTAGAGTAGCTTAGATTGTTTATCTCTTTAATGAATGCATATCAGTTTTTGCTCTAAATCATGTCTGACAGGTAATTCAAGTTCCTTTCAGAATGTTTCATGATATTAGGAGGTGAAAGGCCTCCACAGGATATCTAATTTCCAAAAGACATATCCCAAAGAATCGGAGATATCATCGGTAAGTATATCTCTACCCATTTTCACACTTGACTCGGTCAAGATGTCCATTTATATTGACCTGGCGTGCTTTCGTAGCCCAGAGTCCCTCGTTATCGACTCGGCGTGCTTTTGTAGCCCGATGTCTCTCTATATTGACCTGGCGTGCTTTCGTAGCCCAGAGTCCCTTTCTCATTGACCCGGCGTGCTTCAGTAGCCCGGTGTCCTTTATATTGACTGGCGTGCTTTCGTAGCCTTGAGTCCCTTCTCATTGACCCGGCGTGCTTGATGAGTCCCGGTGTCCTTTATATTGACACAGCGTGCTTTCGTAGCCTGAGTTCCATTCATTGACCCGGTGTGCTTTCGTAGCCCGATGTCCATTTATACCAAATCGGCGTGCTTCCGTAGCCCGGATTTCTTTTATCAACCTGGCGTGCTTTTGTAGCCCAGAGTCCCTTTTAATCGACACTCGACTGAGTTGTCCCCCAAAGATTTTCCTCCAGAGCCAATCTGATTAAGGCGACCGAAGAACGGTTCGGGTCCTGGTCAGTTGATCTCTTTTGCAAGGCTGGGCGACCGAAGAATGGTTCGAGTCCTAGCCAAGCAAAACCTCGTCTAGGTGACCGTAGAATAGAACGGGTCCTAGACAACATCCATTTCCCTATTCGGCCCAGTAGAATGGTACGGGTCTGGAAGGTAAATCCCCGTTTAGGTGACCGTAGAATAGAACGGGCCCTAGACAAAACCTATTTTCCTATTCAGGCGACCGTAGAATGGTACGGGTCCTGAAAGGTAAACCCCCGTTTAGGTGACCGTAGAATAGAACGGGTCCTAGACAAAACCTATTTCCCTATTCGGGCGACCAGTAGAATGGTACGGGTCTGGAAGGTAAACCCCGTTTAGGTGACCGTAGAATAGAACGGGTCCTAGACAAAACCTATTTCCCTATTCAGGCGACCGTAGAATGATACGGGTCCTGGAAGGTAAACCTCTGTTTAGGTGACCGTAGAATAGAACGGGTCCTAGACAAAACCTATTCCCCTATTCGGCGGCCGTAGAATGGTACGGGTCTTGAAAGGTAAATCCCGTTTAGGCGACCGTAGAATGGTACGGGTCCTAGACACAACCAAACACTGTCATACTAGGCGATCGTAGAATGGTACGGGTCCTAGGAAAGCAGTGTCTTTGCAAAGTCATGTTACTATTCAGGCGACCGTAGAATGGTACGGGTCCTGAACATGTAACACCATCTTGAATCACTCTACCCTCCTTGAAGGTAAGATATTCCAGGTAAGTTCTTTTTACCATTTTCCAAAAAATTAGACATCTCAGTCTGGATCTGGATGTCTCAATTTTTTCTGTCCAACATTTCACTTTGAATGTGAATGTTCTTGCCTGTTACGCTTTTCAAGGAACCTGAGTGAGAGTTGGGTACTTGTAGAGTAAACAGGGACTTATCATGTACCTCAAAATGCTCTACCGCACTGACTAGTAAGTAATTGTAGGTACGCTCTTTCCTTTTACATCATGCATTTGCATTAGCATTTCCATGCACCACATAAATTGCATTAAAAAATGGAATTCATTTTCCGACAAAAAAAAATCATTCAGTGCATTTGCATGGTCAAAATTTAGATCTCAATTTGTCTTTGAAGGCAACCTCTTGAGCCCACCTTCAAAGAGGGCGAAGCTGTTGACACCTAAATTTTGGCGATCCATTTAGTCATTATTGCATAAAAAATTAGGGGTTAATTTTATCCCTGAAAAAAAAAAATATTAATTGCATAGCTACATTTAGTTTGCATATTTTGCATTTTATTTCATTTTGAATCGGTAGCGGATGGGTCGAATTGGTGTTTTCGGGTTTTAAATTGGCAGGTCGAGACTAAGCCCATGAAATGAGCAAATTAGCCCAAGCCCATTATTTTTTGCAAATCAATTATCTTGTGAAAATTGAAATTTGATGCAATATTCTGATGATTGTTTTTGAAGATTGAAAACCGCATTGCAATATCATCTTTATCAATAGGCAATAAAATCATTAGAGATATTCAAGAGATAAGGAAAATAAGAAGATTTTGGGTGATCGGGAGGTTATAGATTATCTTCGTGTATATTGAAAAAACGAGATAAAATTCTACGAAGATTACCTATTTTCACCTATAAAAAGCAATCGAGGTATGTGGAGAAGGGCGGGGTTTTTTAAAAAAAAAAAATAAGAAAAGAAAAGAGGAGGAGGAGTTTCGTTTTGCGAGAAAAGAGAGAAAGAGAAAGAGTGCAGGGAAAAGTTAAAAAAAAAAGGAGAAAAGAGGAAGTGACGTGAGAGGAGACGGGAAGAGAGAGAAAGAAATAGGAAAAAAGGAAGAAGAACTGTTTCTTCTTCCCCGGTGGTCTCGACCGCTACCCGCACCCTCGTGCCGACGCCCCGCCTTGCCGCCTCCGACGTGTGCCCTCGCAGCCGCGCCGCATTGTTGTGTTGCACCTCCGCCTCAACTCCCAGATCTGATGCCACCCCGACGTCCTGCCGACCCGCGCCGCTCGCCGCCTTGAAGCCAGCCGCAACCGCCGAGCCGCCCGAGTCATCGACGCGGCCAGATCCTGCGACCTGCCCCAGGTGCGTCTCCGGACGCGCGTCCCGCCGACGTTTCCTCCTGCTCGCTCGTTGCTGCCCGAGCCGCCAGCGGATCGAAGCCCGCGCCCGTCTCCCTCGCCCGCGAGTTCGCGTCGCCGGGTCTGCCCGAGAGCCGCGGCGCGACCCCCCGCCGCGCTCGCACCGCCGAGCACCACCGTCGCTGCGCTTCGCTCGTCCGATGCAGCCACCCTGCCCGTCGCGAACGATTGCAGGATCCGTGTCGCTCCCGCCGATCGACACCGCAACTCGACGACCGTGAAGCCGCTCCGCTGCAGATCCGAGCCCACCGCAACACCGTGACCAGATTCCCGAGTTGCGGTCCCATTCGCTGCCGTGCCGTCGGAGCCGAGCACTGCACCCGACGCCGGCTGAGATCTCGCCGCGCCGCTGCTCCTCGTGACGCCACCGCTCGCCGCCGATCCGCTCGCTGCTGGTCCTCATCGCCGGAGCTCGACGATTAACTCTGGTGGACCTCCTCGAAGACCCACGTTTCCACGTAGGAAAGGAAAAAGAAAAACAAAGAAAAAAAGGGAAAAGGGATTTAGGTAGATTTTTATTTTATTATTATTGCTTATCCAGTTATAGTTTTTATTTATTTTCCTTTATATCTGGTTTTGTTTAGTAGAATTGTTCCTCTTAAATGTTTGATTGAGATTCCAACATGAAAGTGCCCCTCAAGTTAGGGATTGATAGTCCGATTTTCGCGCTGAAATCCGACTCGCAATCCCCTTATAAAAATCGACAATCCAATCTCAAGCCCGAGATTTGATTCGCGATTTAAAAATTAAAATTGGTCAACCCGATCTCATGCGCGAGATATGGTTAGCCAATTTTTAGATATCAATCTTATCTTTTGTTTGATTTGCTATCGTCAAGTTGGTTGAGTCAATCTTATTTTTGTAAATAAAATCCAAAAAAATCTGAATAAGGATTAGGTTTGTTTTTATTATCTTGCGTGTTTAGGATTGCAATTTAATTTCGAATTTTATAAAAAACACAAAAAGAAGTCATCATGCATATGTCATATATAATTAGGGCATTGTCATGGCATATTAGATAAAATTGCTTGTTTCATTTTAAATTTAGATAATCTTTTTTAGATAAATTGCATTTTAGATTTAGATAATGTTTTAGTTTAAATTAGGATTTAATATGACTTAATCCCTAGTTTAAATTAGATAGAATCTTAATCTAGCTAGATCATTTGAAATTTCATAAAATTTGTCTTAGAATAAATTAGTTGCAATTTCTAGGACAGATTGCATTTTTTTAATAAAAAATGTCATATGCATATGTCATGTAGAATTAGGGCATTCTTTGCACGTCATTGCATGCTAAGATTGCATATTATAGGTTTAGACAATTTCTCCTAAATAGATTGCATGCTTATTAGAAAAATAAAAATCACGTGCGCATCATATAGAATTAGTTTCATACAATGCACGTCATTTAGTGATTTTGTTAGGTGCATGTAATTAGAAATTGCCCGTCATTAGAATTAGGTCATTAGATTAATTTAGATTGCATATTTAAATGTTGCATTTCTTTAATTTCGAATCTCATAAAAAATATAAAAAAAATTATTTAGAATAAATCATCTCATGCTTAGGATAAATTACATGCTTAGTTATGTCACATTGCTTAGGTCATGTAGCTAAGTCATGTTGCCATGTTATATCATTTCATGTTAAATTAGTGGCATGCATTGCATATTTCATGATTTTCATTAATTAAGTGAAAACAAAACAAAAATTGCGTGTTAATTAGAAATCATATTTAGGACTGCTGATGTGAATTCTAAACTAATATTGCAGATGCTTTCGTTGCTTTAAGGTAAGTTCTACATTATTTAATTGCTTTATTGGGTGCTAAATTGATGGTTTGCGCACTTGCATGAACACCTCACATGTTAGGGAGATAGTTTAAAATCAATCCAAATTGCTTGTCAAACATTTTTTTTTAAATTAAAAGAAAGGTACCGAAAGGGCGTTAGAGAAATCTAACGTAACCAAGTCCCCGTATCCTTAGTCTCTGGTTCGTAGGAGTAAAGTGAATCTCCCATTACTTTACTTAGGTTTCTAATCGACCCACCAAAAATAGATTAGTGGCGGCTCCTAATTGAAAATCAATTGCATGTTATAAACTTGAACCTAAGTCGCGAATTGGTATGGGCACAGGAGAGCCCGAGTTAAGTTTAGACTTAACAATCCATTAACCAAACCCTAAGTGGTTCAAACCCCGAAAAATTGGTCGCGACAGTTTGAGAGTTAAAAGACTTTACAAATCAGATAATTGGATGATTTTCACCATTAGATAGATAGATGCTCTGCAATAAATGTCAATTTATAGGACTTTATATATGAATTTCTCTGTATTGTAATTTTTTTGGCCGTCACTATCTAAGGATTTCTTCCCTATTTGTTATGGCATTGAAATTTAGATTCTCAACGTATTCTCTTCTATACAAAAAGTTTTTGACCTCTCGATATCAACTTTTTCCATGCATGGCCATATCCCTTATATGATTCTTAAAGATCCAATTATCACATGAACACAAAATTTTCTCATGTTCATGTATATTTGACGCGTGAATCATGAAAAAATTCCAAAAAGAGAGAGAGAGAAGTCGACTGGTTCAATATGCTCGAACAAAAACTAAGAATGATGCCAGTAAAAACTTGTTCAAATTTTTGCTATCCATTTTTTGGAAAGGAAAGAAAAAAAAATGATCTTCCCATGTAAAAACATGCTTAAAATGATTAAAATAAAATACAGTTTATTGTTGTTTTATAAACACATTGTGTCTAGAAACATTTTGAAAAATTTTGTAGAATATTCATGAAATGATTGAGTAACATGTGGTTAAGTATATTGATGTATGTTATAAAACTATATATACAAATGAAGAAGCAAGTTTTCATCAAGTAAGGTCCGAAATTTATATGGTCTCTAACTCATAAGAAGAAGAAGATACCCCAGAACCATCCATTGGTCTTCATCTTTGTCTACTAATGAATTGGAGAGTACTTGAGAATAGATTACTCTGAACATTGATAACGTTGGCAAAGATAACATCGACATTTTGAAATGATGGAAGAGCGAAGCCATCGGTTTTTCAATTCTTTTCACCGCGGCCTGTGATTTACTATCTCCACCAGCGTTTATGAGCCCATGTCTAATACTAGCCAACAGATCATGGAAGACAAAAGGTGTAGGCAGAAAATTTAGAAATGGTTTCTGCTAGACATGATTGGTTTGTGCAAGAATTGACTCTAAAGGAACGTACCCTATACGAACAAGAGGACAACAATGATATTGTATCATCCGAATTATAATGAAGAACAAGACACCAAAGATACCAAATTTATTAGACATTCTCTTTGGTATAGTTTGTGTGTAGTTGTTATTAGGGCATCGTTACATGTGATTTTCTTTTTCAAATTACTCGAAGATACACTTGTATTTCAATTAGGTTTAATTAATGAGCGGTTTTTAATTAAAATTTTAATTTACTTTTTTTTTTATTTTTAAAAACTGAACCAACTAGTTTATTTTTTGAAAAAAAAATCATGAAAAGAATTAAAATTAATTTAGAGAAGAAATGGGCCAGGACCAACCGAGCCCGGAACGGCCCTTTGGCCCCTCCTAAATGGCACAGCACAAGGACTAGCACTTTCTTCCACCAGGCCTTTCGCCATAAGGATGTTCACTTGACGTTGAGGTTCTTCGTGGGTTAGGCAACTTTATTGGGGATAACTTCGGTGTTGAATAGTACGCATGGGCAGCAAGGCAGCCGGAATTTCATCAGGGACAAAAATTCTAAGTTCTTCCAAGAGTTGCTCAATTGTCTTAGAAATTCAAGTGCTTCTTCGTTTCTTTTTGTTGATGCCGAAATTTTGTCGATGTTTTGGATATCCATTTATTTTGCAAAATATAAAATTTAAGAAAAAAGGAATGATGAAGTAGTTGGCCAGGCGTGTCCGGCCCACTTAGCAACCTTCGGCCCTCTAAGCTCGTTTCCCCCTCCCATCTTCATCTTTTCCTTTTAGTCCATAAAAGCCTAAAAGAAGCCCAGCCCAAGATCATTTCTTCCCCTTCGTCTGCACGAACCAGCATCTATGGGGAGGGAGGAAATGAAAGGATGGTATGTGGGGGCAGAGGGAACAGGACAGAGGGCAGACCGTCGACCGGGAGTTAGTCGGGGCCAGGCCGGCGGCAGCAGCTGACACGGCAGGAGGCATGCGCACCGAAGCTTAAAAGCGAGAGAGGAGCGTGCTGTTGTGAGGGGTGATTATTAGGGGACTTGGCTGAAATGAGAAAAATGGTCGACCGCCGACCATCGCCTCTGTCCACGGTTGAGCGGTGGTCTTCCTTCTCGTCTTGTCATCCGTCGAAGCTTTGCCGGCAACCATACGACACCAAAACTCTACCCTGAATCTGGTGGGAGTTCGCTCTCGAACACCTCATTTTCGGCCCCGTTTCGTTGAGCACAAGATCTGAATTTATTTCTTTTTGGAGATCATAGGACTTTGATATAGTAATAGGACTGAGTTATAATCTATGATGTGGGTTCATTTTTTTGTGTGTCGAGATTTCAGACTCATTTCACCATGAATGTAAATATGGAGCTTGTTTTCTAAAATGCGCACCATGCGTTTGTTAAAATGCTTGAAAGGAGACCGGAAAAATTCTCATGTTTAAACTCGAAACCGATCTCATTTGTTTCTGTGTTAGTCGAACCCTACTTGATTTCTTCGTATTTTGCTGTGTTGGCCTTGCAGGTGCCCCTTCACTAGAGCCCCTTGCGGGCAATCCCCCGTCCATGGTTCAAGGCTAAGCGAGTCAGCGTTTCTCTCTATTTTAACATGCTTGTGCTTGTTTATTTGTTGAGTGTGCTGATATTAAAAATTTGAGTTCCGGGTGACGTTCGTTTTTGGTGTTCGGTGGTCGCCGGAATAGCGAGCCGAAGTTGGTGGTCGTCAGTCAGAATTGATGATCAGTGGGAGGAGATGGCTCGGCGGCGGTATGTTTGTCGGCAACAAAACATGTGAAAGTTGATATTATCTTGAAGTTGGTGATTTGGGAAGGAGACGGTCGAATGAAGATAGGTTGCAGGAAAAAAAGCTTCGGCGAGGAAGTGCAGGAGGTTGAAGATGATGAAGAAAAGACCAAAAAAAAAACAGAAAGGACAAAAAGAAAAGAAATAAAAGAAACAAAGAAAAGAGATAAAAAAAAAAAAAAAAAAGCCAACAATAGGGAAATAGAAAGTAAAATGGGCTTCGAGCTTTTTAGTTGTGGGCCGGTCGTCCATACGAAGAGAAGGGTTTTGGGCTGGTTTGTTGTGGGCTAGTTTCTTTTTAGAGTTCGGGCCAAAAATTAAGAACAAGAGAAGTGCTCTTGGGATGATTTATTTAATTGCGAGTGGGCTTTTTTAACATTTTAAGTCAACCCGATCCGATAAGGTTCAGGTCGGTTTAGTTGGGTCAGGTCTCTTGACCCGGTCGAATTTCTTTTAAATTTTTAAAAATATTAATAAAAAATAAAAGTTATATTGATTAATAAAAAATTCAGAAAAATCATAAAAAATACGTAAAATTCTAGAAAATCATAAAAATTCAGAAAAATTGGAAAATCCTTAAGATTAAAGATCTAAAATTGCATAATCCTCTAGGGCTTTACAATAGGGTCCTTTTATTTTGAATTGTCTTTTTTTTTAGAGACAATATTAGGATGCTTACGTGTTTTCTTTATGATTATATTTGGTTACACTTTCAATATGTTAGATGTTATTTCCCTGCTCTAGAATGGTTAGGACGAACTTTCGATTTCTTTTGGATAAGTTGCTATAACATTAGTTAGCATAATCAAGCTAGGTATCGAAAGTGTGTTAATCTTAGGGCTAGCGTAATCAAATCCTCAAGTCTAAAATATCTAATTGCGTAAATTGTAAGATATCATCCCATATCTGACTTGGTTTCTAGCCGACTAAAAAGGCTTGTGGTAACTCCTTAGTTAAAATTTACATTGGCTTAATTAATTAAAAACTTGAATGCTCGATGTCATGTGAGATATGAGCTTGAAAGAACCCCGAGTTAATTGAAGGCCATCGGCTCGAAGTTGACAATACGTCTAGACCTAATAATCTCTCCCATGAGAAGTTAGGTTGCGACATCTTCATGTACCATTACTGCTCATGCAACATGTGTCTCCCTGTAGGATTTTATGGTGTGTTCTTTTTGATTTGTTCCTTATTATTATATTTTACTTGGGTGGATTGTTTGTGAGCATTTTTTTTCTAGATTCAACATGCGAATTTCCTAGCACATGATGGATACAGGTACACTTATTCTTTCTAAGTAAAAAGTGAAATACAACGACGATATTTTCTCAAGATCGGAAGCACTTAAAAGAGATTAAGGATCCTCATAAATATAAAAAAATCGTACTTTTTTCTTCTCTCTTTTTCTTTCCTCTCTATTTTCTTTTTCAGCGTCTTGACAAATAGCGTCTAAGTATCGTTGATATAAATGTGTAGCTTTTAATCTCAAAGCAAAATTAATAGAAAAAAGACAAAAAAAAGCCCTAAAAATATTTGGCTTCAACCACCAATATCATGAATAGTTTCGACAATGATATTGCCATAATTATCTAAGTAACATAGTAACATATGAAATACATCCATTAAAATTGCATCATACCACACTTTGTCACGATCTTTATTTGTAATAATTGTTGAATTAAACAAGGTTGAAAGTGGGAATAAGGAAACCCAAATCAGTATGTTCTCTCCATAGCTTGTGAAATTTCAAAGGAGTTTAAAGCAGTTAAAGGAGCACTAAGTCATCAGGTTGGAGGAAAGCTATGATAGATGAATTGGAGGCTCTCAAATTAAATCCAAACATGGGAGCTAGTACCAAGATCTTTATATATGAATATCGTCGGATGTAGAGTAGGAGTTCAAAGCCAGAATTGGATGCAGAAAACCTTGATAAGTGAAAGCACGATTAGTGGCAAAGGGGTACCATCCAAGAGGAAAGGTGTTGATTTCATCGAAACTTTGATCCTATGGTTAAGCAGGGCAAGCTGTGAAAATTGTTCTCCTCGTGGCAATTGTTAAAGGATGGTTTTATCCATCAACTAGATGTGAAGAACATGTTTCTTCATGGGTCATTAAATGAGACAGTGTTTATGGAACAACCATTTGGCTTTGTGAGTTCTACAATGCCTAACTCGGTTTGTTTACTTTAGAAGGTATTATATGGCTTAAAACAAGCTCCGTAAGCTTGGTTTGAAAAATTCAACAATTTTTGTTGGAATAGGGATTTCATTGTAGCTCTACCGATCCATCATTATTTGTTCTTCACACGGTCAACACACCTTGGTATTATTATTATTATTATTATTATTATTATTATTATTATTATTATTATTATTATTATTATTATTATTATTATTATTATTATTATTATTATTATTATTATTATTATTATTATTATTATTATTATTATTATTATTATTATTATTATTATTATTATTATTATTATTATTATTATTATTATTATTATTATTATTATTATTATTATTATTATTATTATTATTATTATTATCGTTGATGATATTATTTTGACTAGCAGTTCATCATCTCTACTTTCGGAATTAATAAAGCTTTAAGTAGAATTTTTCTATGAAAGATCTTGGACGACTTCACTATTTTCTTGGTATTGAAGCCAAGTTTCTTGATCGGATCTATCTAAATATGCTGGTGATTTGTTATAGAAAACAGAATTGCAAGATAGTAAGCTGATTGACCCATTGCTTATCAAAACTCATCCACCGGCACAAGACATGGATCCTTTTCATGATCCTCACTTTTTCAAAGTTTTGTGGGTGGATTACAATATCACACTTACAAGACCAAACATCTCTTATTTAGAAAATCAAATCTGTCAAAAATGCATTCTCCTACGAATGGTGATCTCAAAGCATTAAAACGGATGTTGCGGTATGTAAAAGGAACTCAGCAGCGAGGCTTTATCTTCACTCTAAAAGCGCATTAAATTTATATAGGTATGCGGACTACGGTTGGGCTAGCTGTTTTGAGACTCGGAGGTCAACATTGGGTTTTACTCTTGGGATCAAATATCATTTCACGGTCCGCAAAAAGGCAAGCGACAATGTCAAGATCATCAACGGAGGCTAAATATAGGGCCTTGGCTTCTGCCATAGCAGATCTTACATGGGTCTCTTTTGTATTGAGAGATTTGGGTATTCCGCTCAGCCATTTCATGACAACAAATCCAGTCCTTCATGCAAGGACAAAGCACAAGGAGATTGATTTTCATTTTGTTCGAGAGAGAGTTGTTCTCAAGTTACTTGAAGTTCACTATGTTCTGCTACTCATCAACTTGCGACATATTTACAAGCTTTGCCGCGCTTTGATCATTGTAGGCTACGATACAAGCGGGACTAGGTTTTCCACCTAATCCTAGTTTGAGGAAGGGTGATAAGATTGATAATATTATTGAAACCATCGGAAGATTTGATTAGAATATGATTTGATTATGATTTGATTCTGCCACCGGAAGATTAGACTAGAGTATGATTTGATTACGCTATTGAAATATTAGATTAGAGTGTCGAATATAATTTGATTTCGATCAATCTGTTAGATTAAATATTCTGAATATAGAATAGGAAATCTAGTTGTCTTCTTAATATAAATAACATTATGTATTGTAGAATAATTGTGCGTATTATCGCTTTTAGTGAAGAACATTCTTCTCTAGGAAATTTATCTTTGAATCGTTGAATCCTCTTATTTTCTTCAGAGCCTTCGTGATTCAAAGATCCTTGATCTTTGGAATTGACCTTTTGAAGTGATTTTTGTGGATGAAGGCTGATGCTCGGATACCACCTATCTGGGAGAAAGCCGGGATCAACACCGTTCTCCAGTTTAGTAGCTTCAGCTGGGATTTGAATTCGAGCCTTTCGGGCGTTGCCATCAGCTTTTGTCTCCAACTAATTGCTTCTTTTCTCTGGGGTCCCATGACAATCACTCTTTTGGACGCTATAGCCGGGTTCCTTCCTATTGGCACGCCTGTGAGAGACACTGGTCCTTTCGAACTTCTTAAGCCTACCGATGTATTTGACGGCATTCTTTCTTATGGAAGGTTTCTACATCGGTTTGAACAAAAGTCTAGTATAGTCACTGACATCGAGCATGCCTCCTTGTTATTCTGGTTTTCTAATTATGTATTCTTTCATCCGGCCCTCAAAAGTGTCAAGGGACGTTTTCAGCATCGCTTCTAGTCTCTCAACAATACACCGGTTGCTTTGGATCCGCTTATTCACGCTGCTTTAGCAAGGGTTTTGCCCATGCCTCTTTGGCTATGCGGTCTAATGGGGAACGTACCTATTTTGGCTCGTTTTGGTTTCTTCAAGCTTGGATTGATTCGTACTTTCTGTCTTTATTTGGTGATCAACCCCGCTTTCTACCTCGACAGTCAGTTGAATCCTTAACCTCGAATCCCTCTTTGCCTACTGTTGAGTCTTTCTCCTTTGCATGTGCCGAGGACATTTCTCCCTTCAAACTGTTCCTTCGAAGGTTCTTGGGATTGGAATCAAAATTTATGTTCTCATATCGTCATCAACAATCGAAATTTCTCAACAATTTAAGCTATAATTTTCGTGGAAGATGGAGATTCACAATCTCGACAAATTGTAAATTGATCCTTATGATAGAACTGATTTTCATCTGTTAAAGAAACAATACAATCCTTTTTATCTGAACTATGTATTTTTACGTCTTAGATCCTAACTTACTAGATATTCCTACTCCAAATAATAATGATTCTAATATGAAATACTGATAGAGACAATCCTTAATTTTGTTTCAATGTGCAACTTTGTCTCTGATTTTTTTGGGTACCCAGGGGACCTGCGGCGGCTGGGAGGAGCGCTTTGCGGTGGAGTAAACCTGGAGGAGCAGTGAGTCACACCCTTGCTCTTGCAGTAGTAAGTTTGAGTTCGCTCTCACGAGACCAATGGCCCGCGACGTTCGAACTCAGGCCTCTCAGAAAGGCCTGGCTCAACCATTATGCCGCCACCACGGGTAGTAATTTTGTCTCTGAATTTTAACTTGTTCAATGTAAAAATTCATGAATCATATTGCACATTGAATTAAAGTTCAATGATCATGTTAAACAATTTAAAAATTTATGGACTAAATTACACATTCGGCTAATGTTTAGGAATTATTTGTGTTATTTTCCATTCTGATATAGTCAAGACAGTAGGAAAAAGGCATCAGGTTGATGAAATTAGGTATTGAGGAAGAATTCTCAATACTTTATCAATTTTTCGGTCTTACAAAATAATGAAGACACTTTCATTGTCTCGGTGACCAAATATGATATTGGCAAACTAGAAGGTCCACCACCGATCAAGGATTCAACATCATCGGTGGATCCATCTAAGAGACAGATGTGATGGGGGTGGGGCTGCTGGGCTGGTAGCGCTAAGCGGCGGTGCAGACGAGTCCACGTCTCCTATTGTCCCTTCCGCTACCTCTGTCGTACTTCTCTTGTCGAAGGAACAACAAAGATTGCATTATTCTCTTCTAGCAAAAAGAAAGAAAAAGATTGCATTATTCTCTAGCAAAAGAAAAAAGAGAAAAAAAATTGCATTATTCTCTTCTAGCAAAAAAGAAAAAAGATTGCATTATTCTCTTCTAGCAAAAAAAGAAAAAAGATTGCATTATTCTCTACCAATTACGAGTATCTAAGACGTGATTTAAAAGTTGCGATAGTGCAAGTTCAGTTATTTTATCCAAGTACATAAATGAGTAATCCAAGTCTATGAATAATTGACATGCTTTCAAAAATGAATAAGTTTTATGGTTCTCAAAAGACATGAGTTTCTTTTCGTATTTCAAAAACATACAGGAATTTGGGATATCACACTGATTGAAGTACTTATTAATAACAAATGTGTGTTATTTACTATGTATAGAACACGGTTTACTGCAAATGAAGTACTATTTTCCGACCACTCATGATGCCGCGTTGGTATTTGTTTTCTATGCTTCGATGCGATCGAGTTCGAATCCGCGTTGTTAGTGATTTAAGTGGGGACCGGCAATGGGTTGTAGGCAGCTTCTCTGAGATATAGTCGTCCGAATAACTCCGGCGGGTCCGCCGGTGCACCGGGCAGAAAGGGCCGTGTGACCCTGAATAGCGTGAAAGGGGCTCAGGCGGATCTCGGTTATAAAAAAAAAAAAAAAAACATGTATTTTTCTGTAAATTGAAAAAAGAAGAAGCAAAAGGCATAAGTTTTATTGAAAGACACCACTTTAATGTATATTTAGCCAAGTTTGTAGATAGTAATCTTGTATATGCAACTCATCAATCGAATATATAGCCGGAGAAAATTTCTTCCAACTAGGGTTTACGGAAAGAGAAATAATTAGGTGACAATACTTAATTTACTGTTAAAATAATAGTATATTTTGGACTATAAAACATCATAACAAATAATTACAATTTATCGTGAGTCTACTCCTTTCGTGACTCATGATAAGTTGTTATTATATAATAAAAAGTATTATCTTAGCAAAGCTCTTAAGGAAAATATTATATTTTTACATTAAGGCTGTACACTTTTCGGAAATGCTTGATTTGAGCTAGAATTACTTGCACCACCCATGGCTAGAGACAAGAATCAAGGCTCGAGGGGCCGATGTAATGAACTAATCACGTGGAAGTAATCTAGTAGAATGGAGTTATAATTGTCCATCCGGTTCATGTGAGCTCAAACCCCACGTGTTATCAGTTCATGTAGATCTTTCCATGCGAGACATCTTAGTACCAGGACCACCCGTAAAACAACTATAATTATTTTGACGAAACTTCGTTTTGTGCCATCCACTCACTTATCAACCCAAAAGAAGTCGTTGACGCGTCATGTACTTTTTACTCAGCAAATTAAAAAGCAAGTCCTAGAGTGACTTACCGGAGGCAATAAATTCTAAGATTGAACATTGAGGAGTCGTTTCCGGATGCATCTGGTGCATGTGCGTCCAATGCATCTTGGTCGTCAAGTGAGGTGTTCTCTTTACTAAAACAAACATGAAATTTGAGTCGAACCACAGCGTGCATTCTTAAATCCTTCTCCTCCTTCTTAGTAGCGAGCCTTGGCATAGACCACAAGCTGTGCACTGTAGCTCATAGGGTCATTACAGATGACAACAGTGTCTGATTTGTCGATGAATTACTTGAGAAATACGAAGTCTTACTTATAAGAATTGATTTAGGAGCCGATGTAACCGACAGTCATCGGAAGCTTGAACTGACCGGATCCTTCGGACACTTGGGCTCATCAGTAGTCAATCCATTCATCGGTACCTCATAAGGTTTCAACAGATATCTATCGCTCACTACCATTGCAATTTCTTTTGCCTTTTATAGCAATGCAATTATTGAGATGAAATACATCAAACACGCCCTAAAGAAATGCTTTTAGCAATAATCTTCCATTTTATCTCTTGGCTTCACAGGGTAGAGATAGGCTCTAAGAGTCTTGAAGTCAACTTCAGCTCGCCCTTCTGGCCCAGCAGCCACCAGAAGCCTCTGCCTAAACTCACCAACCTTCTTCCTCATCACCTTCCCTTCCTCACTCCCTCAGCACCACCTCCAGCCTTCACCATCCACTCTTCGTTATCGCCCGTCCCTCCACTCAATTCCGATCTCCCACACTTCTCCACCGCCCTCGCGGTCAGCATCTGGTCTGCCGCCACGGGCTCGGCATATCATTGGCACACTTCCTGCCACGCTCTCCAAACACCGAGTTGTGCCCATTGCATCACGCCGAAGGGCTCCCGCAGGCGGGTGGCTGAGCACCTCCCTCTGAGGGGTCCAATACATTCTCCCGGAGTGAGCTTGTCCGCTCCTCGGAAACCTCTGGGGAGGCACGGGCCTTCAGCTGGTCGTTCAGGAGACCATAGGGAACGGGGTCTGAGTGGACTCTAGCGCTTCGGCCAGGGCCGTTATCTCCTTCAGGCGTCAGGTTTGTCAAGGTTCCAGACCTGAAGGATATGTACACCACTGTTTGCGGGCTTTGCGAGTCCAGCCAGCTCAAGCAGCCGGTCTCGTCTGAGGCAGGGGGCTTGACTCAAACCCAAGAAGAGCAAAATGCTCAACTTGGACTTAAGGCCGGCCATGAGGGGCCTGGATACATCTCCATGAAGGAGTTCAAGATGATGGCCGCTTTGCGCGTGGGAGCACATTCCCCACCTCACGCAACGCGCGGGAAATCATCGACGTGCCCGGGGCCTTCACTAGTTCCTCAGGCAAATCCGCCATGCGCATGACGGACAGTCCTGGGATCATGTCCAGGGTCTTTTCTTCGTCGGCGGCGTTTTGCCTCAGCTGGAGGATGAGGTCGCGTGGACGTGCACAGATAGAGCGTACGGAGCTCGGTCCAGAACGCGACCCACGGGACCTGCAGTTTCTCCGCCAATTCGCATGCAATCAATGATACCAAGCCGTCATTCAGCAAAGGCTGACTTTGCTTCCCCGTGTCTCGCACTGCAATATCGATACCGGCTAGAAATTCACAGGTGCTGCTCTAAGGAACAGATCAGCTTCGACTCGTGGATCGCTGGCCAACTTGTCATAGCCAGCTGGCAACCCGTCGCCGATGTTGTAGACCCCTGAGGTTCGACGGCAAGAAAGCAGCTCTCGACGTAGGGAAGACGGAATCGTTGGATTTCGCCGTGCTTAGAAAAAGAGAAACGGACGTTTGGGGCGGCTTCAGCAGAAAAACAGACGAGTTTGGAGACAGTCCTGGGGTGGCTATAACGGAAATTGCAGACGCTGCGACATGTTTCTCCGACGGCATGATGGTTGGATTTGGCTGTCTGGTTTACGAAGAACTTGGAAGTCGCGAGAGAGAGAGAGAGTGAGAGAGAGCTACAGAAGAGAGTGCTTCATAAAACGACCTCTGGCTAAGCCATTTATTTATGGACGATCGGACTGAAATGTACCCAAATAAACTCATTTAATCTAAAAAAAAATCATTTAATCTATTTCGACTAATTTTCATTTGGTGCAACTATCGTGACTCATATCCAATTTAACCATACACAATCCATACTCGATCCGATTCATATTATTAAAATACTTTCATATTTAATTAAATCTAAAAGAACTTGTATCCAAAAGAAGTGAGAGTGTGGAAAGAGTGAAAACAGGATCGAATGAAAGTAAAAAAAAAAAAAAAGAAGATGAAGAGATTTAGAGAGTTGGATTGGATTTAAATAAATTGAAATACATTTATGATATATTTAACACCTATATTATGTTTAAACTTATTTATGACACATTTACTAAATATAATCAATCCACATAACAACTCAACTCATCATATAAATTAAGAAATAGATTTATGACCCATTTTAATAGATCTAATAACAGATGACATGCCATAATCCCTATTCCAACAATTGATTTATGAAAATTGAGTTCTCTGGAGAAGATCCTCTATGCTCCCATTGTTAAGTAAATGAATACTCTTGGGATGGTCGAGCTAGACTTTGGGGCTCGTGTGTTATCCCGTTCGATAATTTGGTAATGTGTGACAATTTAACAAAAGCTAATGGATATTAAATATAAGTTTTGGTAATTAAAAATTAATTTTATGGCATGTATATCGATTTGGAGTTTTTGGTTATTTGAAAATTAGTTTGAGATAATTTGGTTGCAGACCTATTAAATTGGGATTTTCAGTGATACTAGCCGTTATTTAAAGTTTTAGCTTCCGTTCAACTATCTATTATGCCCAGCGACTACTCGGGCAATTGAAGTTTACTATTGACCGATCGTCTCAACTACCCGCGGCCAAAATGGGGAAACAACGAAGTAAGAAGGTCGTGCACGGCACCGACAAGACAGATTGGCAGACCTCGTACAGCCGCGTACGAGTCATCACCACCACAAGATTTTGTAGCGTTACAGGCAATGGAATTGGCCACTTAGCAAAAACAAAATTAAAAATTAAAAGGTCGTTATTTAAAGCTTTAGCTTCCGTACAACTATCTATTATGCCCAGCGACTACTCAGGCAATTGAAGTTCACCGTTGATTGATCGTCTCGACTACCCATGGCCCAAATGGGGAAACAACGGAGTTAAAGGTCGTGCAAGGTACTGACGACGCAGGTCAGCGGACCTCGTACAGCCGCGTACAAGTCATCACCACCACAATATTTTGTAGCGTTGCTGGCAATGGAATTGGCCACTTAGCAAAAAAAAAAAAAAAAAAAAAAAAAAAAAATACTAGAATTATTACAACTTTAGGATTTATTATTATTTTAAGAAATTAAAAAAATATAATTTTTAAAAAGAACTAGTTTGTCCATCCATCGGTCCAACCCGGTCCGATGCGGTTTGGTTCTCCCTGTAACTAGGAATTAGATCGAAAATCACCGATTCCACTTTATGGAATTAGGAATCGGACCGACGCTCACAGGAATCGGACTGAATCGGGTCTGTCCAGCGATCCAGACGGAAGATTCCTAATCCAAGTGATTCGATATGCTCACCCTTAGTTAAAGACGAGCTGCCTAGGTTTGGTAGGCAACATCAATTCGACATTTATCATGGCCAATATCTTGTTGTCATTTGACAGAACGGTCAATTTGTAGAGTACTGTATCTCGATGACCGGTCACCCCGTCTGCTCCAGGTTGGGGTGATTGATTTGTGTCATTGAAATCTGTCAATTTCCAGGTTATTATAGTAATTAGATTTTGGTGATAATTGGTGTCAATTTGAAATTAATATTTGTGTTCCTGTGATAAATTTGTACGGCGGCTCTATATGAGTCCACAGCTCGATTAAAACGAAAACAAAAACACCTGCTCTTTGTTTCTTCCTTGAACAAAGTTCTTTTTAACCACACAAACATTATATATATAACATAAATTGTCCTGTAGTTGCTTTCTTGAGGAGCTTTTATTTTTGTGCCCTTCCTAAATACACGTGCCCCTTATTTTGTCCTATGATGTCCAATATTGCACGACATTTAAAGAACCCTCTTCTCAATCGGTCAAACCTTGCATATTTTTCAAGATTTTTCTTTTTCTTTAACAAACCCATCTATCCCTATAAACTATTTAAACTCGAGACATAAAGTTAACACGAAATTTGATACAAGCTGGAACAGAACTCATCTTCTCAGCTTGAAGATGAACACAAGTACTAGCGTCGAGGAATTTAAAGATAAACAGTTGAGGAGAGGACGAACTAATCACGTGGAAGTAATTCCACCAAGCAAGACTTCCTAAAATTAGGACTATCTACGAAGCCAATAGAATGATTTTGACAATAATTGCTATATCCCCCATCTCTTTCGCCCCTCCAGCCCAAAAGTCAGTAGGATGTGTCATGTGTACATTCACTCTCAAACATATTAAAAGCTAGTCCCAAAGTAAGTTGCTGGTTGGCGATGAAATCTAGATTAAAAATTCATCAAGAGTAGTCATTAGATGCATCCAATGTATGTTAAATCACAAATTTAAGAGGTCGAACTAAACCACAACGTGCATTCTGAAATCCTTCTCCTTATTAGTAGTAGGCCACGCATAGAACTCAAGCAGTGCACTGTAGCTCATAGGGTCATTACAAATGACAACAGTGTCTAACTTAGAGGTGATTAATATAAGAAATACAAAAAGTCTTATTTTATAGAATTTATTTACGAGCTGACGTAACAGGCCATCGCCGGAAGCTTGAACGTGACCAGAATCGTTCGAATGCGTAGCCATCAGTACTCCATCCCGTCATCAGCAGCTTCTAAGGTTTCACGGATATCTATCACATTTTTCCATAGTAATGCAATTATTGAAGTTGGAAAAATCAAACACGCTTAGAGAAGAGCTTTTCAGTAATAATCTTCCAAATTATCACTTGGCTTCACAAGGTAGAGATGAGCTCCGCCAGAGTCTTGAAATCAGCTTTAGCTCACCCTTCAGGCCCAGCAGCCACTAGCAGCTTCTGCCTAAACTCACCAATCTTCTTCCTCATCTCCTTCCCTTCTCACTCCTCAACACCACCTCCAGCGCCTTCCCCATCCCACTGGGTCACCTCTCCACTCCAATTTCGATCCTCCACACTTCCTCCACGGTCCTTGCGGTCATCATCTGCTCCACCACCACAGGCCGGCATATCATCGGCACGCCCCCACCATGCTCTCAAACACCAAGCTGTAACCACATTGCATCACAAAGGCCCCACGGGCTGTGTGGTTGAGCACCTCCCTCTGAGAGGCCCACGGCACAAATCCTCCAGTGCGCGCTCGTCCACTCGAATCTTGGGGAGGCACGGGGCCTTCAGCTGGTCGTTTATAGACCACAGGAATGTGGTCCGAGTGGACTCTAGGGCTTTGGCGAGGGTTGTTATCTCATCAGGTGTCGAGTTCGTCAAGGTTTTGGACCCAAAGTGTCATGCCCCGAACCCGGACACGCGCACATCTCTCGGCGTCGACTAAAATTGCGACGTCGGAGACGCGTCACCGACCCATTCTTCTTTTAAATGCGCGTGCAAAAGTGAATTAATAAACCTCAGACAACAATCAAACACATGGATAGTAGAAAACAAACCACATTTATAAACATACCAGATTAGGCCTAAGGGTTCATATTACAAGTCTATATCCAAAAAGAAAACCTTAGGCCACCTACGCTCTGAACCCTTCAGCCTCGGGCCCGAGTTCTCCTTACTAAGGACCTGAAAATATTAAACCACTCAGTGAGTCAAAATCTTAAACCCCAATTAGGAAGCAAATTCATCAGAGGTAGCCTAAACGGGCACCACACAATACTTACCTCGCGTCAGAATGTCTGTGCACATTAGTACATCACATATACATTTATTAACGCAGTATGCATAATTTAAGGTAGTACTCTTTCACTCACGCTGGCCTAAACTGCGCTCTTCCTGGGTACCGACCCTAGTCGGCCCTATCCCGAGTGACAGACGTGACAGACCTCCTCCTAGGAGTCTTCTGATCTGGATCACTCATCCTACAGGATCTCTATAGAACCCGCCTCCTAATTCCATCCCAAATTAGGAAAATTGAGTGACCCACACAAAACAACTACCAATCAACTAACCAAATCTTCCCTATTTTGGACTTTAGCTCCACAGAACAATATGCTACTACTGAAACACGGAAGAATTGAAATCTTAGATCAAAGTCTCCAAAGTCAAATAAGGTGGTAGAAAGAGCAGTTGCGGCACTTTACTAATAACATAAAAAAGGGGTATGTACAAAAAAATCTGCAACCGTCCTTGGCCTCCTTTTTTTTTTTTTTTCCTTTCACTAGTTTTGGTTTCCTTTCATTTTTCCCTACCTCACCACCGTTCGTCCACTCCACCACCGCACCATCTTCAGGCCAGCATAGCTACCGTAACCTCCAGCTGGTTCGCCAACGCCAACACCACAACTCCTCACCACTCCATCTAGTAGCTCCATCCCACGCCACAACCATCACAACTCACGCCAGCGACTCCATCCAGTCGCCGTCCCGACCTCACACCGTCCGTTCCAACTCACCACCAGCTCCTTCACCAAGCAGCCACCAGAGCCATGCCAACAACCACCGTTCATCGAGACCCTTACCAATCCGAACAGCCCTTGGCTGAGACCTCGTGGGGCAGCCATAGCCGCTGTTGAGCCTTCGTTCGAGACGCAGTTGTTACATGTTCTCTTCATCGTTGAGTTGTTGTCGCCGTGAGCCCGCCGCTATCTTAATCCGGTGAGTTAACTCCCTAATCCTTGATTATGTTGTTAATTACGTTTAGGGGTTAGATTAGTGTTAATTAGGGTGGTTATATTAATGTTAATTAGCTTGGTTAGATTAGTGTTAATTAGCTTATTTATATTAGTCTTAATCATGGTTAGGTTAGTATTAAGATGGATCCGTGTTAATTAAGTTGGTTTACTGGATTTCTCTTCAAAGTAGTTACTAGACCCTCGATATTTGCCATTTTTGTGGGTTAAAATGTGCTATGATTTTAAGATTTCTTCCTTCTTGAAAAATATTCTAAACATCTTTATCTATAACATATATTTTACTCAATATTTTCTAGATTTAAAAGAATAATATTTCAGCTTCATTACATGCAAAACAGAATCTCGGTTAGTGCTGAAATCAGTGACCTTTTTATGTTTAAGGGATTTTTATCAACTCTTAGAGTCGATTTTCAAAAGAGTTCATTCACAATTTTTTTTTTTTTATCACATCTTGTAGTTTAACATAGTCAAATTTCAGATTAAATAGACAAGTTTTAGACCTTGAACCAAGCTGGTTTTGGAAAACATTATTTATGGACACGGACACAGTTTTGGTAACATTTTGAGCGATTTACTGCTCTTATTCTAGAAAGATCTGTTTCAAGGTGTCTTCATAAAAAGTGTTCGCTTAAGTGTTATTTATAACATATTCAAATTTGAGAATTGTCCGAACTCTTTTGATTATGTTTCTGGAATTAATCTTGAAGATGTGCGAGTGGAACCGATTTCTGTCGATAAGGGCCGATTGTGGTTTTGTGGTTGTTCTTGGTGTCTTGCTTGTTGGGAAGTGCATATTATGTGATTTGATTGATGTTTGGCATGCCAAGACGCGTGATAATATGAGATTGGTTGCTCTATGTTGGTTCCGATTTTTATTGTAAAAGTTGGCCTTATGGGCAATTAATTAGAAAAACAATAAGGTGTCGGGTTTGGACACTAAAAATTATTTGCTCAACAAAATAATGAGGTTTTTAAACTAGGAGCGTGCAAATTTTGACGGATTAATTTTAAGTACGAGAGTACCTACAAATTTATTTCCAAAAGTTTTGAACAAAAAAAAGGGGTTACTCTAAATTGTTTCTAAAAAGAGGGGTTGGACAAAGAATTAAAAAAGGAATATGTTGTCGGTTTAGACACCAAGTTTTATGTGCTCAATAAAAACGTGAGGTTCAAAGTAGATGCGTGCAAAGTTTGACGGGGTTGATTTCAAATACATGACCCCGTACTAATTTATTTCCGAAAGCTTTAGAGAAAAAAAAAGAGTTGCCAAGTTGATTTTTGAAAAGAGATTTTGGTGTTCTTGACTATATGATGGCATTATGCATGATTTTGATGGTTTCTATGTAATATGATGTGCAATTGATTGTTTGGTGGCAGTTATTAATTATTATTGCAAAACTCGGTTTTATGGGCTTTTAAATGGAAAAACTGATAGGTGTCAGTTTTGGACGTCAATCTTTATGTACTATATAAATCCGTGGATTGTTAGAATAGGAGTGTACTAAGTTTAATAGTTCGATTTGAATGCGTGACCACGCACGATTATTTTGCCGGGATTTCTAATACAAAGAAAAGTGGTCAAGTTCATTATTTGAAAACGAGATATTTGAACGCAAAGTAAGGTGTTCTTGGCCAAGTATGTGCTTGTGTGGTCACTAAGTGGAACCCGTCACCCAACAGGAGTTTGGGGGCGATGCCCCGGGGTTCAAAAGCCGAGTTGTGGTAGAGGCCGGACCGATGCTCCTTTATGGAATGCCGTCTAGGCAGGGGTTCTAGGCGTTGCCGTGCACGACAAAGCAAGATGATGCTCGATTACGCGATAACCGCCAACCGTTGAGTTGGCCATGACCGATGGGTTGTAATAATCGAAACACACCTGAATGGTTGTGATAGTTGCGCTTGATTATGGGGCAAAATTATGTGACACGGTATGGGACGTGTCATAATGGTTTTACTTTATAATCATGACTCATGTGATTGTTTGAAGGATGAAAATGATGTGTTCCAGATATTTATATTATATTGGCATATGTGATGCACGATATGCGGGGAGGCACCGAGGTGAGGTGAGTTTTGTATGGTACATGTTTTAGGACCGCATTCAAGATGAATTTGCGTCCTAATCGGGGTTTAGGGTTTTGACTCATTGAGATTTTATCTCACCCCATCGTGGTTAACATTTTTTCAGGGCCGTAGCGTGGAGATCTGTTGAGTGTGGATTTGGTGGGCGTGAGATGTGACACCTTTTGCTTGGCCATGTCGCTAGTAAAGTTTAGGTTGACCCTAGTCCCTAAAGGTTTTTGGGAGGGTCGATAGGAAGTGGTCATGGAAAGGCTTGTAAGTGTTAAACTTCATTGGGTAACGGTGGATAAATAAATAAGTTGTTTTCGGCAACTTTTGTTGTGCTTTACTATCCTGATTGTTTATTTATTGACCGGAGGTTTATTTAATTCGCTTCGCATGCGTTTAATTGAAAGATTAAAAAAAAAAAGTCAGCAACGCATCCCAACGCATCCTAGGACGTCGCAATTTTAATTGACCCATCGAAAGATGTGCGCGTACCCAAGGTTCGGGCGTGACACATGACATCATCAATTTTAACTTTGGTCCATTAATGTAATTAGTGATTCACACCCTTACTTGGCCAAATGAGAGAGCTCATCTTCATTCTTATCAAAATAACTTCTAGCGTCCAAATTCTATCAGACCATTTGTATCATAACTAGTTTCATATGGACGTCTGAAGCTTATCCATTGGGACACTAGCTTTTTAACAAAAGTTTAAATTTTCTTGAACCTTGATTTAATCATGACTCCATCTTGATAACCATTGAGGGCTCTTTAAAAATTTCTATCACCTTGATTTCTAAAAGGAGAGATTTCTCTTTGTTAACTTCAATCACAAACCCACCCTTTCTTTGCTTTCATTTTCAAGAACCCACAATTAGAAACGGAAATGGAATACAAATATTCTCTCGCCATGTAGAGTTCTTTCTACCGTTTGGTAGTTTTCTAAACCCTAATCCCAGTTTCATTCCCTATCTCTTCCACCATTTCTTCTTTGTCCACTTGCATTTTGATGGCTTCACCTTCTTCAGCTTCCGATATCAGGCGGAATCCTTTGATTCTTCACTAATTTCCCTGTTTCATCCAACGTTTCTTACACCTTTGGTCCGAACTTGGGTGGCTTCCACTACATTGGCCTCCAATGTCAGTCGGGACCACTCAATTCTTCACCGATTCTCCCTGGTTAGTTCTATATGTCTTTGCTTGCCTTCTATATTCAACGCCAAAGTGGAATTGTTGTTAGCTGAGAGTTCTTGATTATAGTATTTCATCGTCTCCGCCTCCTGTTGCTGGTTAGTTTTCTGAAGTTGGGTAATTCGCCTTTATGTCTTGACTTTATCTTGGATGGCTTCGGACGAACAAGCCGATTCCTCACGTCTGGCCGCTCTTTGTACTAGCTTGGGTCGCCTCACCACAGAACAAATAATTGAAGATCAGGATGAAGACTATTCGCCAGAAACATTAGAGGACTGTTGGTTAACCCTTATTGGCAAAATCCTTTCTAATCCATTCATCAACTTTCCAGCCTTCCAAACTACACTGAAAAAAAGCACTCGCGGACTAACTTAGTGGATATATCACAGCATGAGGTAGGCATATATGTCACAAAATTCTAATCCCAAGCAGATAAATAGAGAATTCTCGAAGGGGGCCCTTGGTTATTTTCGGGCCATTTAATTATATTCAAACCCCGGACTCCAAACACACCGTTAATCGTTACGACTTTTCTACTTGCACCTTTTGGATACAGGTGTTTGGGCTATCGTTAGAATGGTGTTCTGAGCGAATGATTATGAAGGCAGTATAGCATATAGATAAGGTAATTGAAGTGAAGGTTGACTCAAAAGAAGGAGCATTGTCAAAAGTAGGTCGAGTACGAGTTGACATCAACTTGCAAGAACCTCTTATAACAGGGAAGTTGATTCAAATAAATAGCAAACCTTTTTGGCTTGATTTCAGCTATGAACAATTTTCTCACTTTTGCTTTTCCTATGGCAAACTTGGGCACTATGCGATGTACTGCAAAGAAATTCCATATAATGAGGCCAAGCATGAGGGTAGAGAGAAGATGGCATATGGGTCGTGGCTCCGAGCGAAAGTCAAGGCCAATAGTTCATACTGGAATATCTTTTATAACCCACAAGACAAGTCAGAGCAAGTTGAAGAAGTTGTACTTGAAACTCTGCCTGCACAGATACCGATTGTCCCCTTATTGCCCCCACTATCTACGCTTCCAAAGAAATCAATAAATCAACCGCTGTTAACAGTTCCAAAGCACCAACAGAAGTACCTCATCAGTGGCTCCAGCCACCCTCAGCTGTGCGCCATACATCACTTATCTCTGCAGACACAAAACTAAAAGGAGTTCAGTATGAACCTATGGAAATAAATGTACCAAAGAAGATGACACATACCAGGTCAAAACCTACTCTGGGTTCAGCCAAGAAACAACGCATATATAACCCGTATGACACAAGGAGTCCAATCATCGCGGAACCTACTGATTTAAATCTTATGGAAACTCCTATTTTTCTAGCAGACAAAGCTGGTGTTTGGGCTTTGGTAGCTAGCCTAAAACACCCACGTGTAGACAAATGAAGATGTTGTGCTGGAACTGTCAGGGTTTGGGCAATCCCCTGACAGTTCAGGCTCTTAAGGCCATGAGGGCCACAGAAAAGCCCGATGTTTTGTTCTTAATGGAAACAAAGCAACCTGAAGTTAGGCTTCATCTATTTCAACGTAGTTTAAAGTTCCAAAACTCACATCTTATAAATCCAGTTGGTTTGTCTGACGGTTTAGCTACATTCCGGAATGATATGGTTTTATCCGTAGGTCCTTAGATCAACACCAAACCTTTTTTACATCACTACTTGTGAGGGGAAGGGAGGTCAGCTTATATGTATTACTTTTGTTTATGCGCCAATAAATTATCGGCAATGGCAACTTCTATGGGATGAGCGATAGATACATTCGCACAACAGCTTCCCTTGGTTATGTGCTAGAGATTTTAACGAGATTCTTTATCCTTGGGAAAAGATGGGCAAATGCCCTGCTAATCAGTCTAGAATGCTGTCTTTTAGAGCTGTTCTTAATGATTGTGAGTTTTATGAGTTAGAAAGTAAGGGTTGTAAGTTTACATGGATGAACAATAGACAGGGGGAGGAGCTGGTTAAGGAAAAGTTGGATCGGGTAGTGTGCACTATGGAATGGCGTTTCTTATTTCCTGGGGCAGAAGTTTTTGCACTTCCTACTGTGGGATCTGACCATAGCCCTATGGTAATCAACACTTCAGCAGTTTATCAAAAAACAAGGAAACCATTTCTTTTTTAGAGTTACTGGGATGAGGATGAGGAATGCCATGAAGTTATATATTGGGCTTGGACCTCAACAAGTGGTTTTCTTACTAAAGTGAGGTGAGTAACAATAGCTCTAATTGCATGGAGTAGGAAGAAGTTTTCCAATGGACATCAAAAGGTGTTGAGTTTACAAAATCAGTTACAGAATCTGATCAATCACCCAAATCTTAATTATGACAGGGTAGAGGCATCCAAACTTAGAGAGGAACTCCATTGTACTTGGACAAAAGAAGAACAATATTGGGCTTTACGATCCAGAATTCAATGGCTGAAATGGAGCGACAAAAACACACGTTTTTTCCATGCATCTACAATTCAGCGAAGACAGTGCAACCAAATTACGATGTTGCAAACTAATGATCAGCAACAGATTCGTGATCTACCTACTCTTCAAGACATGACAACTACTTATTTTTCCTAGTTATATACTACTATCGGTTATCGGCATTATTCACCTTTGCTTGAACAATGTAACTAAATGGTCACCAAAGTGAAATGAATGACTAGCTGATTGGTTCTCTTATAATGGAAGAGGTTTGGCAAGCAACATTTCAGAGGGGTGCTACCAAAGTACCCGGGCCTAATGGTTTGAACGGCTTATTTTATCAAACACACTGGGAAATTGTTAAAGAAGATCTATTCCTTCTCGTTCATATTTTCTTGATGTCGAGGGTAATGCCTACTCGGGATTAATCAGACTATTATTATGCTTATTCCTAAGACACCTCAACTTGAAAAGCTTGAGCAATATCGTTCCATCAGTCTATGTAATTTTGCATACAAAATCATCTCTAAGGTACTTGCTAACCGACTCAAACATTGGTTAAATATTCTGATCTCTAAAGAGCAGTCAACTTTTGAAGGGACGAAGATACATGATAATATTCTTATAGTCCAAGAGGTTCTTCATCATTTTTGATTGAAAATGAGGCAATGCAAATTCAATGCAATTCTAAAACGGATATGACAAAGGTGTATGACAGAGTGGAGTGGGATTTCCTCCATGATTACCTCCTCAAATTGGGTTTCCATCAACGATGGGTTGGTTGGCTTATGCAGTGTATTACCACGGTAGCTTATAGCATGAAGTTTAATGGTGAATAGTTACCTTATTTTTATCCATCTCGTGGCCTCCGTCGTGGTGACCCTTTATCGCCATATATTTTTATCCCGCTGGCTAATATTTAATTGACTCCTATTACACAAGCTATCAGTATAGGACATCTCAAAGGCATCCGGTTCAATAGATGGTGTCCTACCCTGTCCCATCTCTTTTTTGCTGATGATGCAATCTTTTTCCTAAATGGTTGTGTTCAAGAATGCCACAACCTAGCCAACGTTTTGAACTTGTATTGTTTGGCTACAGGACAGCTAGTCAATCACAACAAATCAGGTATGATCTTGAGCAAAAACTGCCCTATTACTCTTCAGGAAAATATGTCTATGGACCTTAGGACTCCTATTTTGACAAGTTGTGGCAAATATTTAGGCATACCATCATAATGGGGCCGCTCGAAAAAGGAAATGTTTTTGTGGATATTAGCAAGAGTCAATGCAAAATTGGAGGGGTGGAAAGAGAAATTCATTTCAAAGGGGGGTAAGGAAATTCTCATCAAGTCTGTCATTCAGGCTATCCCACATTACACAATGTCTATATTTAAGTTACCTCTTTCTGTTAGTAAAGTTATTGAACATCGAATTGCTCGGTTTTGGTGGAGAAATGATCATAATAGAGAGTCGGTATCCATTGGCAAAAATGGGAAATGCTGAAAGACAGAAAAGATAAAGGAGGGATGGGTTTCCGAGATCTTATTGCATTTAATAGAGAGATGCTTGGAAAACAGGCTTAGCGCTTGCTACAGCAGCCCCAATAATTATGGAGTCAATTATTTAAAGGTTTATATTTCAACTTGACGGATTTCCTATCTACTGTTAAAGGCTCTCGGCCATCATGGGGATGGCAGAGTTTACTTATGGGTAGAGATGCAATCTTACCACATATGCGCTGGTCAATTGGTAATGGGAAAACTATCGAATAAGAGGCGATCGGTGGTTATCTATGGGAATTCTCCATGGACCTAAATCTAGAGAAGAACCTCTCATGGTGGCCGATCTTATTGATCCGATCCACCACAATTGGAACCCAACTTGCTCCAACGATTCCTTGGAGATCGAGATTATGGAAAAAGTTCTTACTATCCCGGTAAGATCTCTTCACTCGAGATGACAAACTCATTTGGTCAGTTACAACAAATGGAAAACATACTATCAAAAGCAACTATCATACTATCCTACAGTCATTCAGCAATCAACACAGACACATCGCATCAACATCTCATCAAAACCCTAAGGTATTATGGAAAATTATCTGGGCCATGAAGACAGAATTGAAACTAAAAATATTTCTATGGTCTGCTTGTCACAATGCCATCGCGTCCAAAGCAAATTTATTTCAATGTCATATTATAATAGATCCTCTATGCCACTTATGTCAACAGCAAGCTCCTGAGACCATCGAGCATATATTTTTCCATTGCACATGGACTCATGCTATTTGGTCTGATTCCCAGCTCAATATACGAACTTCGACACTCACAATCAATCGTTTCGATTCATGGCTTACGAGAGGGCGAAATTACCTCGGACTCACCGGTCTCCTTCTTATTGCTAACATCATTTGGCAGATATGGCGGATGTGAAACAACTTCACCTTTCGAAACCAGCTTCCAGATCCCTCCATTGCCGTACGGACAGTGGTGGCTCAAACGAATTCCTATCAACTCTACTCCGATGCGTCGCGACCAAGACCTGTTCTTCATTCTCTTTGAAGGGAATTTCTGATTCCGAAATCGGATTCGACACTAAATCAAACCCCTAAAATAAGTGCGGAAGACGAGCCCGGGAAAATCACATATATCACCGATTCTAAGGCACATCACAGAATCGAACGTATCTTGTTAGCCACAGATTAAACACCGACGCCAATATGAGGAAGAGAAACTGATTTCGTTCGATCCGATGACGTCAATTGGCCTTGAAGGGAAGAGATTGTCGTCTCTTTTGTCTTTGTTCTTTCTTTTGGAGGGAGAGAGGGAGGAGGAACGTACGTACGCCAAAATGTGTGTTCCTCCCTCTCTTTTCCCCTTAAATACGTCCTCTCCAAAGGACGTGTCCCTTTGGCAAAAGACGTCCCCCAAAAAGTTACAACTCTTTGTTGACACCTGAAATTTTCGTCGACATTTTAATCATCCAATTTGCAAAAAATACAAAAAAATAAATAAAGAGCCAAGAAAAAAGAAAAGCAAAAAAGAAAACATAAAAGAAAAGAAAAGAAAAGAAAAAACAGAGAGAAGAAAAAAAGAAGAAAGAAAACAAAAAGAAAAAAAAAAAATGAAATGAAATAAAAAGAAAAAAATAAGAAATAAGGAAAACGAAAAAAAGAAAAAGGAGAGAAAAAAAGAAAAAAAAAAAAAGAAAATATATAAATATATATATATATATAAGGGGGCTGGCTTGCTCGCGGGGGTCTCTTTTCTCTGCGGGGAATTCCGCTCTCTCTCTCTCTCTCTCTCTTGGGGGTTTTGGCGCACGGCGGTCTTCATCTCTTGCTGGCCTGAGAGCTCATAGGGAGAAAAAGAAAAGGGGGATCGAGGAGAGGAGAATCGATCGATCGCCATCGCCTTCCCCTGCCTTGCGTGCAACTCGAGTCGATCGGAACCATCGTCGGCGGCAACGATGACGACGACGACCACGACAGCGGTGCTGATAGAAGGCTCGGAGAGATCGGCTCTTGATCGGGTTAGGCTCGATCGGTGGCTCAACGTCTAGGGTTTCGGGGATTCACTTTGGTGGACGGGCTCTCTTGGATTCTCTCTCGGACGGACTCTCTTGGACTCTCGCTCTCGAATCTTGACCTCCTCTTCGCACTTCCCAAAACCCTAGAAGAGAGAGTAACCGCCGCGAAGGAGCTCGAGGTGAGGGACTTAGATCCGAAGCCGATCAACGGCGGTGACAGTGACGACGACGACGCCAGCGATTCTGGCTCCGCCGAATCTGATTCTTTCTCGGCGAACCTCCCCCTCTTGGTTCTCTGCTCGCCGGATCTGGTTCTCTGCTTGCCAGATTTAACTCGATCCGAAGCCGACGGTAGCCACAGCAACGTCGGCGGCGAATCTGGTTCGGCAGATCATCCTAGGTTCGCTGGTGCAGAAGCTCGTCAGACTCGAATCTCTCGGGATTGGGCTCACCGGATCGGTGAGTTCTCTTTCTATCACTCTCGATCCGTTAGGGTTTCGTTTGCGATTTCAATCCGTTCGGGTTGTGGATTCTGAATTCTCTCCCTCGGTTCTTTTTCGCTGTTCTTTCCCGAGCTCCGGCCGGAGGTAAAGGTTTTCCTCCATTGGCGAGCGATTGAAGATCAAGTGCCAGGCGGTTGAAAGTCGTGAGGACCTGATTTTGTCTCGGAGATCATACGCACGCTTGCTCGGTCGGTGCTTCTCTCTCTAGATCAGGTTATTTTTCCTTTTGGTCCAAAAGGGTCGCTATTGACAATTTTATTGAGCTGAAGATAAGTTTCTGTTCACATGATGGCCGTAACAAAGAAACTAGATGCTGAATTTCTGTGTTCGTTGCCATAGAGCTGTAGAAAATTATTAGAGCTAATGGTTCTGGATGAACTTAAGTTTGATGCTTAACTCTGTCGGATTTTACCAAATTTTGAAACGAGCATGATTCCTATTGTTTGCGTGATGAAGTGGATCCTACAAAGTAAGTATTACTCGAGGGAAGTAGAAATGGCTGTTCTGGTTGTGGTAATAGGAGTTGTTGTTTGCACTATTATGGACGTTAAAGTCAATGCCAAAAGTTTATATGTGCTTGTGTGGCTGTCTTCTCCACATTGATGCAGCAAATTTCAATATGCTCCTTGCAAAAGAAATATTCGATTGGATTTTTTGAATTGCTGAGCAAGACAGCTCCAATTTAAGTTGTCTTTCTCCTTATTTTTGGTCCAAATGTTATATTGATTTCTTGATTTGAGATACTGCTGCTTGTAATATGCTGTTTTGCTTCTTTTCTTCTGTGGCTAGCTGCTGTTAGTATTGAAATGGAATGGTCGATGTGTCGCGATTTCGTATGACTGATAGACTTTCTGTTTTGGCTTAAATGAATTGATAGATAAGGTTTTCTGGTCTTGAGCCCTTCTAGACACAAAAAATAAACTTGTAGAGCTTTGATTTGATATGTTGCACGCCCTGAATAGACATCATCCGGTCATCGAAAAATACCGACAAAGTCTGTCAATTCTGCAGTAGTTTTTTAGGTTGATTTGCTGTTTTGACCTACTACAATTTTCTGTTTTAACTGGAACAAGCTGGAAGATGATGTTATTAGGACTTAATGTCTTCTAGAGATTTGTAATAGGCTTCTCAAACTTTCCATTGACATATTATATGTGCGATTTGGTCATCATTTGCCCTACCTTTCCTTTTTCAAATCGAGCTTTGAAATCTGGAATTTGTCTAGAACTGTAATGCTGTCTTTTCTGTGGATAGTTGTTGTTAGTCTTAAGATGAGATAGTAGATTTGTCCAAATTGCTTTCAATATGTTGTAGAATGACGGTGTGACATGCTACTATGATCTATTCTTGATTGACTTGTTCATGTTCTTAATATTTTTAGAAATTCATGCGTTAGGAATCTTGAGGTGCTTCCTTCATGGAATGACATCCTTTATCAATTGTCTACAAAGAGGTTTTAGGTATCATGTGGGTTACACATTGATTGCTCCGTTTGCCTTAAATACATATGTTAAGTGAATTCAATGGTGCATGTTTTGAAATAAATGATCTTTAGTTGGTTCATTCATTGTTTTGGGTTGATTGAGGACCAAGGTCATATGGCTTGAATGTTTGTCATGTTATATGCTTTGTGTGTGATCGTTAGATAGATGATTTAGGTGTAATACATAATGATGCTAAATCTTGGGATTTCACTTAGAATTTGGTGTAAGGACTTCATGACTTTAGTCACCATTTTTTAACTCTAATAATGTCATGTTCTTTGATGTTTTGATATGTTTGTTTGTTTCCTTCCACTGCATATACCTAGTTATAGGTTTATTAGATTAAGTTTAGATTAGGATCCCGAAGATGGAGAAGGCACGAAGAGGGTGAAGGTCGATGTCCATTCCGACCATTTTTATGTAATACCCATTTTCCCGACATATGTCTCGGGCTCCATTTGTTGTATAAAACCCGAC